>NW_027512931.1:0-318648 GCF_048772815.1 Callospermophilus lateralis
TGTCCTACCTTTTCTCAGAAAATGAGACAAAACCACAAACCCACAACCACACCCACAAAGGCACCTCCTTCCCCTAAGTAGGTCTGTGAATATCCAGAGTGTCCTCTGACTTGTGGGCCATAATATGTTCCCCCAAAATGGCCTTTCCTGTCTCAGATCTTGTCTCCTTGGCCAACTCTGTGAACTTCTTAGGAGCCAACGGTGAGCAACTACCTGCTTTCTCATGAAAAGCCCTGCATCCGAGCTTTCCTGGCATTTGGCCTTCGTCACATCTGTAGGTACCAAAAAATACTGACCCTGTCCTTGGTAAATCCAAACAAGTGAGACCACTGGGACTGGGACTTGGATTGGCTCTGTGTGCCTGGCTTCCTGGATCCCACGTTCAGAGAGTTCCATCACCAAGAAAGTGAGGTGAGGTCACTTCCTTCCTGAACTGAATGAGGGCACTGTCTTGGCAGCCACTTTGTCCTAACTGTTGCTTCCAAGGGTCCCAAGAGATTGAGGCTGCCCCTACTTCCTGTGACATTTTCACAAGTTAGAATGGTATATCAACCAAAGGCACCCAGGAATAGATCTCCACACAGGCCTGGTTTGGTCCATGATCTCTACATTAAAAAAAATCTGATTCAGACACAACCTTTTATCCTGACCGGGTTGTTTGCCATGGAAGATGACTTTTGGTCTCTCAGGTCCTTTATTGCTTCCTACATCTTCTCCAGGGATCATTTCTGCATGGACCTTTGAGGTTCTCAGCAGGTGGAAGTTTTTCTACATTTCTGTATTGTAATATCAACTCCTTCCCTGCTCTTCTGTAAAGTTAGATTGAGGGAACAGTGTCTGGTTATGGTTAAAAACATGATCGATTTGGGTTAGAAATCATTTTGCTGGATGAATGATCGTATTGAGAACTTGCTATGTGTAGAAGAATATATAGGTGAAATATATGTATAAAAAAAGAAATCTAAGTCTGATTTGAAGCCCAGAAGGGCATTGGGCCCTTGATAGGGATACGTGGTGTTGAATTACGTTCTGCAGAGTTGTCTCAGATAAATCGATATACAATGGCATAGCACCTTGTACGTTGCATGAATTAATGTAGAAGGAACATCAAGTCAAAAAGGCATAGTCGGTAGTGAAAGGTTAATAAAATTAATAAAATAGGTACTTGTCACTTCCTGTTTTTCTGTATGCTTAACAAAACACTTTTGAAATCTTGAGAAATGTTTGCTAATCTTGTTCTAGAATGTACTGTTCCCAACAGCCGAACTGCAGAATGTACTCCCTCACTCGGTGTCATGCAAACCGCCCACTCGCCCTTACCCATCACTAAACTTCCCTCTCTTCCCTCTCCAAGGAAAGTATATAAGCTCTGCTTAAGCTGTTCTCAGAGGTCTCTGCTCTATTTAATTTAGCTCTGAGCTCCAGCATGCTGGACCACAAATAAACCCTTTGCTGTTGCATGAGACAGTCTCTTGATAGTATCTTCCTCTGACACTCGCCTGACCTTTACATATTGAGGTTCCACCGAGTTCCAGCAGTGGCGGAGGAGAGACCCCAACGGGCTCCTCTTGGAGCAAGTAAGGCGCCTCTTTCCGTTTTCAGGTTTCTTGTTAGGGCTTGGCAAAATTGCTGGCGATGAAGAGCCTGGGCTCTCTCCGACGGTGGCTGAGAGACGTGTCACAGAGACAAAGGGCACCTCTCTGGAGGACCCCGCAGAGAACTCGGGAAATCAAGGAACAATATTCTTCTCGACTCAGTGATATTTTCTTTTAGATTCGTTGTTGCCATACCATTGGGTTTTGCCGGCTACTCATTCCTGGTCTCAGTGTTGGACGTTCATTGCCTGTCTTTATGGTCTTGTCTTATCTGTGTCGTGTGTCCTTGCTTTTACTGTTTGTGGAACTTTCATTATGGAACAGAGCACGTCAATGCCTCTGTCCCTGACCCTTGATCACTGGACCAAAGTCCGCTTAAGGGCTCAGAATCTTTCTTTTTTTAGTAAAACGCTGGACCTGGCAGAATCTCTGTGCCTCAGAATGGCCCATCTTTGGAGTCGTATGGCCCCTAGAAGGATCTTTCTACTTCCCACTAATTTAAAAAGTCAGAGGTATTGTCTTTCAGCCAGCGCCACATAGCCATCCGGATCAACAGCCATATATCTTAACTTGGCAGGACCTCTGCAAATCTCCTCCTCCATGGGTGAAGCCTTTCCTTGCCCCTACCTCTGCTCCTACTCCTTCCCCCATGATCTCTCAAACCCTCTCAACCTCCTCCTCCTCCACCCTCTGTTCTCCCTGAGTCACAGATTTGACTCTACTGGACTCTTCTCCCCCTCCTTATCCCCTGCCCTCGTCCCCTAACACACAACACACTCTAAGTGATTCCGCTGCTGCTGACTAAGCCTCTCTACCATTGGAGGAAGCTAAGCCGGTAATAGGATCTGACAATGGACCGATGTTCATGGCCCAGGTAAGTCAGGGGTTAGCCAGGAACCTGGGGATTAATTGGAAGTTAAATTGTGCTTATAGACCACAGAGTTCAAGACAAGTAGAAAGAATGAATAGAACCATTAAAGAGACCTTAACGAAATTAAGCTTAGAGACCAGCATAGGATTGGACTATGCTCCTGCCTTATGCAATGTTTCATGCAAGAAAAAATCCCTTTGTTTCTTTGAGTAACCTTACCACGTGTGAAATTCTTTATGGTGGCCCTCCTCCAGTAGGGGACCTAAGCCCAACTGTAAGACCTAAAGATCCTTTCCACACCCCCTTGCTTGACAGACTTAAATATCTTGAAAGAACTCAGTAATACCTGTGAAAACAGCTGGCCACTGCCTACCCAACTGGGAACCAGGGGATTCCACATCCATATCAAGTAAGAGATTTCATCTATGTAAGATGATATCAGGTGTCATCCCTGGTACCCCGCTGAAAAGGACCATACCAGGTGCTATTATAACACCTACAGTGGTAAACGTAAACAGAATCACTTCCAGGATCCATGCCTCTCATCTCAAGCCTGCTCCCTGTACAGAATCTTTCTGGAAACTGAAAAAGACTGGTAACAGTTTCAAATTGTGTATTCGCAATGTGAATAAGGTTATATACTCTCCCCTTGGCTACAAGTAGTCCTAACCCTCATCAGCCCATTAAGCAGTGATGGCTGATCACAAATCCTACTGGAAAAGAAGTATGGTCTATCTCGCATACAGCCCCCTTAGGGACCTGGTGGCCATCTCTCCACCCAGACATTTGTTAGCTGGCTATAGGTATTTCCTATTGTGATATCACTGATGAAGAGGATCCCACTAAAATACCATTAAATCCCTTCTGTACCATAGATAATGGAAACAAACATTATGGATGTAGGGACACGCAAGCCAGATGCAGGTTGGCTAGTCTAGATTACTAAGTTTGCCTGGCAGACTATCAAAGCCACAAAGAGTAACGGCTGTGTGGGGAAAAGCCGACTTTTTCTGTATGTCATGGGAATGTGTGCATACAGGGGCTGCCTGATGGAACCCCAATTCTTCATCAAATTCAGTACACAGCATTGGCCACATTACCAATTAGACAACCAAAAACTATGGCACCCAGAGGGGTCTCTAGATCCTCAAATTTTGCATGACCTTTTTGACTTCTGCAAGTGCTCAAAAGAGTGAAAGGAAATTCCCCTATGTGGAAGCCTATTCCCTCCTTCACTCACATCCTGAACTATGCTTCTCCAATAGATCATTATCCTCAGCCTTCTGCTCCAGACCCTCTGCTGTCACTCCCATCTCAGCAACTTGATTTCTCCCCTCCAATAACTAGATCAGAAACCCAAAGCTCCACCAGTTCTCTGACCATAGCCCCCTTGCTGAGGTAGCAGGTACATAGGTACCGCTCCACCGACTCATTCCTCTCATCTCCTGTCAGTGCCCTCACCGGGTCCCACCAGGTCCTCTTACCAGCTAACCCAATGCTCAAACGAGCTGAGGAGAGCCCTGAGACCCTTATCCAAGATGTAATATAATTTGCCTTTAAAGTTGCTTTGTCATCACTGAAAACAGGTTACTAAAATTTAAAGTCCCTCACAGGATTTTGGGATCCTCACTCCCGTCTTTCACTCTGCTCTACCTGATCTACTGCTCAAGTTTGCTGCTAGGAAATTCCCAATACCCTTTCGCATTATTCTTTTACATCTCTCTTTTCCCTCATTCTCAGATCCTCGGAGGTGCTCTCAGCCCCACCTTCCCCGTCTTTCCCCCTCTGTACCAGGTCCACAGAAAAGTCTTAAATGACCTTCTTCAGAAGTCTTCACCATGGCTGAGTTTTGAACTTTCAGCCAAAGAGTCCCAATAAAGACTTTAATGTAGATAAACATTCTCTTTTGTATTGCCCTGTTCTACTTGGCCACTGGCTAAAAATCTCAGTACTTCTAAGCTAGACAACCTCTAACTAGTTTTTCACAAAATATGTGAACAAGTCCTCTGGCCTTCAGCTGGGGCTTCACAGAGATGGCTACATTTCTAAGATAAAGAAATTACCAACCGGGCTCCATGGTAACAGCTGTCAGGGGGAAAATAAGAAAGGGAAGAAAAAGCTCTCCTCCTCCCAGGTGTCCTTGAAAAGTTAACTTGCCCAGAACAGAAGGAAAAACAGAAACAAATACTGCTTTTTTAAACTTCTGAAGACTGTGAACTTCTGAGCCCCATGCCTTATATGTTGGGTACAAATTTCTGAAACTACCTAAACTTGAGTTTCAGGGGATTAATTGATTACAATAGAAGCAATGCCCTCTGAATCCGGTTGCAACCAAATAGGACTGTTTCCCTCTCTTGAGTGCTATCTTAGGTGCCTTGCTTTGTCAGTGCCTACAACAGCATAATTCTATATACTTAAACATCGTTTATGTTTTCATGAAATGATCAAGATATGTGATAATTTGTGTAATGGTGCAGATGTTTCCCAGAGTGCTCTATCATGACGCAGGTTCATTTGAGGATCAAATAGGGGAGGCATACAACCGGTTCCACTGGGAACATATATCCCTCACTTTAGCCATCCTATTAGGAATAGGAGTTGCTGCACGGGTGGGCAGAGGAACCAGTGGCATTGTCCATGGGACACAAAAGATGACCCAATTAGAAGCAGCAATAGAGCAAAAGTAAGATATTAGAAACCTCCTTCAGGGCTTTGCATGAAACTTTAACCTCTCTCTCTGAAGTTGTTTTACAGAACAGTTGAGGGTTGGACCTCCTCTTCATTAGAGAAGGGGTCTTTGTGCTGCATTGAGGGAAGAATGTTGTTTTTATGCTGACTATACTGGAGTTGTAATAAAATCTATGAGTAAATTTAAAAGACACCTTGAAGAGCATCAACAAGTGAGAGAGGCCCAAAAAGGGTGGCTTGAGTCTTGGTTCACACAGTCCCCCTGGTTAACTACGTTTTTATCAACCCTGGCCGGTCCAATAATAATCCTCATATTATTGCTAACTATAAAACCCTGTTTGCTCAACCGTGTAATGTCTTTTCTCCAGGCTCAAATTGGACGAGTTAAACTTATGGTAATACCCCACTAGCAGACATTGAATGTGACACCCTCCAATGATCATTTTTATGATTAAAATTAGCCAGAAGAAGAAGTGGGGAATGAAATATTAATAAAATAGGTACTTGTCACATCTTGTTTTTCTGTATGCTTAACAGAACACTGTTGAAATCTTGAGAAATGTTTGCAAATCTTGTTCCCAGAATGTTCTATCCCCAGCTGCCAAATTGCAGAATGTACTCCCTCTCCCAGTTGCATGCAAACCGCCCACTCGCCCTGACCCATCAATACAATTCCCTCCCTTCCCTCTCCAGGGAAAGTATATAAGCTCTACTTCAGCTATTCTCAGGGCTATCTGCTCTATTCAGGTGAGCTCTGAACCCCAGCCTGCTGGACACCCAATAAACCGTTTGATGTTGCATGAGATAGTCTGTTGGTAGTCTCCTCCTCTGAAGCTCGCACCACATTTACTTGGATGATTAAATGTAGAAGAGAACATCCAGTCAAAAAGGGATAGTCTGTAGCATTACGAAGATAGTCAATAAGTTTAGGAAGAAGGGTGAGTATAAGATTTGGAACAAAAGTTTCTTAGCAATAGGATTTCGATTAGAGAGTGAATGTAAATGTCAGCACAGGTGAAGAGTCAGTCACAATGATGAACTGGGGAAAATATGTAGGAAAGCATATATCAATATAGACATTACAAAATCAGGCAGAGTATAAAGTGAGTGATAGGATTAGACATTTTGAACAGGGTTGAGTTTAAATATATAATCTTAGGAAGAAACAAATATGTAGTCACAAATAGGATTGACATTTGAGGGCACTGGGCAAATTTCAGGTGGATGAATATTTCTGAGAATAATCATGTGAATAGTTGATTATAAATCCACATACATGAACATGAATGAATTTAGGGAGTGAATATAAGACACATATATTTCATATTTTGAAAAATCTGGAGAGTGTATATATATATATATATATATATATATATCATATACATATACATATACATATATATACATATACATAAAACACAGACACAGACAAAAAAGTAGCAATATATATGTCAATCAAAATTCATTATAAAATATATACCATCCACAGATCTAAAAATATTCATTTTACTGAACATGGATTTATGTATAATGCTGTTCAACTAGCAAGCTCACCCATAGGTTGAATATTCAGTTCCAACAGGGTTTAGTAGGAGTGATCTCTTCTAACAATTTGTATCTGCCAATTCAGCCACCTCACAAGAATGTACGTGTGGTACCAGATAGGAATCTATATGTGCATATAAGAATACAGAGAAAGGGAGACAGGAATTCACATATTTGTTAACCTTAAAAATACTAGGACAACTATTTCAACAAACAATTGACTAGATTTATAACTCCAACTCTGTATCATGCAAAAGGCAAGTCCATCTATACACCATGCCTACTCTGTACTGCTTGTATTTCTATTCTTTATGGGTTATTTTTCTCCATCATATTAGGATTAGTAGTCAGAGTCTGGTAGGGTATGGGTTAGAGTCAGGTATTCAGTATTTTGAATTGAAAATAGGACACTGAATCCAATGTGTATGCAAATATATGCTACGGAAAAATCTTCCCACTCTCCTCCAGAACAATGCCTTGACATTACCTTCACCCCAAGTAAGACACAATTAGAGGAGAAGAGTTAGAAAATCTGTGAATACATATCTAGAATGGAAAATGCTCCAGATTTCACATCTTTGGAGGTGGTAGAGGAGTTTCCAAAAGTAAGAGACAGGGTAAACACTCCACAAACATGGAGCTCTGCTGGCCAAAAGACTTTTTGAGAATCTGCCTCTGAGGTTGGGCACTTGAAATATATGTTGTTGTCAGGAGCTTTAGCTTTATTTGTAGTGAAACCATCAAAGCTGGATCTGCATCTATGTGACCTGGAGGAAATGGTTACTTATTTTCAAATAAAAATGAGGCAGCAGTGATGAATTCTCTTTTTGTAGGTAAACTTTGGCCACTGAGGGCTAAGGGTCTTCCCGTGTGGACTGTGAAACCAATGGTCATCCTCCAATTTTCGTGGTGTTTCTTGCTGCTGTACTGGGAGTTTGGTATTTGCTTCATGAAATACAACGAGTTCAAATGGGACACAGTGCTGAAGGGAGTTCTGTCAGGTGTGGTTGGCAGGGTCTCCAGGAGAATGCACCAACCAGGGTTCTATCTCAAGTAGCTTGCCCCCTTGACAATTACAACATGATACTGAACATTTCTCAGAAACCTCTCCATATAAAAATATGCCTTTACATATATGGGTGTGATGGTTGCACCATGTCAGTCACAGCCATTTGGAAGCCAATGGAAGATCCACATGGCCCCACCACAGATGTTTTATCACACATTTGCATAACACAGCTCTAGGCCCACTACTTACCAGGCCCCAACTTACTGGCATCTCTGTTCTACACCATTTTCATGAAACCCAGTCAATCAAGGCCCTGTCTGTTATACTCATGATCATCAACAGGACATCAAAGGTCCTCCAGTGCCAGCTGGTCATCGGAATTTCTAAAATTTCATGGTAATTATCTAGCATTTTTTCACAGATGCATTTGGAGGCAATGTTGGTTTCAATTCATTCAGGAACCATTAAATGGTGAGGAAGCTAATTTCAGGGAAATCTCTGGAGCACTCTCACAGGCAAGTCTACCCAAAGAGTGGCCAAAAAGTCACATGAAGCCAGGCCCATTGAGGTCTACAAAGCGAGGTCCAAGTGTGTTTTGAATCTCAATTATGCCTGCCAAGTCTTTCAGAATAAAATCATGTAATATCCTGGCTGTGATTCCCAGTGTTCTGTGGAAAGCCACTCTGGGCCTTGATCCCAGGTTCCCAATGGCAACTCTCATTCCTGGCCTCCTAAAATCCCCACACAATTCATGTCAATACTTCTCTGAGGTCAGTTCCAGAACTCAGTCTCTAAGGGGAATCACAGCAGAATTCATGCCCAGGTGGACCCAGTCATCTCTTCCAACTGCCACACAAATGACCACAATTATAACCAAAACACTCCTACATGGCCCTCATCTTCTACCATAAAGATACTCATCATAACATCTGGATGGAGGTTTTCATGAGAGGCACATCCCAAGACAGTGTCCAAAATAAGCTCCCTTGCCCCTCATTTGCCGAATGACAGGGTGGCTTGGACACCCTTCCTGTGAACCAGGAGTGATCAAATAGGCCTGCCCTTAATACTGCTTCGCTTCTCCAATTTGAGCCTCTCTGACTGTGGGGTCTAGATTCTTTTTGTGAATTGGAGTCATGAGAAAAGCCAAGCACCTCTGCAAAGATTTGAAGAACTCATTTCACCCAAAGGATCCCTATTCTGACATGATGGATTTCAGAAACCTAACAAAGGAAGGCAATATACTTCATGCACATTGATTGAACGTTTTTCCATTTTGGTTTAGATGCACATATGGGATCTTTCTTTACATCAATCAGGTGCTGAGAATCTAAGTCACAGCCTAAAACAGGGCAAAGGGCCTGAATCAGACACATCGTTTTCCAATGAAACTAAGCAAAGAGCCAGAGGTGATGCACATTCATTTCCATTTGAAAACTGTTTTCTTCAGGCTTAACAAAGGGGTTGCATGAGACATAGACCTTTCTGATATTCAGGGCAACAGAACAATAGGTAAGCAAAAGGCCCAAAGCAGGGTATCTCCACTGAGACTTTCCTGGTCACACTGATATCTGAGTTTTCTGAGATGCGGGCCATTCCATTCAGGTATCCAGTACATGGCCATGTCAAAGACCTTGGATTTGGTACATATCTTGGACACATAACCATGAGCCTATTCTAGAGAGTGGCCAGAATTCAGGAAGAAAACAGGGACTTAGGAAGGTATTAGGTGTTGCCCGTGCATAAGGCAAGCCACACTCCATTCATAAATTGGGCAGGATGAATGCTGGGAAGCTTTATACTAGACATGACACATCCATTGCTGCATTCTCTTTTCTCATGTCTACTACCACAGGCACAGTGGGATACACAGACATGGAAACACTCACCTCGTCAAACGACTTACCAGAAACAGTTCACTCCAAAACAAACAAACCGCCATTCCTACCTATTTTCAGAACATGAGACAAACCACAAACCCAAACCCACTCCCAAAAAGGCACCTCCTTCCCCAAGTAGCTGTGTGACTAACCAGAGTGTCCTCTGACTGGTGGCCATACTCTGTTCTTCTGAAATGGCCTGTCCTCTCTCAGATCTGTTTTCCTTGGCGAACTCTGTAAAGTTGTAGGGAAAAAATGGAGAGCTACTACCTGCTTTCTCAGGAAAGTTCCCTCTTCAGAGCTCTCCAGGCATTTGGTAATCCTCACTTCAGTAGGAACCAAGAATGACTGACTTTATCCTTGCTAAATCCAAACAAGTGAGCCCACTGGAACTGGGACTGAAACTGCCTCTGGGTGCCTGGCTCCTTGGATACAAAGTTCAGAGAGTTCCATCACCAAGGAAATGAGGTATGTCACAAACTTTGGAACTGAATGAGGTCACTGCCTTGGCAAAGGTATATCTTATGATGTGCAAAAACTGAAGAAATAATAATGTACCAGTGTCGAATACAAATGAATGACAAATTACATATCATGTCCCATAGGATTCTACTTGCATTGATGTTAGACTGCGTCAGTTACTGTAGAATAATTAGGATTTGTATGCACCATTCACTGAAGTTAGTTTTCAGTACTAAAAAACAAATATGTATTTCAGGTGGATGAATATTTCTGATTATAATCTTGTGAAAAGTGGATTATAAATCCACATACATGAACATGAATGAATTTAGAGAGTGTATATTAGACACATATATTTCATATTTTGAAAAATTTGGAGAGTATATCTATATCTATATCTACATCTATACACACACACACACACACACACACACACACACACACAACACTCACAGACATTAAAAAGTACCAATATAAATGCCAATCGAAATTCATCAGTAAATATATATCATCCACAAATGCAAAAATATTTATTTTACTGAACATGAGTTAATGTATAATGTTGTTCTACTAGGACGCTCTCCTATAGGTTGAATTTTCATTTCCAACAGCATTAAGGAGGAGTGAACACTTCTCACAATTTGTATCTGCCAAGACAGCCACCTCACAAAAATGTACGTGTGATACCTGGTAGGATTCTATATATGCATATAAATATACATGTGTGAATAGGCTACAGAAAAGGGAAACAAGAATTCACATATTTGTTAAGTTTAAAAACACATGGAGAATATTTCAATTAAAATTTGACTAGATTTATAACTCCTACCTTATATAATGCATATGTCAAGTCCAACTATACAACATGTCTCCTCTGAAGTGCTTGTATTTCCATTGTGTTGGGTTAATTTTCTCCATTATATTAGGATGAATAGTCTGAGACTACTAGGTATGGGTTAGTGTCAGGGATACAGTATTTCGAATGGAAAATTGGAAAATGAATCCAATGTGTATGTAAATATATGCTGCACAAATATCCTCCCGCTCTCATCCAGAACAATGCCTTGACATTACCTTCACCCCAAGTAAGACACAATTAGAGGAGAAGAGTTACAAAATCAGTGAATACATATCTGGAATGGAAAATGCTCAGGAGTTCACAACCTTGGAGGTGGTAGAGGAGTTTCCAAAACTAAGGGACAGGGTAAACACTCCACAAACATGGAGCTCTGCTGGCCTAAAAACTTTTTGAGAAACTGCCTCTGAGCTTCCACACTTGAAATATATGTTGTTTTCAGGAGATTTGGATTCCTCTGTAGTGAGACCATCAAAGCTGGGTCTGCATCTATGTGACCTGGAGGACATGGTTTCTTATTTTCCAATGAACAAGATGAAGCAGTGCTGAATCCTCTCTTTGTAGGTAAACTGAGGCCACTGGGGACTAAGTGTCTCCCCGTGTGGACTGTGATGCCATTTGGTCCTCCTCCAATTTGTGGTGTTTTTGCTGCTGCACTGTGAGTTTGGTATTTGTTTCATGAAATACTAGGAGCTAAACTGGGACACAGTGCTGGAGGAGGTTCTGTCACGTGTGTTGGGTCAGGGTCTGCAAGAGAATGCACCAACTAGGCTCCTATCTCTCACAGCTTGCCCCATTGCCCCCTTGTCCATATCAACCTGATTCTTAATTTTCCTCTGAAAACTCTCTATATAAAAAGATGCCTTTACATATAAGGGTCTGCTAGCTGCACCTTGTAAGTTACAAGCCATTTGGAATTCAATGGTAGATCCACATGGCCCTACCACGGATGTTTTATCAAACACCTCCCCACCACTGCTCTAGACCCACTACTCAGCAGGCTCCAACTTACTGGCATCTCTGTTCTACACCATTTTCATGAAACTCAGTAAATCAAGGAACTGTCTGGTATACTCATGATGAGCAACAGGACATCCAATATTTCTCCAGTGCCACCTGGTCATAGGAATTTCAAAAATTTCATGGTATTTATCTAGCCATTTTTCAAGCATGAAGTTGGAGGCACTGTGGGTTTCAGTTCATTCAGCAAACATTAAATGGTGAGGAAGCTCATTTCAATGAAATCTCTGGAGCACTCTCACAGGCACGGCTTCCCAAAGAGTGGACAAAAGGTCACATTGGGCCAGGCCCATTGAGGTCTACAATGTGAGGTCCATGTGTGTTTTGACTCTCAACTATGGCTGCCATTTCTTTAAGAATAAAATCATGTGATATCCTTGCTGAGATTCCCAGGCCTCTGTGGAAATCCACCCGGGGCCTAGGTCTCAGTTTCGAAGAGTGATTTCATGCGTGGCCTCTTAAAATCCCAACAAAATTCATGGCAATGCTTCTCTGAGTTCAGTTCCAAAACCCAGTCTCTAAGGGGAATCACACCAGAGTTCAAGCCCACGTGGACCCAGTCATTTTTTCCAATGCAACACAAATGACCAAAATTAAAACCAAAACACTCCCACATGGCCTTCATCTTATTCCATATAGTCAATCATCTTAACCTCTGGCTGGAGGTTTCCATGAGGTGCGCAGCCCAAGACAGTGTCCAAAATCAGCTCGTTTGCCCCTCATTTGCCTAAAGTCAGGGTAGCCTGGACACCGTTTCTGTGAACCAGGAGTGAACAAATAAGCCTGCCGTTAATACTTCTTTGTTTCTCCAATTTGAGGCCTACTGATTTTAGGTATCGATTCTTTAGGTGATTTAGAGTCATGCAAAACACAAGCACCTCTGCAGGGCTTTGAAGAACTCATTTGACCCAAAGAATCCCTATTGTCATTTGATGGAGTGCAGAAACCTAACAGAGGAAGGCAAGAGACTTCATGCACAATGAATGATATTTTTTGCCATTTTGGTTTTGGAAGCTCACATGGGATCATTCTTAAGATCCATCAGGTGCTGGGAATCTAAGTCACAGCCACACACAGGTCCAAGAGGCTGATAAAGAGGCACAGGTGAGGCGCATTCATTTCCATTTGTAAACTGTTTTCTTCAGGCTTCACAAAGGTGTGGCCTGAGGCAAAGACCTTCCTGACATTCAGTGCAACACAACAATAAGTAAGCAAAAGGCCCAAAGCAGGGTTTCTGCACTGAAACTTTCCTGGTCACACTGAAATCTGAGTTTTCTGAGATGCTCACCATTCTCTTCAGCTATCCAGTACATGGCCATGTCACAGAGCTTGGAGGTGTTACATATTTTGGACACAAATCCATGAGCCTATTCTGGAGAGTGGCCAGAATTCAGGAAGAAAACAACAACTTAGAAAGATAGCAGGTGTTGCACATTGATAAGACAAGCTGAGTCCATTCATATATTGGGCAGGATGAATTATGGGAAGATTTATACTAGACAGGACACATCCATTAATGCATTCTCTTTTCTAATGTCTACAACAACGGACACAGTGGGATACACAGAAAGAGAAACACTCGCCATGTCAAATGACTTACTAGAAACTGTCCACTCCAAACCAAACAAACCGCCTTTCCAATCTATTCTCAGAACATGAGACAAAACAACAAACCCACACCCACTCCCACAAAGGCACCTCCTTCCCCCAAGTACGTCTGTGACTATCCGGAGTGTCCTCTGACTGGTGGGCCATACTATATTCCCCCGAAATGGCCTGTCTTCTCTCAGATCTTGTTTCCTTGACCAACTCTGTGAAGATGTCAGGAAAAAGTGGTTAGCCACTACCTGTTTTCTCAGGAAACGTCCTTCTTCAGAGCTCTCCTGGCATTTGGCCATCCTCACATCATTAGGTACCAAGAAAACTGACTCTGTCCTTGGTAAATCCAAACAAGTGAGCCCACTGGGACTGGGTCTGGGACTGCCTCTGGGTGCCTGGCTTCTTGGATACCAAGTTCAGAGAGTTCCATCACCAAGGAAATGAGGTATGTCACATTCTTTGGAACTGAATGAGGTCACTGCCTTGGCAACCACTTTGTCCTAACAGTTGCTTCCAAGGGTAACATAAGATGGAGGTTGCCAGAACTTCCTGTGACACTTTCATACGGTAGAATGTATATCACCATTGGCACCCGGGAACAGCTCTCCACTCAGCCCTGGTTTGGTCCATCTTCTGTAGAATAAGAAGAGAGAGAGGCAGATTCAGACACATCCCTTCATCCTGACCAGGTTGTTTGCCATGGAAGATGACTTTTGCTCTCTCAGGTGCTTCATACCTGCCTACAACTTCTCCAGGTACCATTTGTGCATGGACATTTGAGGTTCTCATCAGGTGGAAGGTCCCCAACTTTCCTGTATTGTAAGAACCACTCTGTCTCTGCTCTTCTGTAAAATGATTGAGGGAACAGTGTATACTTGGGGTTAAAAACAGGTTTGATTTGGATTACGAGTGATTCTGTGTGATGAATAATGGTATTGGGAACCTGCAATATTTACAAGAATATAGAGGTGAAATATAAGTAGGAAAACAGAAATCTAGGTATGATTTGAAGCCCAGAAGGGTTTTGCCCTTGATTGGGATACTTAGCTTTGAATGATGTTCTGCAAAGATGCCTCAGATAATTCCATATACAATGGCATAGGACCTTGTACATTGGATGATTGAATTTAGAAGAGAACATCCAGTCAAAAAGGGATATTCAGTAGGATTAGGAAGATAGTCGGTAGGTTTAGGAAGAAGAGTGAGTACAGGATTTGGTCCAAAAGTTCTTTAGCAATAGACTTTCGGTTGTTGAGTGAATGTAAATGTCAGCACATATGAAGAGTCAGTCACTATGTTGAACTGGGGAAAATATGTAGAAAAGCAGATATCAATAGAAACATTACGAAATCAGGCAAAGTATAAAGTGAGTGATAGAATTAGACATTTTCAACAGGGTTGAGTTTGAATATATAAAATAGGAAAAAAACAAATATGTAGTCACCAATAGGATTGACAATTGACAGCATTAGGCAACCTGGACATGGATGTTTTTAGAAATCCATGTTCACTTTCCATTTAGGCTTTGGTACAATCATAAGTGTGACCTTTCCATTTTTTGTCCAGAATATTACTGTGATAATGAGGTGACATGAGTATTTCTTTCACCATTTCTGGGAGCAATATATTGAAGATGTAAAATGAGAATCGGGGGTACAAAGAGGTGTACCCTGTTTCCAGGAACATAGAGAAAAAGCCTGAATAGACCATACTGTGAATGAATAATATAACTTTTTTGAACTTTAAATAATGAATTGAACTGATATCTGAAAAATTAAAGGAAATCGTATATTGATATACAATCATTCATTCCAACCAGGTATATATGTAATGGAAATATTAGTGTTTTGGTTTATCATGAAGAGTGTGTGAGTTTTGCTTCAAAATGATCATGGAAATTCAAAATAATGTGTTTGGAAAGAAGTCTCATGAAAGGACCAGTCAAGAAACCCTGACAATACTTGTGTTCCGAAGCAAGAAGTGGTGAAAGTTGAAACAAATGCTTATTAATTTGTGAACTTGTGGATGAAATTTATATCCTGTGATGTGCAAAAACTGAAGAAACAATAATGTACCAGTGTCGAATACAAATGAATGACAAATTACATATCATGTCCCATAGGAGTCTACTTGCATTGATGTTAGACTGGGTCAGTTACTGTAGAATAATTAGGATTTGTATGCACCATTCACTGAAGTTAGTTTTCAGTACTAGGAAACAAATATGTATTTCAGGTGGATGAATATTTCTGATTATCATCTTGTGAAAAGTGGATTATAAATCCACATACATGAACATGAATGAATTTAGAGAGTGTATATTAGACACATATATTTCATACTTTGAAAAATTTGGAGAGTATATCTATATCTATATCTATATCTATACACACACACACACACACACACACACACACAACTCACAGACATTAAAAAGTACCAATATAAATGCCAATCGAAATTCATCAGTAAATATGTATCATCCACAAATGCAAAAATATTTATTTTACTGAACATGAGTTAATGTATAATGTTGTTCTACTAGGACGCTCTCCTATAAGTTGAATTTTCATTTCCAACAGCATTTAGGAGGAGTGAACTCTTCTCACAATTTGTATCTGCCAAGACAGCCAACTCACAAAAATGTACGTGTGATACCTGGTAGGATTCTATATATGCATATAAATATACATGTGTGAATAGACTACAGAAAAAGGAAACAAGAATTCACATATTTGTTAAGTTTAAAACACATGGAGAATATTTCAAATAAATTTGACTAGATTTATAACTCCTACCTTATATAATGCAAATGTCAAGTCCAACTATACAACATGTCTCCTCTGAAGTACTTGTATTTCTAATGTGTTGGGTTAATTTTCTCCATTATATTAGGATGAATAGTCTGAGTCTACTAGGTATGGGTTAGTGTCGGGGATTCAGTACTTCGAATGGAAATTTGGAAAATGAATCCAATGTGTATGTAAAAATATGCTGCACAAATATCCTCCCGCTCTCATCCAGAACAATGCCTTGACATTACCTTCACCCCAAGTAAGACACAATTAGAGGAGAAGAGTTACAAAATCAGTGAATACATATCTGGAATGGAAAATGCTCAGGAGTTCACAACCTTGGAGGTGGTAGAGGAGTTTCCAAAACTAAGGGACAGGGTAAACACTCCACAAACATGGAGCTCTGCTGGCCTAAAAACTTTTTGAGAAACTGCCTCTGAGCTTCCACACTTGAAATATATGTAGTTTTCAGGAGATTTGGCTTCCTCTGTAGTGAGACCATCAAAGCTGGGTCTGCATCTATGTGACCTGGAGGACATGGTTTCTTATTTTCCAATGAACAAGATGAAGCAGTGCTGAATCCTCTCTTTGTAGGTAAACTGAGGCCACTGGGGACTAAGTGTCTCCCCGTGTGGACTGTGAAGCCATTTGGTCCTCTTCCACTTTTTGTGGTGTTTTTGCTGCTGCACTGTGAGTTTGGTATTTGTTTCACGAAATACTAGGAGCTAAACTGGGACACAGTGCTGGAGGGAGTTCTGTCACGTGTGGTGGGTCAGGGTCTGCAAGAGAATGCACCAACTAGGCTCCTATCTCTCACAGCTTGCCCCATTGCCCCCTTGTCCATATCAACCTGATTCTTAATTTTCCTCTGAAAACTCTCCATATAACAAGATGCCTTTACATATAAGGGTCTGTTGGCTGCACCATGTCAGTTACAAGCCATTTGGAATCCAATGGTAAATCCACATGGCCCTACCACGGATGTTTTAGCAAACACCTCCCCACCACTGCTCTAGACCCACTACTCAGCAGGCTCCAAATTTCTGGCATCTCTGTTCTACACCATTTTCATGAAACTCAGTAAATCAAGGCACTGTCTGGTATACTCATGATCAGCAACAGGACATCCAATGTTTCTCCAGTGCCACCTGGTCATAGGAATTTCAAAAATTTCATGGTATTTATCTAGCCATTTTTCAACCATGAAGTTGGAGGCACTGTGGGTTTCAGTTCATTCAGCAAACATTAAATGGTGAGGAAGCTCATTTCAATGAAATCTCTGGAGAACTCTCACAGGCACGGCTTCCCAAAGAGTGGACAAAAGGTCACATTAGGCCAGGCCCATTGAGGTCTACAATGTGAGGTCCATGTGTGTTTTGACTCTCAACTATGGCTGCCATTTCTTTAAGAATAAAATCATGTGATATCCTTGCTGAGATTCCCAGGCCTCTGTGGAAATCCACCCGGGGCCTAGGTCTCAGTTTCCAAGAGCGACTTTCATGCGTGGCCTCTTAAAATCCCAACAAAATTCATGGCAATGCTTCTCTGAGTTCAGTTCCAAAACCCAGTCTCTAAGGGGAATCACACCAGAGTTCAAGCCCACGTGGACCCAGTCATTTTTTCCAATGCAACACAAATGACCAAAATTAAAACCAAAACACTCCCACATGGCCTTCATCTTATTCCATATAGTCAATCATCTTAACCTCTGGCTGGAGGTTTCCATGAGGGGCGCAGCCCAAGACAGTGTCCAAAATCAGCTCGTTTGCCCCTCATTTGCCTAAAGTCAGGGTAGCCTGGACACCGTTTCTCTGAATCAGGAGCGAACAAATAAGCCTGCCGTTAATACTTCTTTGTTTCTCCAATTTGAGGCCTACTGATTTTAGGTATCGATTCTTTAGGTGATTTAGAGTCATGCGAAAACACCATCACCTCTGCAGGGCTTTGAAGAACTCATTTGACCCAAAGAATCCCTATTGTCATTTGATGGAGTGCAGGAACCTAACAGAGGAAGGCAAGAGACTTCATCCACAATGAATGATATTTTTTGCCATTTTGGTTTTGGAAGCTCACATGGGATCATTCTTAAGATCCATCAGGTGCTGAGAATCTAAGTCACAGCCACACACAGGTCCAAGAGGCTGATAAAGAGCCACAGGTGAGGCCCATTCATTTCCATTTGAAAACTGTTTTCTTCAGGCTTCACAAAGGGGTGGCCTGAGGCAAAGACCTTCCTGACATTCAGTGCAACACAACAATAAGTAAGCAAAAGGTCCAAAGCAGGGTTTCTGCACTGAGACTTTCCTGGTCACACTGATATCTGAGTTTTTTGAGATGCTCGCCATTCTCTTCAGCTATCCAGTACATGACCATGTCACAGAGCTTGGAGGTGGTACATATCTTGTACACAAATCCATGAGCCTATTCTGGAGAGTGGCCAGAATTCAGGAAGAAAACAACAACTTAGAAAGATAGCAAATGTTGCACATTGATAAGACAAGCTGCAGTCCATTCATATATTGGGCAGGATGAATTATGGGAAGATTTATACTAGACAGGACACATCCATTAATGCATTCTCTTTTCTAATGTCTACAACAACGGACACAGTGGGATACACAGAAAGAGAAACACTCGCCATGTCAAATGACTTACTAGAAACTGTCCACTCCAAACCAAACAAACCGCCTTTTCTATCTATTCTCAGAACATGAGACAAAACAACAAACCCACACCCACTCCCACAAAGGCACCTCCTTCCCCCAAGTACGTCTGTGACTATCCGGAGTGTCCTCTGACTGGTGGGCCATACTATGTTCCCCCGAAATGGCCTGTCTTCTCTCAGATCTTGATTCCTTGACCAACTCTGTGAAGATGTCAGGAAAAAGTGGTTAGCCACTACCTGTTTTCTCAGGAAAGGTCCATCTTCAGAGCTCTCCTGGCATTTGGCCATCCTCACATCATTAGGTACCAAGAAAACTGACTCTGTCCTTGGTAAATCCAAACAAATGAGCCCACTGGGACTGGGACTGGGACTGCCTCTGGGTGTCTGGCTTCTTGGATACCAAGTTCAGAGAGTTCCATCACCAAGGAAATGAGGTATTTCACATTCTTTGGAACTGAATGAGGTCACTGCCTTGGCAACCACTTTGTCCTAACAGTTGCTTCCAAGGGTAACATAAGATGGAGGTTGCCCCTACTTCCTGTGACACTTTCATAAGGTAGAATGTATATCACCATTGGCACCCGGGAACAGCTCTCCACTCAGCCATGGTTTGGTCCATCTTCTGTACAATAGGAAGAGAGAGAGGCAGATTCAGACACATCCCTTTATCCTGACCAGGTTGTTTGCCATGGAAGATGACTTTTGCTCTCTCAGGTGCTTCATACCTGCCTACAACTTCTCCAGGTACCATTTGTGCATGGACATTTGAGGTTCTCATCAGGTTGAAGGTCCCCAACTTTCCTGTATTGTAAGAACCACTCTGTCTCTGCTCTTCTGTAAAATGATTGAGGGAACAGTGTATACTTGGGGTTAAAAACAGGTTTGATTTGGATTACGAGTGATTCTGTGTGATGAATAATGGTATTGGGAACCTGCAATATTTACAAGAATATAGAGGTGAAATATAAGTAGGAAAACAGAAATCTAGGTATGATTTGAAGCCCAGAAGGGTTTTGCCCTTGATTGGGATACTTAGCTTTGAATGATGTTCTGCAAAGATGCCTCAGATAATTCGATATACAATGGCATAGGACCTTGTACATTGGATGATTGAATTTAGAAGAGAACATCCAGTCAAAAAGGGATATTCAGTAGGATTAGGAAGATAGTCGGTAGGTTTAGGAAGAAGAGTGAGTATAGGATTTGGACCAAAAGTTCTTTAGCAATAGACTTTCGGTTGTTGAGTGAATGTAAATGTCAGCACATATGAAGAGTCAGTCACTATGTTGAACTGGGGAAAATATGTAGAAAAGCAGATATCAATAGAAACATTACGAAATCAGGCAAAGTATAAAGTGAGTGATAGAATTAGACATTTTCAACAGGGTTGAGTTTGAATATATAAATTAGGAAAAAAACAAATATGTAGTCACCAATAGGATTGACAATTGACAGCATTAGGCAACCTGGACATGGATGTTTTTAGAAATCCATGTTCACTTTCCATTTAGGCTTTGGTACAATCATAAGTGTGACCTTTCCATTTTTTGTCCAGAATATTACTGTGATAATGAGGTGACATGAGTATTTCTTTCACCATTTCTGGGAGCAATATATTGAAGATGTAAAATGAGATTCGGGGGTACAAAGAGGTGTACCCTGTTTCTAGGAACATAGAGAAAAAGCATGAATAGACCATACTGTGAATAAATAATATAACTTTTTTGAACTTTAAATAATGAATTGAACTGATATTTGAAAAATTAAAGGAAATCGTATATTGATATACAATCATTCATTCCAACCAGGTATATATGTAATGGAAATATTTGTGTTTAGGTTTATCATAAAGAGTGTGTGAGTTTTGCTTCAAAATGATTATGGAAATTCAAAATAATGTGTTTGGAAAGAAGTCTCATGAAAAGACCAGTCAAGAATACCCTGACAATACATGTGTTCTGAAGCAAGAAGTGGTGAAAGTTGAAACAAATGCTTATTAATTTGTGAACTTGTGGATGAAATGTATATCCTGTGATGTGCAAAAACTGAAGAAACAATAATGTACCAGTGTCGAATACAAATGAATGACAAATTACATATCATGTCCCATAGGAGTCTACTTGCATTGATGTTAGACTGGGTCAGTTACTGTAGAATAATTAGGATTTGTATGCACCATTCACTGAAGTTAGTTTTCAGTACTAAAAAACAAATATGTATTTCAGGTGGATGAATATTTCTGATTATAATCTTGTGAAAAATGGATTATAAATCCACATACATGAACATGAATGAATTTAGAGAGTGTATATTAGACACATATATTTCATATTTTCAAAAATTTGGAGAGTATTTCTATATCTATATCTGTATATACACACACACACACACAACACTCACAGACATTAAAAAGTACCAATATAAATGCCAATCGAAATTCATCAGTAAATATGTATCATCCACAAATGCAAAAATATTTATTTTACTGAACATGAGTTAATGTATAATGTTGTTCTACTAGGACGCTCTCCTATAGGTTGAATTTTCATTTCCAACAGCATTTAGGAGGAGTGAACTCTTCTCACAATTTGTATCTGCCAAGACAGCCACCTCACAAAAATGTACGTGTGATACCTGGTAGGATTCTATATATGCATATAAATATACATGTGTGAATAGGCTACAGAAAAGGGAAATAAGAATTCACATATTTGTTTAGCTTAAAAACACATGGAGAATATTTCAAATAAATTTGACTAGATTTATAACTCCTACCTTATATAATGCAAATGTCAAGTCCAACTATACAACATGTCTCCTCTGAAGTACTTGTATTTCTAATGTGTTGGGCTAATTTTCTCCATTATATTAGGATGAATAGTCTGAGTCTACTAGGTATGGGTTAGTGTCAGGGATTCAGTACTTCGAATGGAAATTTGGAAAATGAATCCAATGTGTATGTAAAAATATGCTGCACAAATATCCTCCCGCTCTCATCCAGAACAATGCCTTGACATTACCTTCACCCCAAGTAAGACACAATTAGAGGAGAAGAGTTACAAAATCAGTGAATACATATCTGGAATGGAAAATGCTCAGGAGTTCACAACCTTGGAGGTGGTAGAGGAGTTTCCAAAACTAAGGGACAGGGTAAACACTCCACAAACATGGAGCTCTGCTGGCCTAAAATCTTTTTGAGAAACTGCCTCTGAGCTTCCACACTTGAAATATATGTAGTTTTCAGGAGATTTGGCTTCCTCTGTAGTGAGACCATCAAAGCTGGGTCTGCATCTATGTGACCTGGAGGACATGGTTTCTTATTTTCCAATGAACAAGATGAAGCAGTGCTGAATCCTCTCTTTGTAGGTAAACTGAGGCCACTGGGGACTAAGTGTCTCCCCGTGTGGACTGTGAAGCCATTTGGTCCTCTTCCACTTTTTGTGGTGTTTTTGCTGCTGCACTGTGAGTTTGGTATTTGTTTCACGAAATACTAGGAGGTAAACTGGGACACAGTGCTGGAGGGAGTTCTGTCACGTGTGGTGGGTCAGGGTCTGCAAGAGAATGCACCAACTAGGCTCCTATCTCTCACAGCTTGCCCCATTGTCCCCTTGTCCATATCAACCTGATTCTTAATTTTCCTCTGAAAACTCTCCATATAACAAGATGCCTTTACATATAAGGGTCTGTTGGCTGCACCATGTCAGTTACAAGCCATTTGGAATCCAATGGTAGATCCACATGGCCCTACCACGGATGTTTTAGCAAACACCTCCCCACCACTGCTCTAGACCCACTACTCAGCAGGCTCCAAATTTCTGGCATCTCTGTTCTACACCATTTTCATGAAACTCAGTAAATCAAGGCACTGTCTGGTATACTCATGATCAGCAACAGGACATCCAATGTTTCTCCAGTGCCACCTGGTCATAGGAATTTCAAAAATTTCATGGTATTTATCTAGCCATTTTTCAACCATGAAGTTGGAGGTACTGTGGGTTTCAGTTCATTCAGCAAACATTAAATGGTGAGGAAGCTCATTTCAATGAAATCTCTGGAGAACTCTCACAGGCACGGCTTCCCAAAGAGTGGACAAAAGGTCACATTAGGCCAGGCCCATTGAGGTCTACAATGTGAGGTCCATGTGTGTTTAACTCTCAACTATGGCTGCCATTTCTTTAAGAATAAAATCATGTGATATCCTTGCTGAGATTCCCAGGCCTCTGTGGAAATCCACCCGGGGCCTAGGTCTCAGTTTCCAAGAGCGACTTTCATGCGTGGCCTCTTAAAATCCCAACAAAATTCATGGCAATGCTTCTCTGAGTTCAGTTCCAAAACCCAGTCTCTAAGGGGAATCACACCAGAGTTCAAGCTCACGTGGACCCAGTCTTTTTTTCCAATGCAACACAAATGACCAAAATTAAAACCAAAACACTCCCACATGGCCTTCATCTTATTCCATATAGTCAATCATCTTAACCTCTGGCGGGAGGTTTCCATGAGGGGCGCAGCCCAAGACAGTGTCCAAAATCAGCTCGTTTGCCCCTCATTTGCCTAAAGTCAGGGTAGCCTGGACACCGTTTCTCTGAATCAGGAGCGAACAAATAAGCCTGCCGTTAATACTTCTTTGTTTCTCCAATTTGAGGCCTACTGATTTTAGGTATCGATTCTTTAGGTGATTTAGAGTCATGCGAAAACACCATCACCTCTGCAGGGCTTTGAAGAACTCATTTGACCCAAAGAATCCCTATTGTCATTTGATGGAGTGCAGGAACCTAACAGAGGAAGGCAAGAGACTTCATCCACAATGAATGATATTTTTTGCCATTTTGGTTTTGGAAGCTCACATGGGATCATTCTTAAGATCCATCAGGTGCTGAGAATCTAAGTCACAGCCACACACAGGTCCAAGAGGCTGATAAAGAGCCACAGGTGAGGCCCATTCATTTCCAATTGAAAACTGTTTTCTTCAGGCTTCACAAAGGGGTGGCCTGAGGCAAAGACCTTCCTGACATTCAGTGCAACACAACAATAAGTAAGCAAAAGGCCCAAAGCAGGGTTTCTGCACTGAGACTTTCCTGGTCACACTGATATCTGAGTTTTTTGAGATGCTCACAATTCTCTTCAGCTATCCAGTACATGGCCATGTCACAGAGCTTGGAGGTGGTACATATTTTGGACACAAATCCATGAGCCTATTCTGGAGAGTGGCCAGAATTCAGGAAGAAAACAACAACTTAGAAAGATAGCAGGTGTTGCACATTGATAAGACAAGCTGAGTCCATTCATATATTGGGCAGGATGAATTATGGGAAGATTTATACTAGACAGGACACATCCATTAATGCATTCTCTTTTCTAATGTCTACAACAACGGACACAGTGGGATACACAGAAAGAGAAACACTCGCCATGTCAAATGACTTACTAGAAAGTGTCCACTCCAAACCAAACAAACCGCCTTTTCTATCTATTCTCAGAACATGAGACAAAACAACAAACCCACACCCACTCCCACAAAGGCACCTCCTTCCCCCAAGTACGTCTGTGACTATCCGGAGTGTCCTCTGACTGGTGGGCCATACTATGTTCCCCGGAAATGGCCTGTCTTCTCTCAGATCTTGATTCCTTGACAAACTCTGTGAAGATGTCCGGAAAAAGTGGTTAGCCACTACCTGTTTTCTCAGGAAAGGTCCATCTTCAGAGCTCTCCTGGCATTTGGCCATCCTCACATCATTAGGTACCAAGAAAACTGACTCTGTCCTTGGTAAATCCAAACAAGTGAGCCCACTGGGACTGGGACTGGGACTGCCTCTGGGTGTCTGGCTTCTTGGATACCAAGTTCAGAGAGTTCCATCACCAAGGAAATTAGGTATTTCACATTCTTTGGAACTGAATGAGGTCACTGCCTTGGCAACCACTTTGTCCTAACAGTTGCTTCCAAGGATAACATAAGATGGAGGTTGCCAGAACTTCCTGTGACACTTTCATAAGGTAGAATGTATATCACCATTGGCACCCGGGAACAGCTCTCCACTCAGCCCTGGTTTGGTCCATCTTCTGTACAATAGGAAGAGAGAGAGGCAGATTCAGACACATCCCTTTATCCTGACCAGGTTGTTTGCCATGGAAGATGACTTTTGCTCTCTCAGGTGCTTCATACCTGCCTACAACTTCTCCAGGTACCATTTGTGCATGGACATTTGAGGTTCTCATCAGGTTGAAGGTCCCCAACTTTCCTGTATTGTAAGAACCACTCTGTCTCTGCTCTTCTGTAAAATGATTGAGGGAACAGTGTATACTTGGGGTTAAAAACAGGTTTGATTTGGATTACGAGTGATTCTGTGTGATGAATAATGGTATTGGGAACCTGCAATATTTACAAGAATATAGAGGTGAAATATAAGTAGGAAAACAGAAATCTAGGTATGATTTGAAGCCCAGAAGGGTTTTGCCCTTGATTGGGATACTTAGCTTTGAATGATGTTCTGCAAAGATGCCTCAGATAATTCGATATACAATGGCATAGGACCTTGTACATTGGATGATTGAATTTAGAAGAGAACATCCAGTCAAAAAGGGATATTCAGTAGGATTAGGAAGATAGTCGGTAGGTTTAGGAAGAAGAGTGAGTATAGGATTTGGACCAAAAGTTCTTTAGCAATAGACTTTCGGTTGTTGAGTGAATGTAAATGTCAGCACATATGAAGAGTCAGTCACTATGTTGAACTGGGGAAAATATGTAGAAAAGCAGATATCAATAGAAACATTACGAAATCAGGCAAAGTATAAAGTGAGTGATAGAATTAGACATTTTCAACAGGGTTGAGTTTGAATATATAAATTAGGAAAAAAACAAATATGTAGTCACCAATAGGATTGACAATTGACAGCATTAGGCAACCTGGACATGGATGTTTTTAGAAATCCATGTTCACTTTCCATTTAGGCTTTGGTACAATCATAAGTGTGACCTTTCCATTTTTTGTCCAGAATATTACTGTGATAATGAGGTGACATGAGTATTTCTTTCACCATTTCTGGGAGCAATATATTGAAGGTGTAAAATGAGATTCGGGGGTACAAAGAGGTGTACCCTGTTTCTAGGAACATAGAGAAAAAGCATGAATAGACCATACTGTGAATAAATAATATAACTTTTTTGAACTTTAAATAATGAATTGAAGTGATATCTGAAAAATTAAAGGAAATCGTATATTGATATACAATCATTCATTCCAACCAGGTATATATGTAATGGAAATATTTGTGTTTAGGTTTATCATAAAGAGTGTGTGAGTTTTGCTTCAAAATGATTATGGAAATTCAAAATAATGTGTTTGGAAAGAAGTCTCATGAAAAGACCAGTCAAGAATACCCTGACAATACATGTGTTCTGAAGCAAGACGTGGTTAAAGTTGAAACAAATGCTTATTAATTTGTGAACTTGTGGATGAAATGTATATCCTGTGATGTGCAAAAACTGAAGAAACAATAATGTACCAGTGTCGAATACAAATGAATGACAAATTACATATCATGTCCCATAGGAGTCTACTTGCATTGATGTTAGACTGGGTCAGTTACTGTAGAATAATTAGGATTTGTATGCACCATTCACTGAAGTTAGTTTTCAGTACTAGGAAACAAATATGTATTTCAGGTGGATGAATATTTCTGATTATAATCTTGTGAAAAGTGGATTATAAATCCACATACATGAACATGAATGAATTTAGAGAGTGTATATTAGATACATATTTTCATATTTTGAAAAATTTGCAGAGTATATCTATATCTATATCTGTATATACACACACACACACACAACACTCACAGACATTAAAAAGTACCAATATAAATGCCAATCGAATTCATCAGTAAATATGTATCATCCACAAATGCAAAAATATTTATTTTACTGAACATGAGTTAATGTATAATGTTGTTCTACTAGCACGCTCTCCTATAGGTTGAATTTTCATTTCCAACAGCATTTAGGAGGAGTGAACTCTTCTCACAATTTGTATCTGCCAAGACAGCCACCTCACAAAAATGTACGTGTGATACCTGGTAGGATTCTATATATGCATATAAATATACATGTGTGAATAGGCTACAGAAAAGGGAAATAAGAATTCACATATTTGTTTAGCTTAAAAACACATGGAGAATATTTCAAATAAATTTGACTAGATTTATAACTCCTACCTTATATAATGCAAATGTCAAGTCCAACTATACAACATGTCTCCTCTGAAGTACTTGTATTTCTAATGTGTTGGGCTAATTTTCTCCATTATATTAGGATGAATAGTCTGAGTCTACTAGGTATGGGTTAGTGTCAGGGATTCAGTACTTCGAATGGAAATTTGGAAAATGAATCCAATGTGTATGTAAAAATATGCTGCACAAATATCCTCCCGCTCTCATCCAGAACAATGCCTTGACATTACCTTCACCCCAAGTAAGACACAATTAGAGGAGAAGAGTTACAAAATCAGTGAATACATATCTGGAATGGAAAATGCTCAGGAGTTCACAACCTTGGAGGTGGTAGAGGAGTTTCCAAAACTAAGGGACAGGGTAAACACTCCACAAACATGGAGCTCTGCTGTCCTAAAAACTTTTTGAGAAACTGCCTCTGAGCTTCCACACTTGAAAATATATGTAGTTTTCAGGAGATTTGGCTTCCTCTGTAGTGAGACCATCAAAGCTGGGTCTGCATCTATGTGACCTGGAGGACATGGTTTCTTATTTTCCAATGAACAAGATGAAGCAGTGCTGAATCCTCTCTTTGTAGGTAAACTGAGGCCACTGGGGACTAAGTGTCTCCCCGTGTGGACTGTGAAGCCATTTGGTCCTCTTCCACTTTTTGTGGTGTTTTTGCTGCTGCACTGTGAGTTTGGTATTTGTTTCACGAAATACTAGGAGCTAAACTGGGACACAGTGCTGGAGGGAGTTCTGTCACGTGTGGTGGGTCAGGGTCTGCAAGAGAATGCACCAACTAGGCTCCTATCTCTCACAGCTTGCCCCATTGCCCCCTTGTCCATATCAACCTGATTCTTAATTTTCCTCTGAAAACTCTCCATATAACAAGATGCCTTTACATATAAGGGTCTGTTGGCTGCACCATGTCAGTTACAAGCCATTTGGAATCCAATGGTAGATCCACATGGCCATACCACGGATGTTTTATCAAACACCTCCCCACCACTGCTCTAGACCCACTACTCAGCAGGCTCCAAATTTCTGGCATCTCTGTTCTACACCATTTTGATGAAACTCAGTAAATCAAGGCACTGTCTGGTATACTCATGATCAGCAACAGGACATCCAATGTTTCTCCAGTGCCACCTGGTCATAGGAATTTCAAAAATTTCATGGTATTTATCTAGCCATTTTTCAACCATGAAGTTGGAGGCACTGTGGGTTTCAGTTTATTCAGCAAACATTAAATGGTGAGGAAGCTCATTTCAATGAAATCTCTGGAGAACTCTCACAGGCACGGCTTCCCAAAGAGTGGACAAAAGGTCACATTAGGCCAGGCCCATTGAGGTCTACAATGTGAGGTCCATGTGTGTTTTGACTCTCAACTATGGCTGCCATTTCTTTAAGAATAAAATCATGTGATATACTTGCTGAGATTCCCAGGCCTCTGTGGAAATCCACCCGGGGCCTAGGTCTCAGTTTCCAAGAGCGACTTTCATGCGTGGCCTCTTAAAATCCCAACAAAATTCATGGCAATGCTTCTCTGAGTTCAGTTCCAAAACCCAGTCTCTAAGGGGAATCACACCAGAGTTCAAGCCCACGTGGACCCAGTCATTTTTTCCAATGCAACACAAATGACCAAAATTAAAACCAAAACACTCCCACATGGCCTTCATCTTATTCCATATAGTCAATCATCTTAACCTCTGGCTGGAGGTTTCCATGAGGGGCGCAGCCCAAGACAGTGTCCAAAATCAGCTCGTTTGCCCCTCATTTGCCTAAAGTCAGGGTAGCCTGGACACCGTTTCTCTGAAACAGGAGCGAACAAATAAGCCTGCCGTTAATACTTCTTTGTTTCTCCAATTTGAGGCCTACTGATTTTAGGTATCGATTCTTTAGGTGATTTAGAGTCATGCGAAAACACCATCACCTCTGCAGGGCTTTGAAGAACTCATTTGACCCAAAGAATCCCTATTGTCATTTGATGGATTGCAGGAACCTAACAGAGGAAGGCAAGAGACTTCATCCACAATGAATGATATTTTTTGCCATTTTGGTTTTGGAAGCTCACATGGGATCATTCTTAAGATCCATCAGGTGCTGAGAATCTAAGTCACAGCCACACACAGGTCCAAGAGGCTGATAAAGAGCGACAGGTGAGGCCCATTCATTTCCATTTGAAAACTGTTTTCTTCAGGCTTCACAAAGGGGTGGCCTGAGGCAAAGACCTCCTGACATTCAGTGCAACACAACAATAAGTAAGCAAAAGGCCCAAAGCAGGGTTTCTGCACTGAGACTTTCCTGGTCACACTGATATCTGAGTTTTTTGAGATGCTCGCCATTCTCTTCAGCTATCCAGTACATGGCCATGTCACAGAGCTTGGAGGTGGTACATATTTTGGACACAAATCCATGAGCTTATTCTGGAGAGTGGCCAGAATTCAGGAAGAAAACAACAACTTAGAAAGATAGCAGGTGTTGCACATTGATAAGACAAGCTGCAGTCCATTCATATATTGGGCAGGATGAATTATGGTATGAATTATACTAGTCAGGACACATCCATTAATGCATTCTCTTTTCTAATGTCTAAAACAACGGACACAGTGGGATACACAGAAAGAGAAACACTCGCCATGTCAAATGACTTACTA
Source organism: Callospermophilus lateralis (assembly GCF_048772815.1). Classification (NCBI taxonomy): domain Eukaryota; kingdom Metazoa; phylum Chordata; class Mammalia; order Rodentia; family Sciuridae; genus Callospermophilus; species Callospermophilus lateralis. The sequence continues at coordinate 29,848 of NW_027512931.1, forward strand.
GAAACTGTCCACTCCAAACCAAACAAACCGCCTTTTCTATCTATTCTCAGAACATGAGACAAAACAACAAACCCACACCCACTCCCACAAAGGCACCTCCTTCCCCCAAGTACGTCTGTGACTATCCGGAGTGTCCTCTGACTGGTGGGCCATACTATGTTCCCCCGAAATGGCCTGTCTTCTCTCAGATCTTGATTCCTTGACCAACTCTGTGAAGATGTCAGGAAAAAGTGGTTAGCCACTACCTGTTTTCTCAGGAAAGGTCCATCTTCAGAGCTCTCCTGGCATTTGGCCATCCTCACATCATTAGGTACCAAGAAAACTGACTCTGTCCTTGGTAAATCCAAACAAGTGAGCCCACTGGGACTGGGACTGGGACTGCCTCTGGGTGTCTGGCTTCTTGGATACCAAGTTCAGAGAGTTCCATCACCAAGGAAATTAGGTATTTCACATTCTTTGGAACTGAATGAGGTCACTGCCTTGGCAACCACTTTGTCCTAACAGTGGCTTCCAAGGGTAACATAAGATGGAGGTTGCCAGAACTTCCTGTGACACTTTCATAAGGTAGAATGTATATCACCATTGGCACCCGGGAACAGCTCTCCACTCAGCCCTGGTTTGGTCCATCTTCTGTACAATAAGAAGAGAGAGAGGCAGATTCAGACACATCCCTTCATCCTGACCAGGTTGTTTGCCATGGAAGATGACTTTTGCTCTCTCAGGTGCTTCATACCTGCCTACAACTTCTCCAGGTACCATTTGTGCATGGACATTTGAGGTTCTCATCAGGTTGAAGGTCCCCAACTTTCCTGTATTGTAAGAACCACTCTGTCTCTGCTCTTCTGTAAAATGATTGAGGGAACAGTGTATACTTGGGGTTAAAAACAGGTTTGATTTGGATTACGAGTGATTCTGTGTGATGAATAATGGTATTGGGAACCTGCAATATTTACAAGAATATAGAGGTGAAATATAAGTAGGAAAACAGAAATCTAGGTATGATTTGAAGCCCAGAAGGGTTTTGCCCTTGATTGGGATACTTAGCTTTGAATGATGTTCTGCAAAGATGCCTCAGATAATTTGATATACAATGGCATAGGACCTTGTACATTGGATGATTGAATTTAGAAGAGAACATCCAGTCAAAAAGGGATATTCAGTAGGATTAGGAAGATAGTCGGTAGGTTTAGGAAGAAGAGTGAGTACAGGATTTGGTCCAAAAGTTCTTTAGCAATAGACTTTCGGTTGTTGAGTGAATGTAAATGTCAGCACATATGAAGAGTCAGTCACTATGTTGAACTGGGGAAAATATGTAGAAAAGCAGATATCAATAGAAACATTACGAAATCAGGCAAAGTATAAAGTGAGTGATAGAATTAGACATTTTCAACAGGGTTGAGTTTGAATATATAAATTAGGAAAAAAACAAATATGTAGTCACCAATAGGATTGACAATTGACAGCATTAGGCAACCTGGACATGGATGTTTTTAGAAATCCATGTTCACTTTCCATTTAGGCTTTGGTACAATCATAAGTGTGACCTTTCCATTTTTTGTCCAGAATATTACTGTGATAATGAGGTGACATGAGTATTTCTTTCACCATTTCTGGGAGCAATATATTGAAGATGTAAAATGAGAATCGGGGTTACAAAGAGGTGTACCCTGTTTCTAGGAACATAGAGAAAAAGCATGAATAGACCATACTGTGAATAAATAATATAACTTTTTTGAACTTTAAATAATGAATTGAACTGATATCTGAAAAATTAAAGGAAATCGTATATTGATATACAATCATTCATTCCAACCAGGTATATATGTAATGGAAATATTTGTGTTTTGGTTTATCATGAAGAGTGTGTGAGTTTTGCTTCCAAATGATTATGGAAATTCAAAATAATGTGTTTTTTAAAAAAGTCTCATGAAAAGACCAGTCAAGAAACCCTGACAATACATGTGTTCTGAAGCAAGAAGTGGTGAAAGTTGAAACAAATGCTTATTAATTTGTGAACTTGTGGATGAAATGTATATCCTGTGATGTGCAAAAACTGAAGAAACAATAATGTACCAGTGTCGAATACAAATGAATGACAAATTACATATCATGTCCCATAGGAGTCTACTTGCATTGATGTTAGACTGGGTCAGTTACTGTAGAATAATTAGGATTTGTATGCACCATTCACTGAAGTTAGTTTTCAGTACTAGGAAACAAATATGTATTTCAGGTGGATGAATATTTCTGATTATCATCTTGTGAAAAGTGGATTATAAATCCACATACATGAACATGAATGAATTTACAGAGTGTATATTAGACACATATATTTCATATTTTGAAAATTTGGAGAGTATACCTATATCTATATCTATATCTATACACACACACACACACACACACACACACACAACTCACAGACATTAAAAAGTACCAATATAAATGCCAATCGAAATTCATCAGTAAATATGTATCATCCACAAATGCAAAAATATTTATTTTACTGAACATGAGTTAATGTATAATGTTGTTCTACTAGGACGCTCTCCTATAAGTTGAATTTTCATTTCCAACAGCATTTAGGAGGAGTGAACTCTTCTCACAATTTGTATCTGCCAAGACAGCCACCTCACAAAAATGTACGTGTGATACCTGGTAGCATTCTATATATGCATATAAATATACATGTGTGAATAGACTACAGAAAAAGGAAACAAGAATTCACATATTTGTTAAGTTTAAAAACACATGGAGAATATTTCAAATAAATTTGACTAGATTTATAACTCCTACCTTATATAATGCAAATGTCAAGTCCAACTATACAACATGTCTCCTGTGAAGTACTTGTATTTCTAATGTGTTGGGTTAATTTTCTCCGTTATATTAGGATGAATAGTCTGAGTCTACTAGGTATGGGTTAGTGTCAGGGATTCAGTATTTCGAATGGAAAATTGGAAATGAATCCAATGTGTATGTAAATATATGCTGCACAAATATCCTCCCGCTCTCATCCAGAACAATGCCTTGACATTACCTTCACCCCAAGTAAGACACAATTAGAGGAGAAGAGTTACAAAATCAGTGAATACATATCTGGAATGGAAAATGCTCAGGAGTTCACAACCTTGGAGGTGGTAGAGGAGTTTCCAAAACTAAGGGACAGGGTAAACCCTCCACAAACATGGAGCTCTGCTGGCCTAAAAACTTTTTGAGAAACTGCCTCTGAGCTTCCACACTTGAAATATATGTTGTTTTCAGGAGATTTGGCTTCCTCTGTAGTGAGAACATCAAAGCTGGGTCTGCATCTATGTGACCTGGAGGACATGGTTTCTTATTTTCCAATGAACAACATGAAGCAGTGCTGAATCCTCTCTTTGTAGGTAAACTGAGGCCACTGGGGACTAAGTGTCTCCCCGTGTGGACTGTGAAGCCATTTGGTCCTCTTCCACTTTTTGTGGTGTTTTTGCTGCTGCACTGTGAGTTTGGTATTTGTTTCACGAAATACTAGGAGCTAAACTGGGACACAGTGCTGGAGGGAGTTCTGTCACGTGTGGTGGGTCAGGGTCTGCAAGAGAATGCACCAACTAGGCTCCTATCTCTCACAGCTTGCCCCATTGCCCCCTTGTCCATATCAACCTGATTCTTAATTTTCCTCTGAAAACTCTCCATATAACAAGATGCCTTTACATATAAGGGTGTGTTGGCTGCACCATGTCAGTTACAAGCCATTTGGAATCCAATGGTAGATCCACATGGCCCTACCACGGATGTTTTATCAAACACCTCCCCACCACTGCTCTAGACCCACTACTCAGCAGGCTCCTAATTTCTGGCATCTCTGTTCTACACCATTTTCATGAAACTCAGTAAATCAAGGCACTGTCTGGTATACTCACGATCAGCAACAGGACATCCAATGTTTCTCCAGTGCCACCTGGTCATAGGAATTTCAAAAATTTCATGGTATTTATCTAGCCATTTTTCAAGCATGAAGTTGGAGGCACTGTGGGTTTCAGTTCATTCAGCAAACATTAAATGGTGAGGAAGCTCATTTCAATGAAATCTCTGGAGAACTCTCACAGGCATGGCTTCCCAAAGAGTGGACAAAAGGTCACATTAGGCCAGGCCCATTGAGGTCTACAATGTGAGGTCCATGTGTGTTTTGACTCTCAACTATGGCTGCCATTTCTTTAAGAATAAAATCATGTGATATCCTTGCTGAGATTCCCAGGCCTCTGTGGAAATCCACCCGGGGCCTAGGTCTCAGTTTCCAAGAGCGACTTTCATGCGTGGCCTCTTAAAATCCCAACAAAATTCATGGCAATGCTTCTCTGAGTTCAGTTCCAAAACCCAGTCTCTAAGGGGAATCACACCAGAGTTCAAGCCCACGTGGACCCAGTCATTTTTTCCAATGCCACACAAATGACCAAAATTAAAACCAAAACACTCCCACATGGCCCTCATCTTATTTCATATAGTCAATCATCTTAACCTCTGGCTGGAGGTTTCCATGAGGGGCGCAGCCCAAGACAGTGTCCAAAATCAGCTCGTTTGCCCCTCATTTGTCTAAAGTCAGGGTAGCCTGGACACCGTTTCTGTGAACCAGGAGTGAACAAATAAGCCTGCCGTTAATACTTCTGTGTTTCTCCAATTTGAGGCCTACTGATTTTAGGTATTGATTCTTTAGGTGGTTTAGAGTCATGCGAAAACACAAGTACCTCTGCAGGGCTTTGAAGAACTCATTTGACCCAAAGAATCCCTATTGTCATTTGATGGAGTGCAGGAACCTAACAGAGAAAGGCAAGAGACTTCATCCACAATGAATGAAATTTTTTGCCATTTTGGTTTTGGAAGCTCACATGGGATCATTCTTAAGATCCATCAGGTGCTGAGAATCTAAGTCACAGCCACACACAGGCCCAAGAAGCTGATAAAGACACATCCCTTTCCAAAGCAATTAAGCAAAGAGCCACAGGTGAGGCCCATTCATTTCCATTTGAAAACTGTTTTCATCAGGCTTCACAAAGGGGTGGCCTGAGGCAAAGACCTTCCTGACATTCAGTGCAACACAACAATAAGTAAGCAAAAGGCCCAAAGCAGGGTTTCTGCACTGAGACTTTCCTGGTCACACTGATATCTGAGTTTTCTGAGATGCTCGCCATTCTCTTCAGCTATCCAGTACATGGCCATGTCACAGAGCTTGGAGGTGGTACATATTTTGGACACAAATCCATGAGCCTATTCTGGAGAGTGGCCAGAATTCAGAAAGAAAACTACAACTTAGAAAGATAGCAGGTGTTGCACATCGATAAGACAAGCTGCAGTCCATTCATATATTGGGCATGGGAAGATTTATACTAGACAGTACACATCCATTAATGCATTCTCTTTTCTAATGTCTACAACAACGGACACAGTGGGATACACAGAAACAGAAACACTCGCCGTGTCAAATGACTTACTAGAAACTGCCCACTCCAAACCAAACAAACCGCCTTTTCTATCTATTCTCAGAACATGAGACAAAACAACAAACCCACACCCACTCCCACAAAGGCACCTCCTTCCCCCAAGTACGTCTGTGACTATCCGGAGTGTCCTCTGACTGGTGGGCCATACTATGTTCCCCCGAAATGGCCTGTCTTCTCTCAGATCTTGATTCCTTGACCAACTCTGTGAAGATGTCAGGAAAAAGTGGTTAGCCACTACCTGTTTTCTCAGGAAAGGTCCATCTTCAGAGCTCTCCTGACATTTGGCCATCCTCACATCATTAGGTACCAAGAAAACTGACTCTGTCCTTGGTAAATCCAAACAAGTGAGCCCACTGGGACTGGGACTGGGACTGCCTCTGGGTGTCTGGCTTCTTGGATACCAAGTTCAGAGAGTTCCATCACCAAGGAAATGAGGTATTTCACATTCTTTGGAACTGAATGAGGTCACTGCCTTGGCAACCACGTTGTCCTAACAGTGGCTTCCAAGGGTAACATAAGATGGAGGTTGCCAGAACTTCCTGTGACACTTTCATAAGGTAGAATGTATATCACCTTTGGCACCCGGGAACAGCTCTCCACTCAGCCCTGGTTTGGTCCATCTTCTGTACAATAAGAAGAGAGAGAGGCAGATTCAGACACATCCCTTCATCCTGACCAGGTTGTTTGCCATGGAAGATGACTTTTGCTCTCTCAGGTGCTTCATACCTGCCTACAACTTCTCCAGGTACCATTTGTGCATGGACATTTGAGGTTCTCATCAGGTTGAAGGTCCCCAACTTTCCTGTATTGTGAGAACCACTCTGTCTCTGCTCTTCTGTAAAATGATTGAGGGAACAGTGTATACTTGGGTTTAAAAACAGGTTTGATTTGGATTACGAGTGATTCTGTGTGATGAATAATGGTATTGGGAACCTGCAATATTTACAAGAATATAGAGGTGAAATATAAGTAGGAAAACAGAAATCTAGGTATGATTTGAAGCCCAGAAGGGTTTTGCCCTTGATTGGGATACTTAGCTTTGAATGATGTTCTGCAAAGATGCCTCAGATAATTTGATATACAATGGCATAGAACCTTGTACATTGGATGATTGAATTTAGAAGAGAACATCCAGTCAAAAAGGGATATTCAGTAGGATTAGGAAGATAGTCGGTAGGTTTAGGAAGAAGAGTGAGTACAGGATTTGGTCCAAAAGTTCTTTAGCAATAGACTTTCGGTTGTTGAGTGAATGTAAATGTCAGCACATATGAAGAGTCAGTCACTATGTTGAACTGGGGAAAATATGTAGAAAAGCAGATATCAATAGAAACATTACGAAATCTGGCAAAGTATAAAGTGAGTGATAGAATTAGACATTTTCAACAGGGTTGAGTTTGAAGATATAAATTAGGAAAAAAACAAATATGTAGTCACCAATAGGATTGACAATTGACAGCATTAGGCAACCTGGACATGGATGTTTTTAGAAATCCATGTTCACTTTCCATTTAGGCTTTGGTACAATCATAAGTGTGACCTTTCCATTTTTTGTCCAGAATATTACTGTGATAATGAGGTGACATGAGTATTTCTTTCACCATTTCTGGGAGCAATATATTGAAGATGTAAAATGAGAATCGGGGTTACAAAGAGGTGTACCCTGTTTCTAGGAACATAGAGAAAAAGCATGAATAGACCATACTGTGAATAAATAATATAACTTTTTTGAACTTTAAATAATGAATTGAACTGATATCTGAAAAATTAAAGGAAATCGTATATTGATATACAATCATTCATTCTAACCAGGTATATTATAATGGAAATATTTGTGTTTTGGTTTATCATGAAGAGTGTGTGAGTTTTGCTTCCAAATGATTATGGAAATTCAAAATAATGTGTTTTTTAAAGAAGTCTCATGAAAAGACCAGTCAAGAAACCCTGACAATACATGTGTTCTGAAGCAAGAAGTGGTGAAAGTTGAAACAAATGCTTATTAATTTGTGAACTTGTGGATGAAATGTATATCCTGTGATGTGCAAAAACTGAAGAAACAATAATGTACCAGTGTCGAATACAAATGAATGACAAATTACATATCATGTCCCATAGGAGTCTACTTGCATTGATGTTAGACTGGGTCAGTTACTGTAGAATAATTAGGATTTGTATGCACCATTCACTGAAGTTAGTTTTCAGTACTAGGAAACAAATATGTATTTCAGGTGGATGAATATTTCTGATTATCATCTTGTGAAAAGTGGATTATAAATCCACATACATGAACATGAATGAATTTAGAGAGTGTACATTAGACACATATATTTCATATTTTGAAAAATTTGGAGAGTATACCTATATCTATATCTATATCTATACACACACACACACACACACACACACACACACACACACACAACTCACAGACATTAAAAAGTACCAATATAAATGCCAATCGAAATTCATCAGTAAATATGTATCATCCACAAATGCAAAAATATATATTTTACTGAACATGAGTTAATGTATAATGTTGTTCTACTAGGACGCTCTCCTATAAGTTGAATTTTCATTTCCAACAGCATTTAGGAGGAGTGAACTCTTCTCACAATTTGTATCTGCCAAGACAGCCACCTCACAAAAATGTACGTGTGATACCTGGTAGGATTCTATATATGCATATAAATATACATGTGTGAATAGACTACAGAAAAAGGAAACAAGAATTCACATATTTGTTAAGTTTAAAAACACATGGAGAATATTTCAAATAAATTTGACTAGATTTATAACTCCTACCTTATATAATGCAAATGTCAAGTCCAACTATACAACATGTCTCCTGTGAAGTACTTGTATTTCTAATGTGTTGGGTTAATTTTCTCCATTATATTAGGATGAATAGTCTGAGTCTACTAGGTATGGGTTAGTGTCAGGGATTCAGTATTTCGAATGGAAAATTGGAAAATGAATCCAATGTGTATGTAAATATATGCTGCACAAATATCCTCCCGCTCTCATCCAGAACAATGCCTTGACATTACCTTCACCCCAAGTAAGACACAATTAGAGGAGAAGAGTTACAAAATCAGTGAATACATATCTGGAATGGAAAATGCTCAGGAGTTCACAACCTTGGAGGTGGTAGAGGAGTTTCCAAAACTAAGGGACAGGGTAAACCCTCCACAAACATGGAGCTCTGCTGGCCTAAAAACTTTTTGAGAAACTGCCTCTGAGCTTCCACACTTGAAATATATGTTGTTTTCAGGAGATTTGGCTTCCTCTGTAGTGAGAACATCAAAGCTGGGTCTGCATCTATGTGACCTGGAGGACATGGTTTCTTATTTTCCAATGAACAAGATGAAGCAGTGCTGAATCCTCTCTTTGTAGGTAAACTGAGGCCGTTAATACTTCTGTGTTTTTCCAATTTGAGGCCTACTGATTTTAGGTATTGATTCTTTAGGTGGTTTAGAGTCATGCGAAAACACAAGTACCTCTGCAGGGCTTTGAAGAACTCATTTGACCCAAAGAATCCCTATTGTCATTTGATGGAGTGAAGGAACCTAACAGAGAAAGGCAAGAGACTTCATCCACAATGAATGAAATTTTTTGCCATTTTGGTTTTGGAAGCTCACATGGGATCATTCTTAAGATCCATCAGGTGCTGAGAATCTAAGTCACAGCCACACACAGGCCCAAGAAGCTGATAAAGACACATCCCTTTCCAAAGCAATTAAGCAAAGAGTCACAGGTGAGGCCCATTCATTTCCATTTGAAAACTGTTTTCATCAGGCTTCACAAAGGGGTGGCCTGAGGCAAAGACCTTCCTGACATTCAGTGCAACACAACAATAAGTAAGCAAAAGGCCCAAAGCAGGGTTTCTGCACTGAGACTTTCCTGGTCACACTGATATCTGAGTTTTCTGAGATGCTCGCCATTCTCTTCAGCTATCCAGTACATGGCCATGTCACAGAGCTTGGAGGTGGTACATATTTTGGACACAAATCCATGAGCCTATTCTGGAGAGTGGCCAGAATTCAGAAAGAAAACTACAACTTAGAAAGATAGCAGGTGTTGCACATCGATAAGACAAGCTGCAGTCCATTCATATATTGGGCATGGGAAGATTTATACTAGACAGGACACATCCATTAATGCATTCTCTTTTCTAATGTCTACAACAACGGACACAGTGGGATACACAGAAACAGAAACACTCGCCGTGTCAAATGACTTACTAGAAACTGCCCACTCCAAACCAAACAAACCGCCTTTTCTATCTATTCTCAGAACATGAGACAAAACAACAAACCCACACCCACTCCCACAAAGGCACCTCCTTCCCCCAAGTACGTCTGTGACTATCCGGAGTGTCCTCTGACTGGTGGGCCATACTATGTTCCCCCGAAATGGCCTGTCTTCTCTCAGATCTTGATTCCTTGACCAACTCTGTGAAGATGTCAGGAAAAAGTGGTTAGCCACTACCTGTTTTCTCAGGAAAGGTCCATCTTCAGAGCTCTCCTGACATTTGGCCATCCTCACATCATTAGGTACCAAGAAAACTGACTCTGTCCTTGGTAAATCCAAACAAGTGAGCCCACTGGGACTGGGACTGGGACTGCCTCTGGGTGTCTGGCTTCTTGGATACCAAGTTCAGAGAGTTCCATCACCAAGGAAATGAGGTATTTCACATTCTTTGGAACTGAATGAGGTCACTGCCTTGGCAACCACGTTGTCCTAACAGTGGCTTCCAAGGGTAACATAAGATGGAGGTTGCCAGAACTTCCTGTGACACTTTCATAAGGTAGAATGTATATCACCTTTGGCACCCGGGAACAGCTCTCCACTCAGCCCTGGTTTGGTCCATCTTCTGTACAATAAGAAGAGAGAGAGGCAGATTCAGACACATCCCTTCATCCTGACCAGGTTGTTTGCCATGGAAGATGACTTTTGCTCTCTCAGGTGCTTCATACCTGCCTACAACTTCTCCAGGTACCATTTGTGCATGGACATTTGAGGTTCTCATCAGGTTGAAGGTCCCCAACTTTCCTGTATTGTAAGAACCACTCTGTCTCTGCTCTTCTGTAAAATGATTGAGGGAACAGTGTATACTTGGGTTTAAAAACAGGTTTGATTTGGATTATGAGTGATTCTGTGTGATGAATAATGGTATTGGGAACCTGCAATATTTACAAGAATATAGAGGTGAAATATAAGTAGGAAAACAGAAATCTAGGTATGATTTGAAGCCCAGAAGGGTTTTGCCCTTGATTGGGATACTTAGCTTTGAATGATGTTCTGCAAAGATGCCTCAGATAATTTGATATACAATGGCATAGAACCTTGTACATTGGATGATTGAATTTAGAAGAGAACATCCAGTCAAAAAGGGATATTCAGTAGGATTAGGAAGATAGTCGGTAGGTTTAGGAAGAAGAGTGAGTACAGGATTTGGTCCAAAAGTTCTTTAGCAATAGACTTTCGGTTGTTGAGTGAATGTAAATGTCAGCACATATGAAGAGTCAGTCACTATGTTGAACTGGGGAAAATATGTAGAAAAGCAGATATCAATAGAAACATTACGAAATCTGGCAAAGTATAAAGTGAGTGATAGAATTAGACATTTTCAACAGGGTTGAGTTTGAATATATAAATTAGGAAAAAAACAAATATGTAGTCACCAATAGGATTGACAATTGACAGCATTAGGCAACCTGGACATGGATGTTTTTAGAAATCCATGTTCACTTTCCATTTAGGCTTTGGTACAATCATAAGTGTGACCTTTCCATTTTTTGTCCAGAATATTACTGTGATAATGAGGTGACATGAGTATTTCTTTCACCATTTCTGGGAGCAATATATTGAAGATGTAAAATGAGAATCGGGGTTACAAAGAGGTGTACCCTGTTTCTAGGAACATAGAGAAAAAGCATGAATAGACCATACTGTGAATAAATAATATAACTTTTTTGAACTTTAAATAATGAATTGAACTGATATCTGAAAAATTAAAGGAAATCGTATATTGATATACAATCATTCATTCCAACCAGGTATATTATAATGGAAATATTTGTGTTTTGGTTTATCATGAAGAGTGTGTGAGTTTTGCTTCCAAATGATTATGGAAATTCAAAATAATGTGTTTTTTAAAGAAGTCTCATGAAAAGACCAGTCAAGAAACCCTGACAATACATGTGTTCTGAAGCAAGAAGTGGTGAAAGTTGAAACAAATGCTTATTAATTTGTGAACTTGTGGATGAAATGTATATCCTGTGATGTGCAAAAACTGAAGAAACAATAATGTACCAGTGTCGAATACAAATGAATGACAAATTACATATCATGTCCCATAGGAGTCTACTTGCATTGATGTTAGACTGGGTCAGTTACTGTAGAATAATTAGGATTTGTATGCACCATTCACTGAAGTTAGTTTTCAGTACTAGGAAACAAATATGTATTTCAGGTGGATGAATATTTCTGATTATCATCTTGTGAAAAGTGGATTATAAATCCACATACATGAACATGAATGAATTTAGAGAGTGTACATTAGACACATATATTTCATATTTTGAAAAATTTGGAGAGTATACCTATATCTATATCTATATCTATACACACACACACACACACACACACACACACACACACAACTCACAGACATTAAAAAGTACCAATATAAATGCCAATCGAAATTCATCAGTAAATATGTATCATCCACAAATGCAAAAATATTTATTTTACTGAACATGAGTTAATGTATAATGTTGTTCTACTAGGACGCTCTCCTATAAGTTGAATTTTCATTTCCAACAGCATTTAGGAGGAGTGAACTCTTCTCACAATTTGTATCTGCCAAGACAGCCACCTCACAAAAATGTACGTGTGATACCTGGTAGGATTCTATATATGCATATAAATATACATGTGTGAATAGACTACAGAAAAAGGAAACAAGAATTCACATATTTGTTAAGTTTAAAAACACATGGAGAATATTTCAAATAAATTTGACTAGATTTATAACTCCTACCTTATATAATGCAAATGTCAAGTCCAACTATACAACATGTCTCCTGTGAAGTACTTGTATTTCTAATGTGTTGGGTTAATTTTCTCCATTATATTAGGATGAATAGTCTGAGTCTACTAGGTATGGGTTAGTGTCAGGGATTCAGTATTTCGAATGGAAAATTGGAAAATGAATCCAATGTGTATGTAAATATATGCTGCACAAATATCCTCCCGCTCTCATCCAGAACAATGCCTTGACATTACCTTCACCCCAAGTAAGACACAATTAGAGGAGAAGAGTTACAAAATCAGTGAATACATATCTGGAATGGAAAATGCTCAGGAGTTCACAACCTTGGAGGTGGTAGAGGAGTTTCCAAAACTAAGGGACAGGGTAAACCCTCCACAAACATGGAGCTCTGCTGGCCTAAAAACTTTTTGAGAAACTGCCTCTGAGCTTCCACACTTGAAATATATGTTGTTTTCAGGAGATTTGGCTTCCTCTGTAGTGAGAACATCAAAGCTGGGTCTGCATCTATGTGACCTGGAGGACATGGTTTCTTATTTTCCAATGAACAAGATGAAGCAGTGCTGAATCCTCTCTTTGTAGGTAAACTGAGGCCACTGGGGACTAAGTGTCTCCCCGTGTGGACTGTGAAGCCATTTGGTACTCTTCCACTTTTTGTGGTGTTTTTGCTGCTGCACTGTGAGTTTGGTATTTGTTTCAAGAAATACTAGGAGCTAAACTGGGACACAGTGCTGGAGGGAGTTCTGTCACGTGTGGTGGGTCAGGGTCTGCAAGAGAATGCACCAACTAGGCTCCTATCTCTCACAGCTTGCCCCATTGCCCCCTTGTCCATATCAACCTGATTCTTAATTTTCCTCTGAAAAGTCTCCATATAACAAGATGCCTTTACATATAAGGGTCTGTTGGCTGCACCATGTCAGTTACAAGCCATTTGGAATCCAATGGTAGATCCACATGACCCTACCACGGATGTTTTATCAAACACCTCCCCACCACTGCTCTAGACCCACTACTCAGCAGGCTCCAAATTTCTGGCATCTCTGTTCTACACCATTTTCATGAAACTCAGTAAATCAAGGCACTGTCTGGTATACTCACGATCAGCAACAGGACATCCAATGTTTCTCCAGTGCCACCTGGTCATAGGAATTTCAAAAATTTCATAGTATTTATCTAGCCATTTTTCAAGCATGAAGTTGGAGGCACTGTGGGTTTCAGTTCATTCAGCAAACATTAAATGGTGAGGAAGCTCATTTCAATGAAATCTCTGGAGAACTCTCACAGGCATGGCTTCCCAAAGAGTGGACAAAAGGTCACATTAGGCCAGGCCCATTGAGGTCTACAATGTGAGGTCCATGTGTGTTTTGACTCTCAACTATGGCTGCCATTTCTTTAAGAATAAAATCATGTGATATCCTTGCTGAGATTCCCAGGCCTCTGTGGAAATCCACCCGGGGCCTAGGTCTCAGTTTCCAAGAGCGACTTTCATGCGTGGCCTCTTAAAATCCCAACAAAATTCATGGCAATGCTTCTCTGAGTTCAGTTCCAAAACCCAGTCTCTAAGGGGAATCACACCAGAGTTCAAGCCCACGTGGACCCAGTCATTTTTTCCAATGCCACACAAATGACCAAAATTAAAACCAAAACACTCCCACATGGCCCTCATCTTATTTCATATAGTCAATCATCTTAACCTCTGGCTGGAGGTTTCCATGAGGGGCGCAGCCCAAGACAGTGTTCAAAATCAGCTCGTTTGCCCCTCATTTGTCTAAAGTCAGGGTAGCCTGGACACCGTTTCTGTGAACCAGGAGTGAACAAATAAGCCTGCCGTTAATACTTCTGTGTTTCTCCAATTTGAGGCCTACTGATTTTAGGTATTGATTCTTTAGGTGGTTTAGAGTCATGCGAAAACACAAGTACCTCTGCAGGGCTTTGAAGAACTCATTTGACCCAAAGAATCCCTATTGTTATTTGATGGAGTGCAGGAACCTAACAGAGAAAGGCAAGAGACTTCATCCACAATGAATGAAATTTTTTGCCATTTGGTTTTGGAAGCTCACATGGGATCATTCTTAAGATCCATCAGGTGCTGAGAATCTAAGTCACAGCCACACACAGGCCCAAGAAGCTGATAAAGACACATCCCTTTCCAAAGCAATTAAGCAAAAAGCCACAGGTGAGGCCCATTCATTTCCATTTGAAACCTGTTTTCATCACTCTTCACAAAGGGGTGGCCTGAGGCAAAGACCTTCCTGACATTCAGTGCAACACAACAATAAGTAAGCAAAAGGCCCAAAGCAGGGTTTCTGCACTGAGACTTTCCTGGTCACACTGATATCTGAGTTTTCTGAGATGCTCGTCATTCTCTTCAGCTATCCAGTACATGGCCATGTCACAGAGCTTGGAGGTGGTACATATTTTGGACACAAATCCATGAGCCTATTCTGGAGAGTGGCCAGAATTCAGAAAGAAAACTACAACTTAGAAAGATAGCAGGTGTTGCACATCGATAAGACAAGCTGCAGTCCATTCATATATTGGGCATGGGAAGATTTATACTAGACAGGACACATCCATTAATGCATTCTCTTTTCTAATGTCTACAACAACGGACACAGTGGGATACACAGAAACAGAAACACTCGCCGTGTCAAATGACTTACTAGAAACTGCCCACTCCAAACCAAACAAACCGCCTTTTCTATCTATTCTCAGAACATGAGACAAAACAACAAACCCACACCCACTCCCACAAAGGCACCTCCTTCCCCCAAGTACGTCTGTGACTATCCGGAGTGTCCTCTGACTGGTGGGCCATACTATGTTCCCCCGAAATGGCCTGTCTTCTCTCAGATCTTGTTTCCTTGACCAACTCTGTGAAGATGTCAGGAAAAAGTGGTTAGCCACTACCTGTTTTCTCAGGAAAGGTCCATCTTCAGAGCTCTCCTGACATTTGGCCATCCTCACATCATTAGGTACCAAGAAAACTGACTCTGTCCTTGGTAAATCCAAACAAGTGAGCCCACTGGGACTGGGACTGGGACTGCCTCTGGGTGCCTGGCTTCTTGGATACCAAGTTCAGAGAGTTCCATCACCAAGGAAATGAGGTATGTCACATTCTTTGGAACTGAATGAGGTCACTGCCTTGGCAACCACTTTGTCCTAACAGTTGCTTCCAAGGGTAACATAAGATGGAGGTTGCCCCTACTTCCTGTGACACTTTCATAAGGTAGAATGTATATCACCATTGGCACCCGGGAACAGCTCTCCACTCAGCCCTGGTTTGGTCCATCTTCTGTACAATAAGAAGAGAGAGAGGCAGATTCAGACACATCCCTTCATCCTGACCAGGTTGTTTGCCATGGAAGATGACTTTTGCTCTCTCAGGTGCTTCATACCTGCCTACAACTTCTCCAGGTATCATTTGTGCATGGACATTTGAGGTTCTCATCAGGTGGAAGGTCCCCAACTTTCCAGTATTGTAAAAACCACTCTGTCCCTGCTCTTCTGTAAAATGATTGAGGGAACAGTGTATACTTGGGTTTAAAAACAGGTTTGATTTGGGTTACGAGTGATTCTGTGTGATGAATAATGGTATTGGGAACCTGCAATATTTACAAGAATATAGAGGTGAAATATAAGTAGGAAAACAGAAATCTAGGTATGATTTGAAGCCCAGAAGGGTTTTGCCCTTGATTGGGATACTTAGCTTTGAATGATGTTCTGCAAAGATGCCTCAGATAATTCGATATACAATGGCATAGGACCTTGTACATTGGATGATTGAATTTAGAGAGAACATCCAGTCAAAAAGGGATATTCAATAGGATTAGGAAGATAGTCGGTAGGTTTAGAAAGAAGAGTGAGTATAGAATTTGGACCAAAAGTTCTTTAGCAATAGACTTTCGGTTGTTGAGTGAATGTAAATGTCAGCACATATGAAGAGTCAGTCACTATGTTGAACTGGGGAAATTATGTAGAAAAGCAGATATCAATAGAAATATTAGGAAATCAGGCAAAGTATAAAGTGAGTGATAGAATTAGACATTTTCAACAGGGTTGAGTTTGAATATATAAATTAGGAAAAAAACAAATATGTAGTCACCAATAGGATTGACAATTGACAGCATTAGGCAACCTGGACATGGATGTTTTTAGAAATCCATGTTCACTTTCCATTTAGGCTTTGGTACAATCATAAGTGTGACCTTTCCATTTTTTGTCCAGAATATTACTGTGATAATGAGGTGACATGAGTATTTCTTTCACCATTTCTGGGAGCAATATATTGAAGATGTAAAATGAGAATCGGGGTTACAAAGAGGTGTACCCTGTTTCTAGGAATATAGATTAAAAGCATGAATAGACCATACTGTGAATAAATAATATAACTTTTTTGAACTTTAAATAATGAACTGAACTGATATCTGAAAAATTAAAGGAAATCGTATATTGATATACAATCATTCATTCCAACCAGGTATATATGTAATGGAAATATTTGTGTTTTGGTCTATCATGAAGAGTGTGTGACGTTTGCTTCAAAATGATTATGGAAATTCAAAATAATGTGTTTGACAAGAAGTCTCATGAAAAGACCAGTCAAGAAACCCTGACAATACATGTGTTCTGAAGCAAGAAGTGGTGAAAGTTGAAACAAATGCTTATTAATTTGTGAACTTGTGGATGAAATGTATATCCTGTGATGTGCAAAAATTGAAGAAACAATAATGTACCAGTGTCGAATACAAATGAATGACAAATTACATATCATGTCCCATAGGAGTCTACTTGCATTGATGTTAGACTTGGTCAGTTACTGTAGAATAATTAGGATTTGTATGCACCATTCACTGAAGTTAGTTTTCAGTACTAGGAAACAAATATGTATTTCAGGTGGATGAATATTTCTGATTATCATCTTGTGAAAAGTGGATTATAAATCCACATACATGAACATGAATGAATTTAGAGAGTGTATATTAGACACATATATTTCATACTTTGAAAAATTTGGAGAGTATATCTATATCTATATCTATATCTATATCTATACACACACACACACACACACACACACACACAACTCACAGACATTAAAAAGTACCAATATAAATGCCAATCGAAATTCATCAGTAAATATGTATCATCCACAAATGCAAAAATATTTATTTTACTGAACATGAGCTAATGAATAATGTTGTTCTACTAGGACGCTCTCCTATAAGTTGAATTTTCATTTCCAACAGCATTTAGGAGGAGTGAACTCTTCTCACAATTTGTATCTGCCAAGACAGCCACCTCACAAAAATGTACGTGTGATACCTGGTAGGATTCTATATATGCATATAGATATACATGTGTGAATAGACTACAGAAAAAGGAAACACAAATTCACATATTTGTTAAGATTAAAACACATGGAGAATATTTCAAATAAATTTGACTAGATTTATAACTCCTACCTTACATAATGCAAATGTCAAGTCCAACTATACAACATGTCTCCTCTGAAGTACTTATATTTCTATGTGTTGGGTTAATTTTCTCCATTATATTAGGATGAATAGTCTGAGTCTACTAGGTATGGGTTACTGTCAGGGATTCAGTATTTCGAATGGAAAATTGGAAAATGAATCCAATGTGTATGCAAATATATGCTGCACAAATATCCTCCCGCTCTCATCCAGAACAATGCCTTGACATTACCTTCACCCCAAGTAAGACACAATTAGAGGAGAAGAGTTACAAAATCAGTGAATACATATCTGGAATGGAAAATGCTCAGGAGTTCACAACCTTGGAGGTGGTAGAGGAGTTTCCAAAACTAAGGGACAGGGTAAACACTCCACAAACATGGAGCTCTGCTGGCCTAAAAACTTTTTGAGAAACTGCCTCTGAGCTTCCACACTTGAAATATATGTTGTTTTCAGGAGATTTGGCTTCCTCTGTAGTGAGAACATCAAAGCTGGGTCTGCATCTATGTGACCTGGAGGACATGGTTTCTTATTTTCCAATGAACAAGATGAAGCAGTGCTGAATCCTCTCTTTGTAGGTAAACTGAGGCCACTGGGGACTAAGTGTCTCCCCGTGTGGACTGTGAAGCCATTTGGTCCTCTTCCACTTTTTGTGGTGTTTTTGCTGCTGCAATGTGAGTTTGGTATTTGTTTCACGAAATACTAGGAGCTAAACTGGGACACAGTGCTGGAGGGAGTTCTGTCACGTGTGGTGGGTCAGGGTCTGCAAGAGAATGCACCAACTAGGCTCCTATCTCTCACAGCTTGCTCCATTGCCCCCTTGTCCATATCAACCTGATTCTTAATTTTCCTCTGAAAACTCTCCATATAACAAGATGCCTTTACATATAAGGGTCTGTTGGCTGCACCATGTCAGTTACAAGCCATTTGGAATCCAATGGTAGATCCACATGGCCCTACCACGGATGTTTTATCAAACACCTCCCCACCACTGCTCTAGACCCACTACTCAGCAGGCTCCAAATTTCTATCATCTCTGTTCTACACCATTTTCATGAAACTCAGTAAATGAAGGCACTGTCTGGTATACTCATGATCAGCAACAGGACATCCAATGTTTCTCCAGTGCCACCTGGTCATAGGAATTTCAATAATATCATGGTATTTATCTAGCCATTTTTCAAGCATGAAGTTGGAGGCACTGTGGGTTTCAGTTCATTCAGCAAACATTAAATGGTGAGGAAGCTCATTTCAATGAAATCTCTGGAGAACTCTCACAGGCATGGCTTCCCAAAGAGTGGACAAAAGGTCACATTAGGCCAGGCCCATTGAGGTCTACAATGTGAGGTCCATGTGTGTTTTGACTCTCAACTATGGCTGCCATTTCTTTAAGAATAAAATCATGTGATATCCTTGCTGAGATTCCCAGGCCTCTGTGGAAATCCACCCGGGGCCTAGGTCTCAGTTTCCAAGAGCGACTTTCATGCGTGGCCTCTTAAAATCCCAACAAAATTCATGGCAATGCTTCTCTGAGTTCAGTTCCAAAACCCAGTCTCTAAGGGGAATCACACCAGAGTTCAAGCCCACGTGGACCCAGTCATTTTTTCCAATGCCACACAAATGACCAAAATTAAAACCAAAACACTCCCACATGGCCCTCATCTTATTTCATATAGTCAATCATCTTAACCTCTGGCTGGAGGTTTCCATGAGGGGCGCAGCCCAAGACAGTGTCCAAAATCAGCTCGTTTGCCCCTCATTTGTCTAAAGTCAGGGTAGCCTGGACAACGTTTCTGTGAACCAGGAGTGAACAAATAAGCCTGCCGTTAATACTTCTGTGTTTCTCCAATTTGAGGCCTACTGACTTTAGGTATCGATTCTTTAGGTGATTTAGAGTCATGCGAAAACACAAGTACCTCTGCAGGGCTTTGAAGAACTCATTTGACCCAAAGAATCCCTATTGTCATTTGATGGAGTGCAGGAACCTAACAGAGGAAGGCAAGTGACTTCATCCACAATGAATGAAATTTTTTGCCATTTTGGTTTTGGAAGCTCACATGGGATCATTCTTAAGATCCATCAGGTGCTGAGAATCTAAGTCACAGACACACACAGGCCTAAGAGACTGATAAAGACACATCCCTTTCCAAAGCAATTAAGTAAAGAGCCACAGGTGAGGCCCATTCATTTCCATTTGAAAACTGTTTTCTTCAGGCTTCACAAAGGGGTGGCCTGAGGCAAAGACCTTCTTGACATTCAGTGCAACACAACAATAAGTAAGCAAAAGGCCCAAAGCATGGTTTCTGCACTGAGACTTTCCTGGTCACACTGATATCTGAGTTTTCTGAGATGCTCGCCATTCTCTTCAGCTATCCAGTACATGGCCATGTCACAGAGCTTGGAGGTGGTACATATTTTGTACACAAATCCATGAGCCTCTTCTGGAGAGTGGCCAGAATTCAGGAAGAAAACTACAACTTAGAAAGATAGCAGGTGTTGCACATCGATAAGACAAGCTGCAGTCCATTCATATATTGGGCATGGGAAGATTTATACTAGACAGGACACATCCATTTATGCATTCTCTTTTCTAATGTCTACAACAACGGACACAGTGGGATACACAGAAACAGAAACACTCGCCGTGTCATATGACTTACTAGAAACTGTCCACTCCAAACCAAACAAACCGCCTTTCCTATCTATTCTGAGAACATGAGACAAAACAACAAACCCACACCCACTCCCACAAAGGCACCTCCTTCCCCCAAGTACGTCTGTGACTATCCGGAGTGTCCTCTGACTGGTGGGCCATACTATGTTCCCCCGAAATGGCCTGTCTTCTCTCAGATCTTGTTTCCTTGACCAACTCTGTGAAGATGTCAGAAAAAAGTGGTTAGCCACTACCTGTTTTCTCAGAAAGGTCCATCTTCAGAGCTCTCCTGGCATTTGGCCATCCTCACATCATTAGGTACCAAGAAAACTGACTCTGTCCTTGGTAAATCCAAACAAGTGAGCCCACTGGGACTGGGACTGGGACTGCCTCTGGGTGCCTGGCTTCTTGGATACCAAGTTCAGAGAGTTCCATCACCAAGGAAATGAGGTATGTCACATTCTTTGGAACTGAATGAGGTCACTGCCTTGGCAACCACTTTGTCCTAACAGTTGCTTCCAAGGGTTACATAAGATGGAGGTTGCCCCTACTTCCTGTGACACTTTCATAAGGTAGAATGTATATCACCATTGGCACCCGGGAACAGCTCTCCACTCAGCCCTGGTTCTGTCCATCTTCTGTACAATAAGAAGAGAGAGAGGCAGATTCAGACACATCCCTTCATCCTGACCAGGTTGTTTGCCATGGAAGATGACTTTTGCTCTCTCAGGTGCGTCATACCTGCCTACAACTTCTCCAGGTATCATTTGTGCATGGACATTTGAGGTTCTCATCAGGTGGAAGGTCCCCAACTTTCCTGTATTGTAAGAACCACTCTGTCCCTGCTCTTCTGTAAAATGATTGAGGGAACAGTGTATACTTGGGGTTAAAAACAGGTTTGATTTGGGTTACGAGTGATTCTGTGTGATGAATAATGGTATTGGGAACCTGCAATATTTACAAGAATATAGAGGTGAAATATAAGTAGGAAAACAGAAATCTAGGTATGATTTGAATCCCAGAAGGGTTTTGCCCTTGATTGGGATACTTAGCTTTGAATGATGTTCTGCAAAGATGCCTCAGGTAATTCGATATACAATGGCATAGGACCTTGAACATTGGATGATTGAATTTAGAAGAGAACATCCAGTCAAAAAGGGATATTCAGTAGGATTAGGAAGATAGTCTGTAGGTTTAGGAAGAAGAGTGAGTATAGAATTTGGACCAAAAGTTCTTTAGCAATAGACTTTCGGTTGTTGAGTGAATGTAAATGTCAGCACATATGAAGAGTCAGTCACTATGTTGAACTGGGGAAAATATGTAGAAAAGCAGATATCAATAGAAACATTACGAAATCAGGCAAAGTATAAAGTGAGTGATAGAATTAGACATTTTCAACAGGGTTGAGTTTGAATATATAAATTAGGAAAAAAACAAATATGTAGTCACCAATGGGATTGACAATTGACAGCATCAGGCAACCTGGACATGGATGTTTTTAGAAATCCATGTTCACTTTCCATTTAGGCTTTGGTACAATCATAAGTGTGACCTTTCCATTTTTTGTCGAGAATATTACTGTGATAATGAGGTGACATGAGTATTTCTTTCACCATTTCTGGGAGCAATATATTGAAGATGTAAAATGAGAATCGGGGGTACAAAGAGGTGTACCCTGTTTCTAGGATCATAGAGAAAAAGCATGAATAGGCCATACAGTGAATAAAAAATATAACTTTTTTGAACTTTAAATAATGGATTGAACTGATATCTGAAAAATTAAAGGAAATCGTATATTGATATACAATCATTCATTCCAACCAGGTATATATGTAATGGAAATATTTGTGTTTTGGTTTATCATGAAGAGTGTGTGAGTTTTGCTTCAAAATGATTATGGAAATTCAAAATAATGTGTTTGGAAAGAAGTCTCACGAAAAGACCAGTCAAGAAACCCTGACAATACATGTGTTCTGAAGCAAGAAGTGGTGAAAGTTGAAACAAATGCTTATTAATTTGTGAACTTGTGGATGAAATGTATATCCTGTGATGTGCAAAAACTGAAGAAACAATAATGTACCAGTGTCAAATACAAATGAATGACAAATTACATATCATGTCCCATAGGAGTCTACTTGCCTTGATGTTAGACTGGGTCAGTTACTGTAGAATAATTAGGATTTGTATGCACCATTCACTGAAGTTAGTTTTCAGTACAAGGAAACAAATATGTATTTCAGGTGGATGAATATTTCTGATTATCATCTTGTGAAAAGTGGATTATAAATCCACATACGTGAACATGAATGAATTTAGAGAGTGTATATTAGACACATATATTTCATATTTTGAAAAATTTGGAGAGTATATCTATATCTATATCTATATCTATACACACACACACACACACACACACACACACACACAACTCACAGACATTAAAAAGTACCAATATAAATGCCAATCGAAATTCATCAGTAAATATGTATCATCCACAAATGCAAAAATATTTATTTTACTGAACATGAGTTAATGTATAATGTTGTTCTACTAGGACGCTCTCCTATAAGTTGAATTTTCATTTCCAACAGCATTTAGGAGGAGTGAACTCTTCTCACAATTTGTATCTGCCAAGACAGCCACCTCACAAAAATGTACGTGTGATACCTGGTAGGATTCTATATATGCATATAAATATACATGTGTGAATAGACTACAGAAAAAGGAAACAAGAATTCACATATTTGTTAAGTTTAAAACACATGGAGAATATTTCAAATAAATTTGACTAGATTTATAACTCCTACCTTATATAATGCAAATGTCAAGTCCAACTATACAACATGTTTCCTCTGAAGTACTTGTATTTCTAATGTGTTGGGTTAATTTTCTCCATTATATTAGGATGAATAGTCTGAGTCTACTAGGTATGGGTTAGTGTCAGGGATTCAGTATTTCGAATGGAAAATTGGAAAATGAATCCAATGTGTATGTAAATATATGCTGCACAAATATCCTCCCGCTCTCATCCAGAACAATGCCTTGACATTACCTTCACCCCAAGTAAGACACAATTAGAGGAGAAGAGTTACAAAATCAGTGAATGCATATCTGGAATGGAAAATGCTCAGGAGTTCACAACCTTGGAGGTGGTAGAGGAGTTTCCAAAACTAAGGGACAGGGTAAACACTCCACAAACATGGAGCTCTGCTGGCCTAAAAACTTTTTGAGAAACTGCCTCTGAGCTTCCACACTTGAAATATATGTTGTTTTCAGGAGATTTGGCTTCCTCTGTAGTGAGAACATCAAAGCTGGGTCTGCATCTATGTGACCTGGAGGACATGGTTTCTTATTTTCCAATGAACAAGATGAAGCAGTGCTGAATCCTATCTTTGTAGGTAAACTGAGGCCATTGGGGACTAAGTGTCTCCCCATGTGGACTGTGAAGCCATTTGGTCCTCTTCCACTTTTTGTGGTGTTTTTGCTGCCTCACTGTGAGTTTGATATTTGTTTCACGAAATACTAGGAGCTAACCGGGGACACAGTGCTGGAGGGAGTTCTGTCACGTGTGGTGGGTCAGGGTCTGCAAGAGAATGCACCAACTAGGCTCCTATCTCTCACAGCTTGCCCCATTGCCCCCTTGTCCATATCAACCTGATTCTTAATTTTCCTCTGAAAACTCTCCATGTAACATGATGCCTTTACATATAAGGGTCTGTTGGCTGCACCATGTCAGTTACAAGCCATTTGGAATCCAATGGTAGATCCACATGGCCCTACCACGGATGTTTTATCAAACACCTCCCCACCACTGCTCTAGACCCACTACTCAGCAGGCTCCAAATTTCTGGCATCTCTGTTCTACACCATTTTCATGAAACTCAGTAAATCAAGGCACTGTCTGGTATACTCATGATCAGCAACAGGACATCCAATGTTTCTCCAGTGCCACCTGGTCATAGGAATTTCAAAAATTTCATGGTATTTATCTAGCCATTTTTCAAGCATGAAGTTGGAGGCACTGTGGGTTTCAGTTCATTTAGCAAACATTAAATGGTGAGGAAGCTCATTTCAATGAAATCTCTGGAGAACTCTCACAGGCATGGCTTCCCAAAGAGTGGACAAAAGGTAACATTAGGCCAGGCCCATTGAGGTCTACAATGTGAGGTCCATGTGTGTTTTGACTCTCAACTATGGCTGCCATTTCTTTAAGAATAAAATCATGTGATATCCTTGCTGAGATTCCCAGGCCTCTGTGGAAATCCACCCGGGGCCTAGGTCTCAGTTTCCAAGAGCGACTTTCATGCGTGGCCTCTTAAAATCCCAACAAAATTCATGGCAATGCTTCTCTGAGTTCAGTTCCAAAACCCAGTCTCTAAGGGGAATCACACCATAGTTCAAGCCCACGTGGACCCAGTCATTTTTTCCAATGCCACACAAATGACCAAAATTAAAACCAAAACACTCCCACATGGCCCTCATCTTATTCCATATAGTCAATCATCTTAACCTCTGGCTGGAGGTTTCCATGAGGGGCGCAGCCAATGACAGTGTCCAAAATCAGCTCGTTTGCCCCTCATTTGTCTAAAGTCAGGGTAGCCTGGACACCGTTTCTGTGAACCAGGAGTGAACAAATAAGCCTGCCGTTAATACTTCTGTGTTTCTCCAATTTGAGGCCTACTGATTTTAGGTATCGATTCTTTAGGTGATTTAGAGTCATGCGAAAACACAAGCACCTCTGCAGGGCTTTGAAGAACTCATTTGACCCAAAGAATCCCTATTGTCATTTGATGGAGTGCAGGAACCTAACAGAGGAAGGCAAGAGACTTCATCCACAATGAATGAAATTTTTTGCCATTTTGGTTTTGGAAGCTCACATGGGATCATTCTTAAGATCCATCAGGTGCTGAGAATCTAAGTCACAGCCACACACAGGCCCAAGAGGCTGATAAAGACACATCCCTTTCCAAAGCAATTAAGCAAAGAGCCACAGGTGAGGCCCATTCATTTCCATTTGAAAACTGTTTTCTTCAGGCTTCACAAAGGGGTGGCCTGAGGCAAAGACCTTCCTGACATTCAGTGCAACACAACAATAAGTAAGCAAAAGGCCCAAAGCAGGGTTTCTGCACTGAGACTTTCCTGGTCACACTGATATCTGAGTTTTCTGAGATGCTCGCCATTCTCTTCAGCTATCCAGTACATGGCCATGTCACAGAGCTTGGAGGTGGTACATATTTTGGACACAAATCCATGAGCCTATTCTGGAGAGTGGCCAGAATTCAGAAAGAAAACTACAACTTAGAAAGATAGCAGGTGTTGCACATCGATAAGACAAGCTGCAGTCCATTCATATATTGGGAAGGATGAATTTTGGTATGAATTATACTAGTCAGGACACATCCATTAATGCATTCTCTTTTCTAATGTCTACAACAACGGACACAGTGGGATACACAGAAACAGAAACACTCGCCGTGTCATATGACTTACTAGAAACTGTCCACTCCAAACCAAACAAACCGCCTTTCGTATCTATTCTGAGAACATGAGACAAAACAACAAACCCACACCCACTCCCACAAAGGAACCTCCTTCCCCCAAGTACGTCTGTGACTATCCGGAGTGTCCTCTGACTGGTGGGCCATACTATGTTCCCCCGAAATGGCCTGTCTTCTCTCAGATCTTGTTTCCTTGACCAACTCTGTGAAGATGTCAGGAAAAAGTGGTTAGCCACTACCTGTTTTCTCAGGAAAGGTCCATCTTCAGAGCTCTCCTGGCATTTGGCCATCCTCACATCATTAGGTACCAAGAAAACTGACTCTGTCCTTGGTAAATCCAAACAAGTGAGCCCACTGGGACTGGGACTACGACTGCCTCTGGGTGCCTGGCTTCTTGGATACCAAGTTCAGAGAGTTCCATCACCAAGGAAATGAGGTATGTCACATTCTTTGGAACTGAATGACGTCACTGCATTGGCAACCACTTTGTCCTAACAGTTGCTTCAAAGGGTAACATAAAATGGAGGTTGCCCCCGCTTCCTGTGACACTTTCATAAGGTAGAATGTATATCACCATTGGCACCCGGGAACAGCTCTCCACTCAGGCCTGGTTTGGTCCATCTTCTCTACAATAAGAAGAGAGAGATTCAGATTCAGACACATCCCTTCATCCTGACCAGGTTGTTTGCCATGGAAGATGACTTTTGCTCTCTCAGGTGCTTCATACCTGCCTACAACTTCTCCAGGTATCATTTGTGCATGGACATTTGAGGTTCTCATCAGGTGGAAGGTCCCCAACTTTCCTGTATTGTAAGAACCACTCTGTCCCTGCTCTTCTGTAAAATGATTGAGGGAACAGTGTATACTTGGGGTTAAAAACAGGTTTGATTTGGGTTACGAGTGATTCTGTGTGATGAATAATGGTATTGGGAACCTGCAATATTTACAAGAATATAGAGGTGAAATATAAGTAGGAAAACAGAAATCTAGGTATGATTTGAAGCCCAGAAGGGTTTTGCCCTTGATTGGGATACTTAGCTTTGAATGATGTTCTGCAAAGATGCCTCAGATAATTCGATATACAATGGCATAGGACCTTGTACATTGGATGATTGAATTTAGAAGAGAACATCCAGTCAAAAAGGGATATTCAGTAGGATTAGGAAGATAGTCTGTAGGTTTAGGAAGAAGAGTGAGTATAGGATTTGGACCAAAAGTTCTTTAGCAATAGACTTTCGGTTGTTGAGTGAATATAAATGTCAGCACATATGAAGAGTCAGTCACTATGTTGAACTGGGGAAAATATGTAGAAAAGCAGATATCAATAGAAACATTACGAAATCAGGCAAAGTATAAAGTGAGTGATAGAATTAGACATTTTCAACAGGGTTGAGTTTGAATATATAAATTAGGAAAAAAACAAATATGTAGTCACTAATAGGATTGACAATTGACAGCATTAGGCAACCTGGACATGGATGTTTTTAGAAATCCATGTTCACTTTTCATTTAGGCTTTGGTACAATCATAAGTGTGACCTTTCCATTTTTTGTCCAGAATATTACTGTGATAATGAGGTGACATGAGTATTTCTTTCACCATTTCTGGGAGTAATATATTGAAGATGTAAAATGAGAATCAGGGGTACAAAGAGGTGTACCCTGTTTCTAGGAACATAGAGAAAAAGCATGAATAGACCATACTGTGAATAAATAATATAACTTTTTTGAACTTTAAATAATGAATTGAACTGATATCTGAAAAATTAAAGGAAATCGTATATTGATATACAATCATTCATTCCAACCAGGTATATATGTAATGGAAATATTTGTGTTTAGGTTTATCATGAAGAGTGTGTGAGTTTTGCTTCAAAATGATTATGGAAATTCAAAATAATGTGTTTGGAAAGAAGTCTCATGAAAAGACCAGTCAAGAAACCCTGACAATACATGTGTTCTGAAGCAAGAAGTGGTGAATGTTGAAACAAATGCTTATTAATTTGTGAACTTGTGGATGAAATGTATATCCTGTGATGTGCAAAAACTGAAGAAACAATAATGTACCAGTGTCGAACACAAATGAATGACAAATTACATATCATGTCCCATAGGAGTCTACTTGCATTGATGTTAGACTGGGTCAGTTACTGTAGAATAATTAGGATTTGTATGCACCATTCACTGAAGTTAGTTTTCAGTACTAGGAAACAAATATGTATTTCAGGTGGATGAATATTTCTGATTATCATCTTGTGAAAAGTGGATTATAAATCCACATACATGAACATGAATGAATTTAGAGAGTGTATATTAGACACATATATTTCATATTTTGAAAAATTTGGAGAGTATATCTATATCTATATCTATATCTATACACACACACACACACACACACACACACACACACACACACACACTACTCACAGACATTAAAAAGTACCAATATAAATGCCAATCGAAATTCATCAGTAAATATGTATCATCCACAAATGCAAAAATATTTATTTTACTGAACATGAGTTAATGTATAATGTTGTTCTACTAGGACTCTCTCCTATAGGTTGAATTTTCATTTCCAACAGCATTTAGGAGGAGTGAACTCTTCTCACAATTTGTATCTGCCAAGACAGCCACCTCACAAAAATGTACGTGTGATACCTGGTAGGATTCTATATATGCATATAAATATACATGTGTGAATTGGCTACAGAAAAGGGAAACAAGAATTCACATATTTGTTAAGTTTAAAAACACATGAGAATATTTCAATTAAAATTTGACTAGATTTATAACTCCTACCTTATATAATGGAAATGTCAAGTCCAACTATAAATAATGTCTCTGGAGAACCTTTGGATGTCCTGTTGTTTATCATGAGTATACTAGACAGTGCCTTGATTGACTGTGTTTCATGAAAATGATCTAGAACAGACATGCCAGTAAGTTGGTGCCTGCTGAGTAGTGTGCCTAGAGCAGTGGTGTGTATGTGTGTCATAATACATCTCTGATGTGGCCATATGGATTTGCCATTGGCTTCCAAATGGCTTGTGACAGACATGGTGAGGCCAGCAGACACTAATATGTAAGGGCGTCTTGTTATATGGAGAGGTTTCATGACAATGTTAAAAATCAGGTTGCAATAGACAAGGGAAAAAGCTATGTGGGATAGAAGCCTGGTTGGTGCATTCTCCTGCAGACCCTGACCCACCACATGTGGCAGAACTCCATCCAGCACTGTGTCCCTTTTGAACTCCTTGTATTTCGTGAAGCAAATACCAAACTACCAATGCAGGAGAAAGAAAATCCATGAAAAAGTGGAGGATGACCAAATGGCTTCACAGCCCAGATGGGGAGAGACTTAGCACGCACTGGTCACATTTTACTTAAAAGAGAGAATTCACCACTGCTGCCTCATGTTCATTAGAAAATAAGAAACCATGTCCTCCAGGTCACATAGAATCAGACCCAGCTTTGATGGTCTCACGACAAAGGAAGCTAAAGCTCCTGAAAACAACATATATTTCAAGTGCCCAACCTCAGAGGCAGTTTATCAAGAAGTCCTTTAGGCCAGCAGAGCTCCATGTTTGTGGAGTTTTTAACCTGTCACTTACTTATGGAAACTTCTCTACCACATCCAAGGTTGTGAACTCCTGAGCATTTTCCATTCCAGTTATATATTCACAGATTTTATAACTCTTCTCCACTAATTGTGTCTTACTTGGGGTGAAGGTAATGTCAAGGCATTGTTCTGGATGAGAGAGGGAAAATATTTTGTGTAGCACATATTTGATAGACATTGGATTCTTTTTCCTATTTTCCATTCAAAATACTGAATCCCTGACACTAACACATACCCTACTAGACTCTGACTACTAATCCTAATATGATGGAGAAAAATAACCCAAATAGAACATAAATACAAGCAGGTCAGAGGAGGCATGGTGTATTTTTGAACTTTTCTTTTGCATAATAAATGGTAGGTGTTATAAATCTAGTGAATTTTTATTTGGAATAGTTTTCATGTGTTTTTAAAATTAACAAATATGTGAATCCCTGCCTCCCTTTCTCTCTAGCCTATACAGCACATGTATTTTTATATGTACATATAGAATACTACCTGGTATCACACGTACATTTTTGTGAGGTTGCTGACTCGGCAGATATAAATTGTGTGAAGAGACTACCCCTCTTAAACGCTGTTGGAACTAAAAATTCAACCTATGGGTGAGCTTCCTAGTACAACAACATTATACATAATTTCATGTTCAGTAAAGTATATATTTTTGCATCAGTAGATGTTATATATTTCATTATAAATTTCATTTGGCATATATTGCTACTTTTTTATGTTTCTCTGTGTGTTTTTTTGGTATATATATATATATATATATATATATATATATATATATATATATATACTCTCCTGATTTATCAAAACATGAAATATATGTGTCTTATATACACTCTCTACATTCATACATTCATTCATGTTCATGCATGAGGAAATATAATCAACTTTTCTCAAGATTATTATTGGAAATATTCATCCACCTGAAATACATATTTGTTTCCTTGTACTGACAACTCACTTCTGTGAATGGTGCATACAAATCCTAATAATTCTACAGTATCTGACCCAGTTTAACATCAATGCAAGTAGATTCCTATGGGACATGATGTGTATTTTGACGTTTATTTATATTCCACACTGCTACATTAATATTTCTGCAGTTTTTGCACATCATAGGATATATATTTCATCCACAAGTTCACAACTTTATAGGTATTTTTTCACTTTTAATCATTTCCTGCTTCAGAACACATGTATTCCTCCCGGTTTCTTGACTGGTCTTTTCATGAGACTTCTCTGCAAACACATTTTTTTTTAATTTCATAATCAGTTTTGAAGCAAAACTCACACACTTTTCATGATAAACCATAAATCTAATATCACCATTAGATGCATAACTGTTTGGAATGGATGATTGTATATCAATATTAGGTTTCCTCTATATTTTCAGAAATCAATTCAATCCATTATTTAAAGTTCGAACCAGTTATATTATTTATTCACAGTATGGTCTATTCATGCATTATCTCTATATTCATAGGCACAAGGTACACCTATTTGTACCCCCAATTAATTTATACGTCTTCAAAATATTGCTTTCCTACATATTTTACCCAGTTCATCATTGTGACTGACTCTTCACATGTGCTGACATTTACATTCACTCTCTACCTGAAACCCTATTGCTAAAGAACTTTTGGTCCAAATCCTATACTCACTCTTTTAGCTAAACCCACCGACTATTTTCCTAATCCTACCGAATATCCCTTTTTGACTGGATGTTCTCTTCCACATTCAATCATCCAAATTAGAAGGTCCTATGCCATAGTATATTGATTTAACTGAGACAACTGTGCAGGACATAAATCAATGCTAAGTATCCCAATCAAGGGCCCAATGCCCTTCTGGGCTTCAAAACTTACCTAGATTTCTGTTTTCATACTTATATTTCACCTATATATTCTTATAAATATCGCAGGTTCCTAATACAAATATTCATTCCAGAGAATGATTCCTAACCCAAATTGAACATGTTATTAACCCTAACCATACACTTTTCCCTCAATCTAATTTTACAGAAGAGCAGGGACAGAGTTGGTCTTACAATACAGGAATATAGGCGATCTTCCAGCTGCTGAAAACCTAAAAGGTCCATGCTGAAATGATCCTTGGAGAAGATGTAGGCATCTATGAAGGACATGAGAGAGCAAAAGTCATCTTCCATGGCAAACAACCTGGTCAGGTTGATGGGATGTGTCTGAATTAGCCTCTCTCTTCCTAATGTAGAGAAGATGGACCAAACCATGCCTGTGTGGAGAGCTGTTCCCCGGTGCCTATGGTTGATATACCATTCTAACATATGAATGAGTCACAGCAAGTAGAGGCAGCCTCCATCTTTTGGGAACCATGTAAGCAACTGTTAAAACAAAGTGGTTTCCAAGGCAGTGACTTCATTCAGATCTTGAAGAAAGTGACATCACCTTACAGTTTTGGTAATGAAAGTCTGTGATCTTGGGATCCAGGAAACCAGGCACACAGAGTCAAACCCACTCCATGTCCCAGTGGGCTAACTTGTTTGGATTTAACAAGACAGAGTTACTCTTTCTTTGTACCTACTGATGTGAGGACAGCCAAATGCCTGGAAACTATGAAGACTGGCCTTTCCAGAGAAAGCAGGTAGTTTCTCACCATGGGCTCCTGACAACTTCACAGAGTTGGCCAAAGAGAACAGATTGGAGACAGGACACGCCATTTTGGGGGAACATAGTATGGCCCACAAGTCAGAGGACACTCCGGATAGTCACAGACCTACTTGGGGAAAGGAGGTGACTTTTTGGGTGTGAGTGTGAGTTTGTGGTTTTGTCTCATGATCTGAGAATAGTTAGGAAAGCTGGTTTGTTTGTTTTGGAGTGGACTGTGTCTAGTAAGTCCTTTGACAAGGTGAGTGTTTCTGTGTCTATATATCATACTGTGTCCGTGATTGTAGACATTAGAAAAGAGAATGCATCAATGGATGTGTCCTGTCTACAAGAAAGCTTCAAAGCATTCATCCTGTGCAATTAATGAATGGACTGCAGGTTGCCGTATGGATGGGCAACTCCTGCCATCTTTCTAAATTCCTGTTTTCTTCCTGAATTCTGGACACTGTCCAGAATATGCTCATGTTTTGGTGTCCAAGATATGTACCACCTCCATCTCTGTGACATGGCCATGTACTGGATAGCTGAAGGGAATGGCGAGTATCTCAGAAAACTCAGATATCAGTATGCCCAAGAAAGTCTCAGTGGAGAAACCCTGCTTTGGGCCTTTTGCTTACCTATTCTGTTGCCCTGAATGTCACGAAGGTCTTTGCCTCAGGCCACACTTTGTGAAGCCTGCAGAAAATAGTTTTCAAATGGAAAAGAATGGTCATTACCTGTGCCTCTTTGCTTAATTGCTTTGGAAATGGATGTTTCTGAATCAGCCTCTCAGCCCTATGTGAGGCTGTGGCTTAGATTCACAGCACATGATGGGTCTAAAGAAAAATCCCATGTGTGCATCCCAAACCAAAATGGGCAAAAGAGATGTCAGAGTGGTTCTTACAATACTGGAAAGTTGGGGACCTTCCACCTGATGAGAACCTCAAATGTCCATGCACAAATGATACCTGGAGAAGTTGTAGGCAGGTATGAAGCACCTGAGAGAGCAAAAGTCATCTTCCATGGCAAACAACCTGGTCAGGATGAAGGGATGTGTCTGAATCTGAATCTCTCTGTTCTTATTGTAGAGAAGATGGACCTAACCAGGCCTGAGTGGAGAGCTGTTCCCGGGTGCCAATGGTTGATATACATTCTACCTTATGAAAGTGTCACAGGAAGTAGGGGCAACCTCCATCTTATGTTACCCTTGGAAGCAACTGTTAGGACAAAGTGGTTGCCAAGGCAGTGACCTCATTCAGTTCCAAAGAATGTGACATACCTCATTTCCTTGGTGATGGAACTCTCTGAACTTGGTATCCAAGAAGCCAGGCACCCAGAGGCAGTCCCAGTCCCAGTCCCAGTGGGCTCACTTGTTTGGATTTACCAAGGACAGAGTCAGTTTTCTTGGTACCTAATGATGTGAGGATGGGCAAATGCCAGGAGAGCTCTGAAGATGGACCTTTCCTGAGAAAACAGGTAGTGGCTAACCACTTTTTCCTGACATCTTCACAAAGTTGGTCAAGGAAAGAATGTCTGAGAGAAGACAGGCCATTTCGGGGGAACATAGTATGGCCCACCAGTCAGAGGACACTTCGGATAGTCACAGACCTACTTGGGGCAAGGAGATGCCTTTGTGGGAGTGGGTGTGGGTTTGTTGTTTTGTCTCATGTTCTGAGAATAGATAGGATAGGCGGTTTGTTTGGTTTGGAGTGGAAAGTTTCTAGTAAGTCATTTGACAGAGCGAGTGTTTCTGTTTCTGTGTATCCCACTGTGTCTGTTGTTGTAGACATTACAAAAGAGAATGCATTAATGGATGTGTCCTGTCTAGTATAAATCTTCCCATAATTCATCCTGCCCAATATATGAATGGACTGCAGCTTGTCTTATCGATGTGCAACACCTGCTATCTTTCTAAGTTGTTGTTTTCTTCCTGAATTCTGGCCACTCTCCAGAATAGGCTCATGGATTTGTGTCCAAAATATGTACCACTGCCAAGCTCTGTGACATGGCCATGTACTGGATAGCTGAAGAGAATGGCGAGCATCTCAGAAAACTCAGATATCAGTGTGACCAGAAAAATCTCAGTGCAGAAACCCTGCTTTGGGCCTTTTGCTTACTTATTGTTGTGTTGCACTGAATGTCAGGAAGGTCTTTGCCTCATGCCACCCCTTTGTGAAGCCGGAAGAAAACAGTTTTCAAATGGAAATGAATGGGCCTCACCTGTGGCTCTTTGCTTAATTGCTTTGGAAAGAGATGTGTCTTTATCAGCCTTTGGACCTGTGTGTGGCTGTGACTTAGATTCTCAGCACCTGATAGATCTTAAGAATGATCCCATGTGAGCTTCCAAAACCAAAATGGCAAAAAATATCATTCATTGTGGATGAAGTCTCTTGCCTTCCTCTGTTAGGTTCCTGCACTCCATCAAATGAGAATAGGGATTCTTTGGGTCAAATGAGTTCTTCAAAGCCCTGCAGAGGTGCTTGTGTTTTCACATGACTCTAAATCACCTAAAGAATTGATACCTAAAATCAGTAGGCCTGAAATTCGAGAAACAAAGAAATATTAAAGGCAGGCTTATTTGTTCACTCCTGGTTCACAGAAACGGTGTCCAGGCTACCCTGACTTTAGGCAAATGAGGGGCAAAGGAGCTGATTTTGGACACTGTCTTGGGCTGCACCCCTCATGGAAACCTCCAGCCAGAGGTTAAGATGATTGACTATATGGAATAAGATGAGGGCCATGTGGGAGTGTTTTGGTTTTGATTTTGGTCATTTGTGTGGCATTGGAAAAAATGACTGGGTACACGTGGGCTTGAACTCTGGTGTGATTCCCCTTAGAGACTGGGTTTTGGAAGTGAACTCAGAGAAGCATTGCCATGAATTTTGTTGGGATTTTAAGAGGCCACGCATGAAAGTCGCTCTTGGAAACTGAGACTTAGGCCCCGGGTGGATTTCCACAGAGGCCTGGGAATCTCAGCAAGGATATCACATGATTTTATTCTTAAAGAAATGGCAGCCATAGTTGAGAGTCAAAACACACATGCACCTCACATTGTAGACCTCAATGGGCCTGGCCTAATGTGACCGTTTGCCCACTCTTTGGGAAGCCGTGCCTGTGAGAGTTCTCCAGAGATTTCATTGAAATGAGCTTCCTCACCATTTAATGTTTGCTGAATGAACTGAAATCCACAGTGCCTCCAAATTCATGCTTGAAAAATGGCTAGATAAATACCATGAAATTTTTGAAATTCCTATGACCAGGTGGCACTGGAGAAACACTACATGTCCTGTTGCTGATCATGATTATACCAGAGAGTGCCTTGACTTACTGAGTTTCATGAAAATGGTGTAGAACAGAGATGCCAGTAAGTTGGAGCCTGCTGAGTAGTGGGTCTAGAGCAGTGGTGGGGAGGTGTTTGATAAAACATCCGTGGTAGGGCCATGTGGATCTACCATTGGATTCCAAATGGCTTGTAACTGACATGGTGCAGCCAGCAGACCCTTGTAGGTAAAGGCATCTTGTTACATGGAGAGTTTTCAGAAGAAAATTAAGAATCAGGTTGATATGGACAAGGGGGCAATGGGGCAAGCTGTGAGAGATAGGAGCCTAGTTGGTGCATTCTCTTGCAGACCCTGACCCACCACACGTGACAGAACTCCCTCCAGCACTGTGTCGCAGTTTAGCTCCTAGTATTTCGTGAAACAAATACCAAACTCACAGTGCAGCAGCAAAAACACCACAAAAAGTGGAAGAGGACCAAATGGCTTCACAGTCCACACGGGGAGACACTTAGTCCCCAGTGGCCTCAGTTTACCTACAAAGAGAGGATTCAGCACTGCTTCATCTAGTTCATTGGAAATAAGAAACCATGTCCTCCAGGTCACATAGATTCAGACCCAGCTTTCATGGTCTCACTACAAAGGAAGCCAAATCTCCTGAAAACAACATATATTTCAAGTGCAAAACTCAGTGGCAGTTTCTCAAAAAATTTTTAGGCCAGCAGAGCTCCATGTTTGTGGAGTGTTTACCCTGTCCCTTAGTTTTGGAAACTGCTCTACCACCTCCAAGGTTGTGAACTCCTGAGCATTTTCCATTCCAGATATGTATTCACTGATTTTGTAACTCTTCTCCTCTAATTGTGTCTTACTTGGGGTGAAGGTAATGACAAGGCATTGTTCTGGATGAGAGCAGGAGGATATTTGTGCAGCATATATTTACATACACATTGGATTCATTTTCCAATTTTCCATTCGAAATACTGAATCCCTGACACTAACCCATACCTAGTAGACTCAGACTATTCATCCTAATATAATGGAGAAAATTAACCCAACACAATAGAAATACAAGCACTTCAGAGGAGACATGTTGTATTGTTGGACTTGACATTTTCATTATATAAGGGAGGAGTTATAAATCTAGTCAAATTTTAATTGAAATATTCTCCATGTGTTTTTAAACTTAACAAATATGTGAATTCTTGTTTCCCTTTTCTGTAGCCTATTCACACATGTATATTTATATGCATATATAGAATCCTACCAGGTATCACACGTACATTTTTGTGAGGTGGCTGTCTTGGCAGATACAAATTGTGAGAAGAGTTCACCCCTCCTAAATGCTGTTGGAAATGAAAATTCAACCTATAGGAGAGCGTCCTAGTAGAACAACATTATACATTAACTCATGTTCAGTAAAATAAATATTTTTGCATTTGTGGATGATATATATTTCCTGATGAATTCGATTGGCATTTATATTGGTACTTTTTAATGTCTGTGAGTGTTGTGTGTGTGTGTTTGTGTTTGTGTGTGTGTATATATAGATATAGATATAGATATAGATATAGATATAGATATACTCTCCAAATTTTTCAAAATATGAAATATATGTGTCTAATATACACTCTCTAAATTCATTCATCTTCATGTATGTGGATTTATAATCCACTTTTCACAAGATTATAATCAGAAATATTCATCCACCTGAAATACATATTTGTTTCCTAGTACTGAAAAATAACTTCAGTGAATGGTGCATACAATTCCTAATTATTCTACAGTAACTGACCCAGTCTAACATCAATGCAAGTAGACTCCTATGGGACATGATATGTAATTTGTCATTCATTTGTATTCGACACTGGTACATTATTATTTCTTCAGTTTTTGCACATCATAAGATATACCTTTGCCAAGGCAGTGACCTCATTCAGTTCCAAAGAATGTGACATACCTCATTTCCTTGGTGATGGAACTCTCTGACTTTGTATCCAAGGAGCCAGGCACCCAGAGGCAGTCCCAGTCCCAGTCCCAGTGGGCTCACTTGTTTGGATTTACCAAAGATAGAGTCAGTCATTCTTGGTACCTACTGAAGTGAGGATTACCAAATGCCTGGAGAGCTCTGAATAGGGAGATTTCCTGAGAAAGCAGGTAGTGGCTCTCCACTTTTTCCTTACAACTTTACAGAGTTGGCCAAGGAAAACAGATCTGAGAGAGGACAGGCCATTTTGGAAGAACAGAGTATGGCCACCAGTCAGAGGACACTCTGGTTAGTCATACACCTATGGGGAAGGAGGTGCCTTTTTGGGAGTGGGTGTGGGTTTGTGGTTTGTCTCATGTTCTGAAAATAGGTAGGAATGGCGGTTTGTTTGTTTTGGAGTGAACTGTTTCCGGTAAGTCGTTTGAAGAGGTGAGTGTTTCCATGTCTGTGTATCCCACTGTGCCTGTGGTAGTAGACATGAGAAAAGAGAATGCAGCAATGGATGTGTCATGTCTAGTATAAAGCTTCCCAGCATTCATCCTGCCCAATTTATGAATGGAGTGTGGCTTGCCTTATGCACGGGCAACACCTAATACCTTCCTAAGTCCCTGTTTTCTTCCTGAATTCTGGCCACTCTCTAGAATAGGCTCATGGTTATGTGTCCAAGATATGTACCAAATCCAAGGTCTTTGACATGGCCATGTACTGGATACCTGAATGGAATGGCCCGCATCTCAGAAAACTCAGATATCAGTGTGACCAGGAAAGTCTCAGTGGAGATACCCTGCTTTGGGCCTTTTGCTTACCTATTGTTCTGTTGCCCTGAATATCAGGAAGGTCTTTGTCTCATGCAACCCCTTTGTTAAGCCTGAAGAAAACAGTTTTCAAATGGAAATGAATGTGCATCACCTCTGGCTCTTTGCTTAATTTCATTGGAAAAGGATGTGTCTGTTTCAGGCCCTTTGCCCTGTTTTAGGCTGTGACTTAGATTCTCAGCACCTGATGGAAGTAAAGAAAGATCCCATATGTGCATCTAAACCAAAATGGAAAAACGTTCAATCAATGTGCATGAATTATATTGCCTTCCTTTGTTAGGTTTCTGAAATCCATCATGTCAGAATAGGGATTCTTTGGGTGAAATGAGTTCTTCAAATCTCTGCAGAGGGGCTTGGCTTTTCTCATGACTCCAATTCACAAAAAGAATCTAGACCCAACAGTCAGAGAGCCTCAAATTGGAGAAGCGAAGCAGTATTAAGGGCAGGCCTATTTGATCACTCCTGGTTCACAGGAAGGGTGTCCAAGCCACCCTGACATTCAGCAAATGAGGGGCAAGGGAGCTTATTTTGGACACTGTCTTGGGATGTGCCTCTCATGAAAACCTCC
Source organism: Callospermophilus lateralis (assembly GCF_048772815.1). Lineage (NCBI taxonomy): Eukaryota > Metazoa > Chordata > Mammalia > Rodentia > Sciuridae > Callospermophilus > Callospermophilus lateralis. The sequence goes on from NW_027512931.1 coordinate 68,903, forward strand.
ATCCAGATGTTATGATGAGTATCTTTATGGTAGAAGATGAGGGCCATGTAGGAGTGTTTTGGTTATAATTGTGGTCATTTGTGTGGCAGTTGGAAGAGATGACTGGGTAAACCTGGGCTTGAATTCTGCTGTGATTCCCCTTAGAGACTGAGTTCTGGAACTGACCTCAGAGAAGTATTGACATGAATTGTGTTGGGATTTTAGGAGGCCATGAATGAGAGTTGCCATTGGAACCTGGGATCAAGGCCCAGAGTGGCTTTCCACAGAACACTGGGAATCACAGCCAGGATATTACATGATTTTATTCTGAAAGACTTGGCAGGCATAATTGAGATTCAAAACACACTTGGACCTTGCTTTGTAGACCTCCATGGGCCTGGCTTCATGTGACTTTTTGGCCACTCTTTGGGTAGACTTGCCTGTGAGAGTGCTCCAGATATTTCCCTGAAATTAGCTTCCTCACCATTTAATGGTTCCTGAATGAATTGAAACCAACATTGCCTCCAAATGCATCTGTGAAAAAATGCTAGATAATTACCATGAAATTTTAGAAATTCCGATGACCAGCTGGCACTGGAGGACCTTTGATGTCCTGTTGATGATCATGAGTATAACAGACAGGGCCTTGATTGACTGGGTTTCATGAAAATGGTGTAGAACAGAGATGCCAGTAAGTTGGGGCCTGGTAAGTAGTGGGCCTAGAGCTGTGTTATGCAAATGTGTGATAAAACATCTGTGGTGGGGCCATGTGGATCTTCCATTGGCTTCCAAATGGCTGTGACTGACATGGTGCAACCATCACACCCATATATGTAAAGGCATATTTTTATATGGAGAGGTTTCAGGGCAATGTTCAGTATCATGTTGCTATTGTCAAGGGGGCAAGCTACTTGAGATAGAACCCTGGTTGGTGCATTCTCCTGGAGACCCTGCCAACCACACCTGACAGAACTCCCTTCAGCACTGTGTCCCATTTGAACTCGTTGTATTTCATGAAGCAAATACCAAACTCCCAGTGCAGCAGCAAGAAACACCACGAAAATTGGAGGATGACCATTGGTTTCACAGTCCACACGGGAAGACCCTTAGCCCTCAGTGGCCAAAGTTTACCTACAAAAAGAGAATTCATCACTGCTGCCTCATTTTTATTTGAAAATAAGTAACCATTTCCTCCAGGTCACATAGATGCAGATCCAGGTTTGATGGTTTCACTACAAATAAAGCTAAAGCTCCTGACAACAACATATATTTCAAGTGCCCAACCTCAGAGGCAGATTCTCAAAAAGACTTTTGGCCAGCAGAGCTCCATGTTTGTGGAGTGTTTACCCTGTCTCTTACTTTTGGAAACTCCTCTACCACCTCCAAAGATGTGAAATCTGGAGCATTTTCCATTCTAGATATGTATTCACAGATTTTCTAACTCTTCTCCTCTAATTGTGTCTTACTTGGGGCGAAGGTAATGTCAAGGCATTGTTCTGGAAGAGAGTGGGAAGATTTTTCCGTAGCATATATTTGCATACACATTGGATTCAGTGTCCTATTTTCAATTCAATATACTGAATACCTGACTCTAACCCATACCCTACCAGACTCTGACTACTAATCCTAATATGATGGAGAAAAATAACCCATAAAGAATAGAAATACAAGCAGTACAGAGTAGGCATGGTGTATAGATGGACTTGCCTTTTGCATGATACAGAGTTGGAGTTATAAATCTAGTCAATTGTTTGTTGAAATAGTTGTCCTAGTATTTTTAAGGTTAACAAATATGTGAATTCCTGTCTCCCTTTCTCTGTATTCTTATATGCACATATAGATTCCTATCTGGTACCACACGTACATTCTTGTGAGGTGGCTGACTTGGCAGATACAAATTGTTAGAAGAGATCACTCCTACTAAACCCTGTGGGAACTGAATATTCAACCTATGGGTGAGCTTGCTAGTTGAACAGCATTATACATAAATCCATGTTCAGTAAAATGAATATTTTTAGATCTGTGGATGGTATATATTTTATAATGAATTTTGATTGACATATATATTGCTACTTTTTTGTCTGTGTGTGTGTTTTATGTATATGTATATATATGTATATATATATATGTATATATATATATATATATATATATATATATATATATATATATACACTCTCCAGATTTTTCAAAATATGAAATATATGTGTCTTATATTCACTCCCTAAATTCATTCATGTTCATGTATGTGGATTTATAATCAACTATTCACAAGATTATTCTCAAAATATTCATCCACCTGAAATTTGCCCAATGCTCTCAAATGTCAATCCTATTTGTGACTACATATTTGTTTCTTCCTAAGATTATATATTTAAACTCAACCCTGTTCAAAATGTCTAATCCTATCACACACTTTATACTCTGCCTGATTTTGTAATGTCTCTATTGATATATGCTTTCCTACATATTTTCCCCACTTCATCATTGTGACTGACTCTTCACTTGTGCTGACATTTACATTCACTCTCTAATCGAAATCCTATGGCTAAGAAACTTTTGTTCCAAATCTTATACTCACCCTTCTTCCTAAACTTACTGACTATCTTCCTAATGCTAGAGACTATCCCTTTTTGACTGGATGTTCTCTTCTACATTCAATCATCCAAGTAAACGTGGTGCGAGCTTCAGAGGAGGAGACTACCAACAGGCTATCTCATGCAACATCAAAGGGTTTATTGGGTGTCCAGAATGCTGGGGTTCAGAGCTCACCTGAATAGTGCAGATAGCCCTGAGAATAGCTGAAGTAGAGCTTATATACTTTCCCTGGAGAGAGAAGGGAGGGAATTGTATTGATGTGTCAGGGCGAGTGGGCGGTTTGCATGCAACTGGGAGAGGGAGTACATTCTGCAATTTGGCAGCTGGGGATAGAACATTCTGGGAACAAGTTTTGCAAACATTTCTCAAGATTTCAACAGTGTTCTGTTAAGCATACAGAAAAACAAGATGTGACAAGTACCTATTTTATTAATATTTCATTCCCCACTTCTTCTTCTGGCTAATTTTAATCATAAAAATGATCATTGGAGGGTGTCACATTCAATGTCTGCTAGTGGGGTATTACCATAAGTTTAACTCCTCCAATTTGAGCCTGGAGAAAAGACATTACACGGTTGAGCAAACAGGGTTTTATAGTTAGCAATAATATGAGGATTATTATTGGACCGGCCAGGGTTGATAAAAACGTAGTTAACCGGGGGGACTGTGTGAACCAAGACTCAAGCCACCCTTTTGGGCCCTCTCTCACTTGTTGATGCTCTTCAAGGTGTCTTTTAAATTTACTCATAGATTTTATTACAACTCCAGTATAGTCAGCATAAAAACAACATTCTTCCCTCAATGCAGCACAAAGGCCCCCTTCTCTAATGAAGAGGAGGTCCAACCCTCAACTGTTCTGTAAAACAACTTCAGAGAGAGAGGTTAAAGTTTCATGCAAAGCCCTGAAGGAGGTTTCTAATATCTTACTTTTGCTCTATTGCTGCTTCTAATTGGGTCATCTTTTGTGTCCCATGGACAATGCCACTGGTTTCTCTGCCCACCCGTGCAGCAACTCCTATTCCTAATAGGATGGCTAAAGTGAGGGATATATGTTCCCAGTGGAACCGGTTGTATGCCCCCCCCCCTATTTGATCTTCAAATGAACCTGCGTCATGATAGAGCACTCTGGGAAACATCTGCACCATTACACAATTTATCACATATCTTGATCATTTCATGAAAACATAAACGATGTTTAAGTATATAGAATTATGCTGTTGTAGGCACTGACAAAGCAAGGCACCTAAGATAGCACTCAAGAGAGGGAAACAGTCCTATTTGGTTGAAACCGGATTCAGAGGGCATTGCTTCTATTGTAATCAATTAATCCCCTGAAACTCAAGTTTAGGTAGTTTCAGAATTTTGTACCCAACATATAAGGGATGGGGCTCAGAAGTTCACAGTCTTCAGAAGTTTAAAAAAGCAGTATTTGTTTCTGTTTTTCCTTCTGTTCTGGGCAAGTTAACTTTTCAAGGACACCTGGGAGGAGGAGAGCTTTTTCTTCCATTTCTTATTTTCCCCCTGCCAGCTGTTACCATGGAGCCCGGTTGGTAATTTCTTTATCTTAGAAATGTAGCCATCTCTGTGAAGCCCCAGCTGAAGGCCAGAGGACTTGTTCACATATTTTGTGAAAAACTAGTTAGGGGTTGTCTAGCTTAGAAGTACTGAGATTTTTAGCCAGTGGCCAAGTAGAACAGGGCAATACGAAAGAGAAAGTTTATCTACATTAAAGTCTTTATTGGGGCTGTTTTGCTGAAAGTTCAAAACTCAGCCATGGTGAAGACTTCTGAAGAAGGTCATTTAAGACTTTTTTGTGGGCCTGGTACAGAGGGGGAAAGACGGGGAAGGTGGGGCTGAGAGCACCTCCAAGGATCTGAGAATGAGGAAAAAGAGAGATGTAAAAGAATAATGCGAAAGGGTATTGGGAATTTTCTAGCAGCAAACTTGAGCAGTAGATCAGGTAGAGCAGAGTGAAAGACGGGAGTGAGGATCCCAAAATCCTGTGAGGGACTTTAAATTTTAGTAACCTGTTTTCAGTGATGACAAAGCAACTTTAAAGGCCAATTATATTACATCTTGGATAAGGGTCTCAGGGCTCTCCTCAGCTCGTTTGAGCATTGGGTTAGCTGGTAAGAGGACCTGGTGGGACCCGGTGAGGGCACTGACAGGAGATGAGAGGAATGAGTCGGTGGAGCGGTACCTATGTACCTGCTACCTCAGCAAGGGGCCGATGGTCTGAGAACTGGTGGAGCTTTGGGTTTCTGATCTAGTTATTGGAGGGGAGAAATCAAGTTGCTGAGATGGGAGTGACATCAGAGGGTCTGGAGCAGAAGGCTGAGGATAATGATCTATTGGAGAAGCATAGTTCAGGATGTGAGTGAGGGAGGGAAAAGGCTTCCACATAGGGGAATTTCCTTTCACTCTTTTGAGCACTTGCAGAAGTTAAAAAGGTCACGCAAAATTTGAGGATCTAGAGACCCATCTGGGTGCCATAGTTTTTGGTTGTCTAATTGGTAATGTGGCCAATGCTGTGTACTGAATTTGATGAAGAATTGGGTTTCATCAGGCAGCCCCTGTATGCACACATTTCCATGACATACAGAAAAAGTCGGCTTTTCCCCCACACAGCCATTACTCTTTGTGGCTTTGATAGTCTGCCAGGCAAACTTAGTAATCTAGACTAGCCAATCTGCATCTGGCTCGCGTGTCCCTACATCCATAATGTTTGTTTCCATTATCTATGGTACAGAAGGGATTTAATGGTATTTTAGTGGGATCCTCTTCATCAGGGATATCACAATAGGAAATACCTATAGCCAGCTAACAAATGTCTGGGTGGAGAGATGGCCACCAGGTCCCTAAGGGGGCTGTATGCGAGATAGACCATACTTCTTTTCCAGTAGGATTTGTGATCAGCCATCACTGCTTAATGGGCTGATGAGGGTTAGGACTACTTGTAGCCAAGGGGAGAGTATATAACCTTATTCACATTGCCAATACACAATTTGAAACTGTTACCAGTCTTTTTCAGTTTCCAGAAAGATTCTGTACAGGGAGCAGGCTTGAGATGAGAGGCATGGATCCTGGAAGTGATTCTGTTTACGTTTACCACTGTAGGTGTTATAATAGCACCTGGTATGGTCCTTTTCAGCGGGGTACCAGGGATGACACCTGATATCATCTTACATAGATGAAATCTCTTACTTGATATGGATGTGGAATCCCCTGGTTCCCAGTTGGGTAGGCAGTGGCCAGCTGTTTTCACAGGTATTACTGAGTTCTTTCAAGATCTTTAAGTCTGTCAAGCAAGGGGGTTTGGAAAGGATCTTTAGGTCTTACAGTTGGGCTTAGGTCCCCTACTGGAGGAGGGCCACCATAAAGAATTTCACATGTGGTAAGGTTACTCAAAGAAACAAAGGGATTTTTTCTTGCATGAAACATTGCATAAGGCTGGAGCATAGTCCAATCTTATGCTGGTCTCTAAGCTTAATTTCGTTAAGGTCTCTTTAATGGTTCTATTCATTCTTTCTACTTGTCTTGAACTCTGTGGTCTATAAGCACAATTTAACTTCCAATTAATCCCCAGGTTCCTGGCTAACCCCTGACTTACCTGGGTCATGAACATCGGTCCATTGTCAGATCCTATTACCGGCTTAGCTTCCTCCAATGGTAGGGAGGCTTAGTCAGCAGCAGCGGAATCACTTAGAGTGTGTTGTGTGTTAGTTGACGAGGGCCGGGGATAAGGAGGGGGAGAAGAGTCCAGTAGAGTCAAATCTGTGACTCAGGGAGAACAGAGGGTGGAGGAGGAGGAGGTTGAGAGGGTTTGAGAGATCATGGGGGAAAGAGTAGGAGCAGAGGTAGGGGCAAGGAAAGGCTTCACCCATGGAGGAGGAGATTTGCAGAGGTCCTGCCAAGTTAAGATATATGGCTGTTGATCTGGATGGCTATGTGGCACTGGCTGAAAGACAATACCTCTGACTTTTTAATTTAGTGGGAAGTAGAAAGATCCGTCTATTGGCCATACGACTCCAAAGATGGGCCATTCTGAGGCACAGAGATTCTGCCAGGTCCAGCGTTTTACTAAAAAAAGAAAGATTCTGAGCCCTTAAGCGGACTTTGGTCCAGTGATCAAGGGTCAGGGACAGAGGCATTGACGTGCTCTGTTCCATAATGAAAGTTCCACAAACAGTAAAAGCAAGGACACACGACACAGATAAGACAAGACCATAAAGACAGGCAATGAACGTCCAACACTGAGACCAGGAATGAGTAGCCGGCAAAACCCAATGGTATGGCAATAACGAATCTAAAAGAAAATATCACTGAGTCGAGAAGACTATTGTTCCTTGATTTCCCGAGTTCTCTGCGGGGTCCTCCAGAGAGGTGCCCTTTGTCTCTGTGACATGTCTCTCAGCCACTGTCGGAGAGAGCCCAGGCTCTTCATCGCCAGCAATTTTGCCAAGCCCTAACAAGAAACCTGAAACCAGAAAGAGGCGCCTTACTTGCTCCGAGAGGAGCCCGTTGGGGTCTCTCATCCGCCACTGCTGGAACTCAGTGGAACCTCAATATGTAAGGGTCAGGCGAGTGTCAGAGGAAGATACTACCAAGAGACTGTCTCATGCAACAGCAAAGGGTTTATTTGTGGTCCAGCATGCTGGAGCTCAGAGCTAAATTAAATAGAGCAGAGACCTCTGAGAACAGCTTAAGCAGAGCTTATATACTTTCCTTGGAGAGGGAAGAGAGGGAAGTTCAGTGATGGGTAAGGGCGAGTGGGCGGTTTGCATGACACCGAGTGAGGGAGTACATTCTGCAGTTCGGCTGTTGGGAACAGTACATTCTAGAACAAGATTAGCAAACATTTCTCAAGATTTCAACAGTGTTTTGTTAAGCATACAGAAAAAACAGGAAGTGACAAGTACCTATTTTATTAATTTTATTAACCTTTCACTACCGACTATGCCTTTTTGACTTGATGTTCCTTCTACATTAATTCATGCAACCTACAAGGTGCTATGCCATTGTATATCGATTTATCTGAGACAACTCTGCAGAATGTAATTCAACACCACGTATCACTATCAAGGGCCCAATGCCCTTCTGGGCTTCAAATCAGACTTAAATTTCTTTTTTCATACATATATTTCACCTATATATTCTTCTACACATAGGAAGTTCCCAATACGATCATTCATCCAGGAAAATGATTTCTAACCCAAATCGAGCATGTTTTTAACCATAACCGGACACTGTTCCCTCAATCTAACTTTACAGAAGAGCAGGGAAGGAGTTGATATTACAATACAGAAATGTAGAAAAACTTCCACCTGCTGAGAACCTCAAAGGTCCATGCAGAAATGATCCCTGGAGAAGATGTAGGAAGCAATAAAGGACCTGAGAGACCAAAAGTCATCTTCCATGGCAAACAACCCGGTCAGGATAAAAGGTTGTGTCTGAATCAGATTTTTTTTAATGTAGAGATCATGGACCAAACCAGGCCTGTGTGGAGATCTATTCCTGGGTGCCTTTGGTTGATATACCATTCTAACTTGTGAAAATGTCACAGGAAGTAGGGGCAGCCTCAATCTCTTGGGACCCTTGGAAGCAACAGTTAGGACAAAGTGGCTGCCAAGACAGTGCCCTCATTCAGTTCAGGAAGGAAGTGACCTCACCTCACTTTCTTGGTGATGGAACTCTCTGAACGTGGGATCCAGGAAGCCAGGCACACAGAGCCAGTCCCAGTCCCAGTCCCAGTGGTCTCACTTGTTTGGATTTACCAAGGACAGGGTCAGTATTTTTTGGTACCTACAGATGTGAGGAAGGCCAAATGCCAGGAAAGCTCGGATGCAGGGCTTTTCATGAGAAAGCAGGTAGTAGCTCACCGTTGGCTCCTAAGAAGTTCACAGAGTTGGCCAAGGAGACAAGATCTGAGACAGGAAAGGCCATTTTGGGGGAACATATTATGGCCCACAAGTCAGAGGACACTCTGGATAGTCACAGACCTACTTAGGGGAAGGAGGTGCCTTTGTGGGTGTGGTTGTGGGTTTGTGGTTTTGTCTCATTTTCTGAGAATAGGTAGGACAGTCGGTTTGTTTCATTTGAAGTGGACTGTTTCTAGTAAGTCTTTTCACAGGGCGAGTGTTTCTATGTCTGTGTATTCCACTGTTTCCGTGGTTGTAGACATTAGAAAAGAGAATCCATCAATGGATGTGTCGTGTCTAGTAGAAATCTTCTCAGCATTCATATTGCCCCGTTTATGAATGGACTGTAGCTTGCCTTATCGATGAGCAACACCTGCTACCTTCCTAAGTTTCTATTTTCGTCCTGAATTCCGGCCAATCTCAAGAATAGGCCCATGGTTTTGTGTCCAAGATATGTACCACCTCCAAGCTCTGTGACATGGCCATGTACTGGATAGCTGTAGGGGATGGCGAGCATCTCAGAAAACTCAGATATCAGTGTGACCAGAAAAGTCTCAGAGGAGAAACCCTGCTTTCGGCCTTTTGCTTACCTATTGTTCTGTTGCCCTGAATGTCAGGAAGGTCTTTGCCTCAGGCCACCCCTTTGTGAAGCCTGAAGAAAACAGTTTTCAAATGGAAATGAATGGGCATACCTGTGGCACTTTCCTTAATTGCTTTGGAAAGGGATGTGTCTGACTCAGGCCCTTGACCCTGTGTGTGGCTGTGGCTTAGATTCTCAGCACCTGATGGATCTAAAGAAAGTTACCATGTGTGCATCCAAAAGAAAATTCGCCAAAAGAGCAATTATTGGGATGAAGTCTCTCGACTTCCTCTGTAAGGTTCCTGACTTCCATCAAGTGAGAATGGGATCCTTTGGGTCAAAAGAGTTCTACAAAACCTGCAGAGGCTAGCCCATTGTGCTTGGGTTTTCTCATGACTAAAATTCACATAAAGAATCTAAACCCCACAGACAGTAGTCCTCAAATTGGAGAGTTATTAACGGCAGGCCTATTTGATCACTTTTGGTTCACAGGATGGGTGTCCAGGCCACCTTGACTTTAGGCAAATGAGGGGCAAAGGAGCTTATTTGGGACACTGTCTTGGTCTGCACCCCTCATGGAAACCTCCAGCCTGATTATGATGAGTGTCTATATGAAAGAAGATGAGGGCCATATGGGAGGGTTCTTGTTTTAATTGTGGTAATTTGTGTGGTAGTTGGAAGAGATGACTGGGTCCACCAGGGCTTGAACTCTGGTGTGATTCTCCTTAGACTCTGAGTTCTGGAACTGACCTCAGAGAAGTATTGCCATGAATAGTGTTGGGATTTTAGGAGACCACGCATGAGAATCGCTTTTGGAAACTGAGATCTAGGCCCAGGATGGCTTTCCACAGAGCTCAGGGATTCTGAGCCAGGATATCACATGATTTAATTCTTAAAGACTTGGTAGCCATAGTTGAGAGTCCAAACACACATGGACCTCACATTGTATACCTCAATGGGCCTGGATTCATGTGTCCTTTTGGCCACTCTTTGGGAAGGCTTGCCTGTGAGTGTTCTCCAGAGCTTTCATTGAAATGAGCTTCCTCACCATTTAATGGTTCCTGAATTAAATGAAACCCACAGTGCCTCCAACTTCATCCTTGAAAAATGACTAGATTAATACCATGAAATTTTTGAAATCCCCATGACCAGGTGGCACTGGATAACCTTAAGATATCCTGTTGCTGATCATGAGTATAACAAACAGTGCCTTGATTGACTGAGTTTCGTGAAAATGGTGTAGAACAGAGATGCCAGTAAGTTGGAGCCTGCTGGGTAGTGGGCGTAGAGCAGTGGACTATAGGTGTGTAAATAAATATTTTTGGTAGGACCACCTGGATCTTCCATTGGCTTCCAAATCTTGCGACTGACATGGTGCAGGCAGCAGACCTTTATATGTAAAGGCATCTTGTTATATGTAGAGGTTTCAGGGCAATGTTCAGAATCAGGTTGCTATAGTCAAGGGGAAAGCTATGTGGGATAGAAGCCTGGTTCGTACATTCTCTTGCCGACCCTGACCAACCACACATGACAGAACTCCCTCCAGCATTGTGTCCCAGTTTAACATATTGTATTTCATGAAGCAAATACCAAATTCCCAGTGCAGCAGTAAGAAACACCCTGAAAAGTGGAGGATGACCAAATGGCTTCACAGACCACACGGGAAGACACTTAGCTCCCAGTAGCAACAGTTTACCTACAAAGGGAGATTTCAGACCTGCTGCCTCATGTTCATTACAAAATAAAGAACCATGTCCTCCAGGTCACATAGATGCAGACCCAGATTTTTGGTGTCACTACAAACGAAGCTAAATCTCCTGACAATTACATATATTTCTTTTTCTTTTTTTAATTAATTTTTATTGTAGGTTGTTCAAAACAGTACATACTTCTTGATATATCAAATTTCACACTTTGATTCAAGTGGGATATGAGCTCCCATTTTTACTCCATATACAGATTGCAGAATCACATCAGTTGCAGAACCATTGATTTACATATTGCCATACATATATTTCTTGTGCCTAACCTCAGAGGAAGTTTCTCAATAAGTCTTTAGGTCAGCACAGCTCCATGTTTCTGGAGTGTTTACCCTCTCCCATACTTTTGTAAACTGTTTTACCACCTCCAGTGTTGTGAACTCCTGAGCATTTTTCATTCCACATGTGTATTCACAGGTTTTCTAACTCCTCTCCTCTAATTGTGTCTTACTTTTAGCGATGGTTATGTCAAGGTATTGTTCTGGATAAGAGAGGGAAGATTTTTGTGTATCACATGTTTGCATACACATTAGATCCATTTTCCTATTTTCCATTTGAAATACTGAATCCCTGACACTAACCCATACCCTACTAGACTCTGACTACTAATCCTAATATCATGGAGAAAAAAAAACCTAACTGAATAGAAGTACAGTCCTTTTATAGGAAGCATGGTGTATATTTGTATTTGTCTTCCTCTTTATCAAGAGTATGTGTTTTAAATTTAGTAAACTTTTCATTTTAATATTTCTCCATGATTTTTTAAAGTTATCACATATGTAAATTCCTGTCTCCCTTTCTCTGTATCCTATTCAGCACATGTAATTTTTTTATGCATATACAATATCCTACCTGGTATCACACGTACATTCTTGTAAGATCACTGACTTTGGAATATAAAAATTGTGAGAAGAGATGACTCTCCCTAAATAATGATGGAACTGAAAATTCCTCCTATGGGTGAGCTTCCTAGTGAAAAACACTATACATAAATCCATGTTCAGTAAAATGAATATTTTTGGATTTGTGAATGAATTATATTTCATGATGAATATCGATTGGCATATATATTGCTAAATATTAATGTGTGTGTGTGTGCATGTGTGTGTGTGTGTGGGCGTGTGTGTGTGTGTATATTCTACGGATTTTAAAAAAATATGAAAAATATGTGTCTTATTATACACTCCCTAAATTCATTCATATTCATTTATGTTCATTTAAATTCAAATTTTCACAAGATTATTCTCAGTAATATTCATACACCTGAAATATATTTTGGTTTCCTACTACTGAAAACTAAGTTCAGTGGATGGTGCTTAAAAATCCTAATATTTCTACAGTAACTGACCCAGTTTAACATCAATGCAAGTAGATTGCTATGGGACATGATGTGTAATTTGAAGTTCATTTTTACTCAACACTGGTACATTACTATTTCTTCAGTTTATGGACATCATAGGATGTATTTTTTCATCCACAACTTCACAAATTTTTTTGGCATTTGGTTCACTTTCAATTACTTACTACTTCAGAACACATGTATTCCTCCATGTTTCTTTACTGGTCTTTTCACTAGACTTCTTTCTAAACACATTATTTTCGATTCCATAATCATTTTTGAAGCAAAACTCACTCTTCACGATAAACCGTAACCCTAATAATACCATTGCATATATAACTCGTTGGAATGATGGTATATATATCAATATAAGATTTCCAATATATTTTCAGATGCAAACTCAATCCATTATTTAATGTTGGATCCAGTTACATACTTTATTCACAATATGGTCTATTCCTGCATCATCTCAATAATCATCAACACAAGGTACACCTATTTGTATCCCCAGTACTAATTTATAAGTTTCCAGAATATTACTCCCCTTTATGGTGGAAGAAATACTTATGTCACCTGATCTACATATACATTTTACCACAGTAGTATTCTGGACACAAAATGCAAAGGTCACACATATGATTGTACCAAAGCCTAAATAGAAAGTGACCATGGATTACTAAAAGCATCTATGTCCAGGGTGCCTACTGCTCTCAAATGTCAATCCTATTGGTTACTACATATTTGTTTCTTCCTAAGATTATATATTTAACCTCAAGCCTGTTGAAAATATCTAATCCTATCACTCACTTTATACTTTTCCTGATTTCCTAATGCCCCTATTGATATCTGCTTTCCTACATATTTTTCCCAGTTCATCATTGTGACTGTCTCTTCACATGTGCTGATATTTACATTCACCCTCTAACTGAAAACCAATTGCTAAAGAACTTTTGGTCCAACTCCGAGACTCACTCTTCTTCCTAAACCTACTGACTATCTTCCTAATCCTACAGACTATCCCTTTTTGACTGGATGTTCTCTTCTACTTTCAATCATCCGAGGTATAGGGTCCTATGCCATTGTATATCGATTTATCTGAGACCTCGGCAGAACATAATTCAATCTAAGTATACCAATCAAGGGCCCAATGCCTTTCTGGGCTTCAAATCTTTCCTAGATCTCTGATCTCATACATATATTTCACATTTATATTCTTATAAATATCACAGGTTCCCAATACCATAATTCATCCAGCAGAATGACTCCTAACCCAAATCGAACATGCTATTAACACTAACCATAGACTGTTCCCTCAATCTCACTTTACAGAAGAGCAGGGACAGAGTTGGTCTTAAAATCCAGGAAGGTAGGGTATCATCCACCAGCTGAGAACCTCAAAAGTCCCTGCAGAAATAATCCCTTGAGTAGGTGTAGGCAGGTATGAAGGATCTGAGAGAGCAAAAGTCATCTTCCATGGCAAACAACCTGGTCAGGTTGAAGGGATGTGTCTGAATTAGCCTCTCTCTTCCTAATGTAGAGAAGATGGACCAAACCATGGCTGTGTGGAGAGCTGTTCCCCGGTGCCTATGGTTGATATACCATCCTAACTTATGAATGAGTCACAGCAAGTAGAGGCAGACTCCATCTTTTGGGAACCTTGGAAGAAACTGTTAAAACAAAGTGGTTTCCAAGGCAGTGACTTCATTCAGTTCTTGAAGGAAGTGACCTCACCTTACATTATTGGTGATGAAAGTCTGTGATCTTGGGATCCAGGAAACCAGGCACACAGAGTCAAACCCACTCCATGTCCCAGTGGGCTCACTTGTTTGGATTTAACAAGACAGAGTCACTCTTTCTTGGTACCTACTGATGTGAGGACAGCCAAATGCCTGGAAACTATGAAGACTGGCCTTTCCAGAGAAAGCAGGTAGTTTCTCACCACGGGCTCCTGACAACTTCACAGAGTTTGCTAAAGAGACCAGATCGGAGACAGGACACGCCACTTTTGGGGAACATAGTATGGCCCACAAGTCAGAGGACACTCCGGATAGACACAGACCTACTTGGGGGAAAGAGGTGCCTTTTTGCGTGTGAGTGTGAGTTTGTGGTTTTGTCTCATGTTCTGAGAATAGTTAGGAAAGCTGGTTTGTTTGTTTTGGAGTGGACTGTTTCTAGTAAGTCCTTTGACAACGTGAGTGTTTCTGTGTCTATATATCATACTGTGTCCGTGATTGTAGACAGTAGAAAAGAGAATGCATCAATGGATGTGTCCTGTCTACGAGAAAGCTTCAAAGCATTCATCCTGAGCAACTTATGAATGGACTGCAGCTTGCCGTATGGATGGGCAACTCCTGGTATCTTTCTAAATTCCTGTTTTCTTCCTGAATTCTGGACACTCTCCAGAATACGCTCATGATTTTGTGTCCAAGATATGTACCACCTCAATCTCTGTGACATGGCCATGTACTGGATACCTGATGGGAATGGTGAGTATCTCAGAAAACTCAGATATTAGTATGCCCAAGAAAGTCTCAGTGGAGAAACCCTGCTTTGTGCCTTTTGCTTACCTATTCTGTTGCCCTGAATGTCAGGAAGGTCTTTGCCTCAGGCCACACTTTGTGAAGCCTGAAGAAAATAGTTTTCAAATGGAATTGAATGGTCATTACCTGTGCCTCTTCGGTTAATTGCTTTGGAAATGGATGTGTCTGAATCAGCCTCTTGGCCCTATGTGAGGCTGTGGCTTAGATTCACAGCACATGATGGGTCTAAAGAAAAATCCCATGTGTGCATCCAAAACCAAAATGGACAAAAGAACTGTCATGGTGGATAGAGTCTCTCGCCTTCCTCTGTAAGGTTCCTGACCTCCATTAAGTGAGAAATAGGGATCATTTGGGTCAAGTGAATTCTTTAAAGTTCTGCAGAGGCTATCCCATAGGTTCATGGGTTTTCTCATGACTCCAATTCACATCTATGTTTACAGAAGAGCAGGGACAGTGTTGGTCTTACAATACAGGAATGCAGTGGATCTTCCATCTGTTGAGAACCTCAAAGCTCCATGCAGAAATGATCTCTGGAGAAGATGTAGGCAGCTATGTAAGACCTGAGAGAGCAAAAATCATCTTCCATGGCAAACAACCTGGTCAGGATTAAGGGTTGATTCAGAATGAGCCTATCTCTTCTTAATGTAGAGAAGATGGACCAAACCCGGCCTGTGTGGAGAGCTGTTCCCTTTTGCCTACGGGTGATATACCATTCTAACTTGTGAAAGTGTCACAGGAAGTAGGGGCAGCCCTCATCTCATGGGACCGTTGGAAGCAATTGTTATGACAAAGTGGTTGCCAAGGCAGTGATCTCATTCCGTTCCTGAAGGACGTGATCTCATCTCACTTCCATGGTGATGGAACTCTCTGAACTTGGGATACAGAAAGCCAGGCACCCAGAGCCAGTCTCAGTTCTAGTCCCAGTGGTCTCACTTTTTTGGATTTACAAAGGACAGAGTCAGTCTTTCTTGATACCTACTGATGTGAGGATGGCCAAATGTCGGGAAAGCTCGGAAGAGGGGCTCTTCCTGAGAAAGCAGATAGTGGCTCACTCCTGGCTTCTAACAACTTCACATTGTTGGCCAAGAAGACCAGATCTGAGACAGGTCAGGCCATTTCGGAGGATCATAGTATGGCCCATCAGTCAGAGCACACTCCGGAGAGTCACAGACCTATTTGGGGGAAGGAGGTGCCATTGCGGGTGTGGGTTTGTGGTTTTGTCTCATGTTCTGAGAATAGTTAGAAAAGGCGGTTTGTTTGGTTTGGAGTGAACTGTTTCTAGTAAGTCGTTTGACAATGCAAGTGTTTCTATGTCTGTGTATCCCACTGTGTCCGTGCTTGTAGACATTAGAAAAGAGAATGCATCAATGGATGTGTCCTGTCTCATAGAAAGCTTCCCAGCATTCATCCAGCACAATTTATGAATTGAATGCGGCTTGCCTTATTGATGGGCGATACCTGCTACCTTCCTAAGTTGCTGTTTTCTTCCTGAATTATGGCCAATCTCCAGAATAGGCTCATGGTTTTGTGTCCAAGATATGTACTACCTCCAAGCTCTGTGACATGGCCATGTACTGGATAGCTGAATGGAATGGCGAGCATCTCAGAAAACTCAGATATCAGTGTGACCAGTAAAGTCTCAGTGGAGAATCCCTGCTTTGGGCCATTTGCTTACCTATTGTTCTGTTGCCCTGAGAGTCAGGAAGGTCTTTGTCTCAGGCCAACCCTTTTTGAATCCTGAAGGAAAGATTTTTCAAATGGAAATGAATATGCTTTACCTTTGGCTCTTTCCTTAATTGATTTAGAAAGAGATGTGTGTGAATCAGCCTCTTGGCCCAGTGTGATTCTTTGACTTAGATTCTCAGTACCTGATGGATCTAAAGAAAGATCCCATGGGTGCATAAAATCCAAAATGGCAAAAAGAGCAGTCATTGTTGATGAAGTATTTTGCCTTCCTCTGTAAGGTTCCTGAATTCCATCAAGTGAGAATAGGGATCTTTTGGGTCAAATGAGTTCTTCAAATCTATTCAGAGGCTATCCAATAGGTGCTTGAGTTTTCTCATCTTTCCAATTCACATAAAGAATCTGTACCCGACACTCAGTAGGACTCAAATTGGAGAAGCAGAGCAGTATTAAGGGCAGGCCTATTTGATCACTCCTGGTACACAGGAAGGGTGTACAGGCCACTGGGAATTTAGGCAAATGAGGGGCAACAGAGCTTATTTTGGACACTGTCTTGGGCTACGCTAATGCTATCAAATGTCAATCCTATTGTTGACTTCATATTTGTTTTATCCTATGCTCATATATTCATCCTCAACCCTGTTGAAAATATCTAATCCCATCACTCACTTTATTCTTTTCCTGATTTCCTAATGTCTCTATTGATATCTGCTTTCCTACATATTTTTCCCTGTGCATCATTGTGACTGACTCTTCACTTGTGTTGACGTTTACATTGACTCTCTAACCAAAACCCTATTGCTAAAGAACTTTTGTTCCAAATCCTATACTCACTTTTCTTCCTAAACTTACTGACTATCTTTCTAATCCAACTGACTATAACTTTTTGAATGGATGTTCTCTTCTACATTCAATGATCCAAGTACAGTTCAGGTTTCTATTCAACCGGGTGAGGGAGTAGATTCTGCAGTTTGGCAATTGGGGACAGCACATTCTGGCAACAAGATTAGCAAAGAGTTCTCAAGATTTCAACAGTGTTTCATTAAGTGTACAGAAAAACAGGAAGTGACAAGTACATATTTTATTAACCTTTCATTCCCCACTTCTTTTTCTGGCTACTTTTAATCATAAAAGTGATCTTTGTGGGGTGTCACATTCTATGTCTGCTAGTGGGGTATTACCATAATTTTAATTTGTCCAATTTGAGCTTGGAGAAAAGAAATTACATGGTTGAAGAAACAGGGTTTTATAGTTAGTAATACTATGAGGATTATTATTGGACCGGCCAGGGTTGATAAAAACGTAATTAACCAGGGGGACTGTGTAAAAAAAGACTCAAACTACCCTTTTTGTGCCTCTCTCTCTCGTTGTTGCTCTTCAACCCATCTTTTTAATTTACTCATAGATTTTTTTACAATTCCAGTATTGTCGACATAAAAACAACATTCTTCCCTCAAAGAAGCACAAAGGCCCCCCTCTGTCATGAAAAGGAGGTCCAACCCTCGACTGTTCTGTAAAACAACTTCAGAGAGAGAGGTTAAAGATTCCTGCAAAGCTGTGATGGAGGTTTCTAAAATCTTTAAGTTTTGATCTATTGCTGCTTCTAATTGGGTCACTTGTTGTGTCCCATGGACCAGAGCAGTGGTTCTTGTGCCCAACCCTGCAGCAACTCCTATTCGTAATAGAATGGCTAAGGTGAGGGACATATGTTCCCAGTGGAACCGGGTTGTATGTCCCCCTCTTTGATCTTCAGATGAACCTGCGTCATGATAGAGCACTCTGGGAAACATCTGCACCATTTCACAATTAATCACATCTGTTGACCATTTCATGAAAACATAAACAATGTTTAAGTATATAGAATTATACTGTTGTAGGGATGGACAAGGCAAGGCACCTAAGATAGCACCAAAGACACGGAAACAGTCTTTTTTGGTTTCAACCAGATTCAGAGGGCATTGCTTCTGTTGTAATCAATTAATCCCCTGAAACCCAAGTTACGTAGTTTCAGAATTTTGTACCCAACACTTAAGGGAAGGGGCTCAGAAGTTCACAGTCTGCAGAAGTTCACAAAAAGCAGTTTTTGTTTCTCTTTTTTCCTCAGTTTGGGCAAGTTAACTTTTCAAGGACACCTGGGTGGGGGTGTCTTCCCTTTCTTTTTTTCCCCCTTCCAGCTGTTTCCATACAGCCCAGTTTGTAACTTCTTTATCTTAGAAATGTAGCCATCTCTGGGAAGCCCCAGCTCAAGGCCAGAGGACTTTTTTCCAAATATTTTGTGAAAAACTAGTAAGGGTGTGTCTAGATCAGGAGTGCTGAATTTTTTAGCCAGTTGCCAAGGAGACCAGGGCAACACAAAAATAGGAAGTTTATCTACAGTGAACTCTTTTATAGGGACTCTTTTGCTGAAAGTCCTAAATCAGCCATGGTGAAGACTTCTGGAGAAGGTCAGTTAAGACTTTTCTGTGGGCCTGGTACAGAGGGGGACAATTTGGAAGGCAGGGATAAGAGCAGCTCTGTGGATCTGAGAATGAGGAAGGAGAGATGTAAAAGAATATTGGGAGAGGGCTTTGGGATCTTAATAGCAACAAAAACTTGAGCAGTAGAACAGATAGAACAGAGGGGGAGACGGGAGTGAGATTCCAAAAAGCCTGTGAGGGACTTTAAATTCTTAGTAACCTGTTTTTAGTGATGACAAAGCAACATTAAAGGCCATTTTCATTACATCTTGTATTAGGGTCTGAGGATTCTTCTCAGCGGGTTTGAGCTTTGCATTAGGTGGTAAGAGGACTGGGTGGGACCCGGTGCGGGCACTGACAGGAGAGGAGAGGAGTGAGTGAATGGAGTGGTACCTCAGTACCTGCAACCTCAGCAAGGGAGCAATGGTCTGAGAACCAGTCGAGATTTGGGTTTTTGATCTAGATATTGGAGGGGAGAAATCAAGTTGCTGAGGTGGGAGTGACAGCAGAGAGTCTAGAGCACAAGGCTGAGGGTGAGCATCTATTGGAGAAGCATAGTTCAGG
Organism: Callospermophilus lateralis; assembly: GCF_048772815.1. Classification (NCBI taxonomy): domain Eukaryota; kingdom Metazoa; phylum Chordata; class Mammalia; order Rodentia; family Sciuridae; genus Callospermophilus; species Callospermophilus lateralis. The sequence goes on from NW_027512931.1 coordinate 88,320, forward strand.
ATGTGAGCAAAGGAGAGAGAAGGCCTCCACATAGCGGAATCTCCTTTTACCCTTTTGAGCACTTGCAGAAGTTAAAAAGGTCACACAGAATTTGAGGATCTAGAGACCCCCCTGGGGGCCATCGGTTTTGGTTATCTAATTCGTAATATGGCCAATGCTGTGTACAGAATTTGATGAGGAGTTTGGGTTCCATCTGACAGTCCCTGTATGCTCATATCCCCATGACTTACAATAGAAGTCTGCTCTCCCCCCCCACAGCCGTGACTGTTTGTGGCTTTGATAGTCTGCCGGGCAAACATAGTAATCTAGGCTAGCCAACCTGCATCTGGCTCACGTGTCCCTACATCTATAATGTTTGTTTCCATTATCTATGGTACGGAAAGGATTTAATGGAATTTTAGTGGGATCCTGTTAATCAGGGTTATCCCAATAGGAAAGACCTATAGCCAGCTGACAAATGACTGGGTGGAGAGATGGCCACCAGGTTCGTAAGCTGGCTGTATTCGAGATAGGCCATACTTCGTGTCCAGTAGGATTTGTGATCAGCCATCGCAGCTTAAGGGGCTGATGAGGGTTAAGACTACTGGTCGTCAAGGGGAGAATAAATATCTTCCAGGATCTTCTTTACAACCATTTGCAATGTTTCTTTTTTCTTCTTTTTTATTTCTTTTTTTTTGTGTGTGTGGGGAAGGCTTCAATACATCCTGAAAATGTATGTTCAAAGACTAGGAGTTATTTAAGTCCATACCTTACTGGCTTAATTTCAGTAAAGTCCACTTCCCAGAAATGTCCTCGTCTGGTTCCTCATAGGTGCTTTCCTGCAGGAAGCTTGGAAGTGTAAGCTTTAACCAATTAATGGACCTGACAGGCTTTTGTTACCCATTCAGTTATTTCCTTTTGCTGTGAGTAGGTTAGTGGAAAACTGTGTTCTTGATCCTTCACGAATGAATGCAGTTTCTTTGAACAAAGATGAGTGAGTTGATGAACATTTGCTACTGACATAGTTAGAGCCATAATTATAGGAGTAGTTACTGAAGGATTAAAAAATTCCACTTGGGGGCCTTCAGGGTTAAAAGTTATTTTGGCCCAGAGCTTGGTGAGCAGAACTCTGCCTATCAATGTGGCCAGGGATTACTAGGAAGGAGTGATGGATTTTTCCTTTTCCCTGGTCCATGGTCCTCGTAGTTGTCAAAGCCCGATATTTACTTCTGTTAGACTCTTGAATTAGAGACCTTTTATTCGGTAGAGGGCCCAATGGGCCTTACGGGCTGAGTATATTCCCCCTGCATCTACTTCAAAGTTTATTGTGTTCCCCTCCACTTCAAAAGTTACCTTGAGGTCAGGGAGAGGATCTGAGCCCGGACTTTCTTAGTATTACTCCAGAGTCAGAATATCTGGCTGGCATGGCTGTCTCTTTCTAGGGCACTCTTTGGCCCAGTGTCCTTTTTCTTTAGAGTAGGCACATTGATCTGAGGCCAGGGGTGGCCTCTAGTGTGTGCCCAGGTATCCCTTCCTGTCTCTCTGTTTCTTAGTTTCTGGCCTATTTGTTGTTGTGACCAGGACCTTAGTCAATGCCTTAGTCTGTCTTTTGTTTCTTTTATCCTCACTCAGCTCCCTTCTCTTCCTCAGTTTCTTTCTTAAAGTATACCTTCTCGGGTTCTCTGACTAAATCCCTCAAAATCATATCTTGTAATCCATCTAAGCATTGTAACTTTCTTTTAATATCCAGGGCAGCTTTCCCAATAAAGGCCATTGTGACAGATGCCTTTTGATCCTCTGCCTGAGGATCGAAAGGAGTATGTCTCTTATATACCTACATAATTATCTCTAGGAACATAGAGGGAGATTCATCAGGCCCTTAAATAATCTCTCTTACCTTGGCCAAATTAGTTGGTCACCTAGCGGCCACTAAGATACCCACTATTAGAGCCCGGCGATAAGTGGACAGATGCTCCCTACCTTCAAAGGTGTTGGGGTCCCAGTTGGGTCGTTTCAAGAGAAAGCCGGCTTTGAATATATTGGGAAGTTTTGTCGGTCACGCATTTGGTCCGAGGATACTTTTTTCTAGCATCCAGGAGGATTCTCTTTTGTTCCTCTGTCATGAAGAGAGTCCCTAGGAGTTGTTGGCAGTCATCTCAAGTAGGTTGGTGTGAAAACATCAATGACTTCACCAGACCTGAGAGCCAGGTTGGGTCCTCGGTAAAAGGAGGATTGTTATTTTTCCATTTATATAGGTCTGAAGAGGAGAAGGCCAATACTGGTAGGCTTGCATTTTTTCCCTATGGCCATCGTCAATCATTGGTCCTTAGGGATGGAGGGAAGCAACACGGGAGTTCCAGGGTTTTCAATCATTTGCCACCAGCGAGTTCCTTTAGCACTCCAGCTTCCTCCAGGGGAGGAGGGGCTGTGTGTGACGCAGGGGTGTTATCTGGAGGGCCCTGGGCTGGCTTAGCTTCCTCCAATTGCGGAGAGGCTGAGTCAGCAGCTGGAGAATCACTTAGAGGGTGTTGGGGGTTGTGGGACAAGGGTAGAAGATAAGGAGGGGAACGAGAGTCCAGTAGAGTCAAATCTTGTGACTCAGGGAGAACAGAGGGTGGAGGAGAAGGAGGAGCAGAGGGGTTGAGAGATCGTGGGGGAAGGAGTAGGAACGGGGACACAGCAAGGAAAGGCTTCACCCACGGAGGAGGAGATTTGCAGAGGTCCTGCCAAGTTAAGGTATATTCCTGTTTATCAGTATGGCTATGTGGCCCTGGCTGTAAGACAATATCTCTGTCTTTTTAAATTAGTGGGAAGTAGAAAGATCCTTCTAGGGGCCATCAGAATCCAAAGGTTTGCCATTCTGTGGCACACAGAGTCTGTCAGGTCCAGCGTTTTACTGAAAAAGAAACATTCTGAGCCCTTAAGCGGACTTTGGTCCATAGATCAAGGGTCAGGGACAGAGGCATTGAAGTGATCTGTCCCATAATGAAAGATACACAAACAGTAAAAGCAACGACACAGGACACAGACAAGAGAAAACAATAAAGACAGGCAATGGACGTCCAACACTGAGACCAAGACTGAGCAGGTGGCAAAACCCGATGGGCTGGCAATACCGATCTGAAACAAAGTATCACTGAGTCGAGGAGACTATTATTCCTCGATTCCCGAGTCCTCTGTGGCGTCCCCCAGGGACTTGGCTTGTGGCTCTGTGACACGTCTGCCAGCCACCATCAAAGAGAGCTCACACACTTCATCGACAGCCATTTTGCCAAGCCCTAACCTGAAACCTGAAACCAGAAAGAGGTGCCTTACTTACCCTGAGAGTAGCCCATTGGGGTCTCTCGTTCACCACTGCTGGATTTCGGTGGAACCTCCATATATAAATATCGGAAGAGCATTGGGGGAAGAGACCACCAAGAGACTCTCTCATGCAAAAACAAAGGGTTTATTGGGGGTCCAGCATGCTGGGGCTCAGAGCTCATTTGAATAGAGCAGAGAACCCTGAGAACAGCTTAAGCAGAGCTTATATACTTTCCTTGAAGAGGGCAGGGAGGAAAGTTTATTGATGGGCCTGGGCGGGTGAGCAGTTTGCGTGCAACTGGGTGAGGGAGTACATTCTGAAGTTTGGCAGTTGGGGACAGCACATTCTGGGAAAAAGATTAGAAATCACTTCTCAAGATTTCAACAGTGTTTTATTAAGCATACAGAAAAACAGGAAGTGACAAGAATCTATTTTATTAACATTTCACTACCAACTATACTTTGCCAGATTTCCTAAAGTCTCTATTGATATCTGCATTCCTACATATTTTCCCCAGTTCATCATTGTGATTAATTCTTCACATGTGCTGACATTTACATTCACTCAATACCCGAAACCCTATAGCTAAAGAACTTTTGGTCCAAATCCTATACTCACTCTCCTTTATAAACATACCGACTATCTTCCTAATACTACTGACTATCCATTTTGACTGGAAGTTCTCTTTGAAAATCAATCATCCAAGTTACAAGGTCCTATGCTTAATACCCAATCAAGGGCCCAATGCCCTTCTGGGCTTCAAATCTTACCTAGATTTTTGTTTTCAGATTCATATATTTTACCTATATATTCTTGAAAATATCGCAGGTTCTCAATACCATTATTCATCCAGCAGAATGATTTCTATTCCAAATCAAACCTGTTATTAACTGTAACCATACACTGTTCCCTCAATCTAACTTTAGAGAAGAGCAAGGACAGAGTTGGTCTTAAAATACAGGAATTTAGGGGATCTTCCAACTGCTGAGAAACTCAAAGGTCTATGCGCAAATGATCCCTAGAGAAGTTGTAGGCACCTATGAAGGAACTGAGAGAGCAAAAGTCATCTTTCATTGCAAACAACCTGGTCAGCATGAAGGGATGTGTCTGAATCAGCCTCTCTCTTCTTTATGTAGAGAAGAAGGACCAAACGAGGCCTCTGTGGAGAGCTGTTCCCGGTTACCAATGTTTGATATACCATTCTAACTTGTGAAAGTGTCAAAGGAATTAGGGACAGCCTCCATTTCATGGGACCTTTGGAAGCAAATGTTAGGACAACGTGCTTGCCAAGGCATTGACCTCATTCAGTTCCTGAAGGAAGTGACCTCACCTCACATTCTTGGTGATGGAACTCTCTGAACGTGGGATCCAGGCATCCAGGCACACAAATCTAGTCCCAGGCCCAGTCCCAGTGGTCTCACTTCTTTTGATTTACCAAAGACAGAGTCAGTCTTTCTTGGTATCTACTGATGTGAGGATGGCCAAATGCCAGGAAAGCTCTGAAGAGTGGCCTTTCCTGAGTAAGCAGGAAGTGGCTCACCGTTGTCTCCTGACAACTTCACAGAGTTGGCCAAGGAAACCAGATCTGAGACAGAACAGGCCATTTGATGGGAACATAGTACGGCCCACCAGTCAGAGGTCACACCCGATAGTCAGAGACCTACTTTGGGAAAGGAGGTGAATTTGTGGGTGTGAGTGTGTGTTTGTGATTTTGTCTCATGTTCTGAGAATAGGTAGGAAAGGCAGTTTGTTTGGTTTGGAGTGGACGATTTCTAACAAGTGATTTGACAAGGCGAGTGTTTTTATGTCTGTGTATCCCACTGTGTCCATGGTTGTAGACATTAGAAAAGAGAATGCATCAAAGGATGTGTCCAGGCTAGTAGAAAGCTTACCAGAATTCTTTCTGCCCAATGTATGAAAGGAATGTGGCTTGCCTTATGGATGGGTAACACCTGCTATCTTCCTAAGTTCCTGTTTTCTTCCTGAATTCTGGCCACTCTCCAGAATAAGCTCATGATTTTGTGACCAAGTTATGTACCACCTCCAAGCTCTGTGACATGGCCATGTACTGGATAGCTGAAGGGAATGGCGAGCGTCTCAGAAAATTCAGATATCAGTGTGACCAGGAAAGTCTCAGTGGAGAAACACTGCTTTGGGCCGTTTGCTAACCTAATGTTCTGTTGCCCTGAATGTCAGGAAGGTCTTTGCCTCATGCCACCCCTTTGTGAAGCCTGAAGAAAACAGTTTTCAAATGGAAATGAATATGGATCACCTGTGGCTCTTTGCTTAATTGCTTTGAAAAGGGATGTGTCTGAATCAGCCTCTTGGCCCTGTGTGAGGTTGTGGCTTAGATACTCAGCACGTGGTGGATGTAAAGAAAGATCCCATGTGTGCATCCAAAACCAAAATGGCCAAAAAGCAGTCCTTGTGGATGAAGTCTGTCGCCTTCCTCTTTAAAGTTCTTGAACTCCATCAAGTGAGAATAGGGATCCTTTGGGTCAAATGGGTTCTTCAAAGACCTGCAGAGGAGCTTGTGTTTTCTCATGACTGCAAATCACATAAAAATATATACCTGACAATCAGTTTTCCACAAATTGGAGAAGCATAGAAGTATTAACGTCTAGCATATTTGATCACTCCTGTTTCACATGAAGGGTGTCCAGACCACCCTGAATTTACGCCAATGAGGGGCAAGGGAGTTATTTTGGACACTCTCTTGGACTCCGCCACTCATGGAAACCTTCAGCCAGAGGTTGTGATTAGTGTCTATATGGAAGAAGATGAGGGCCATATGGGAGGGTTTTGGTTTTAATTTTGGTCATTTGTGTCCGGTTGGAAGACATGACTGGGACCACCTGGGCTTGAACTCTGGTGTGATTCCCCTTAGAGACTGAATTCAGAGAAGTATTGCCATGAATTTTGTTGGGATTTTAGGAGTCCACCCATGAGAATCACCCTTGAAAACTGAGATCTAGGCCCAGGGTGGCTTTCCACAGAGCCCTGGGTATCTCAGCCAGAAGATCACATGATTTAATTCTGAAAGACTTGCCAGCCATTGTTGAGAGTCACAACACCCATGGACGTCACATTGTAGACCTCAATAGGCCTGGCTTCATGTGACATTTTGGCCACTCTTTGGGAAGCCTTGCCTGTGAGAGTTCTACAGAGCATTCATTGAAATGAGCCTCCTCACCATTTAAAGGTTCCTGAATGAATTGAAACCCACAGTGCCTGCAACGTCATCCTTGAAAAATGCCTAGATAAATACCATGACATTTTTGAAATTCCCATGACCAGGTGGCACTGGAGAAACTTTGGATGTCCTGTTGCTGATCGTAAATATGCAAGACAGTGCCTTGATTGAGTGGGTTTCATGAAAATGGTGTAGAACAGAGATGCCAGTATGTTGGAACCTGCTGAGTAGTGGGCCTAGAGCAGTGGTAGGCAGGTGTGTGATAAAAAATTTGTGGTGGGGCCATGTGGATCTGCCATTGGATCCCAAATGGCTTGTGACTTACATGGTGCAGCCAGCAAACCCTTCCATGTAAAGGCTTCTGGTTATATGGAGATGTTTCCGGGCAATGTTTAGAATCAGGTTACTATGGACATGGGGCCAAGCTATGTGGGATAGAAGCCTGGTTGGTGCATTCTCCTGCAGACCCTGACCAACCACACATGAAAGAATTGCCTCCAGAACTGTGTCCCAGTTGAACTTCTTTTATTTCATGAAGCAAATGCCAAAGTCCAAGTGCAGCAGCAAGAAACACCACGAAAAGTGGAGGATGACCAAATGGCTTCCCAGTCCACATGGGAATACCCTTAGCCCCCAGTGGCCACAGTTTACTTACAAAGAGAGAATTCAGCACTGCTGCCTCATGTTCATTGGAAAATAAGAAACCATGTCCTCCAGGTCACATAGATGCAGACACAGCTTTGATAGTCTCACTAAAAAGAAGCTAAAGCTCCTGACAACAACATATATTTCAAGTGCCCAAACTCAGAGGCAGTTTCTCAAGAAGTATTTAGGCCAGCAGAGCTCCATGTTTATGGAGTGTTTACCCTGTCCCATACTAGGGAAACTCCTCTACCACTTCCAAGGTTGTAAACTCCTGAGCATATTATTCACAGATTTTATTACTCTTCTCCTCTAATTGTGTCTTACTTTGGGCGAAAAAAATGTCAAGGAATTGTTCTGGATGAGAGTGGGAAGATTTTGTTTAGCACATATTTGCATACACATTGGATTCATTTTTCTATTTTACATTTGAAATACTGAATCCTGACACTAACACATGCCCTGCTAGATTCTGAATACTAATCCTAATATAATGGAGAAAAATTACGGAAACAGAATAGAAATACAAGCAGTTCAGAGGAGGCATGTTGTATACTTGGACTTGCCTTTTGCATTATATAGGGTAGGAGTTATAAATCTAGTCAATTTTTTGTTGAAATAGTTTTCCATGTGCTTTTAAAGTTAACAAATATGTGAATTCCTGTCTCCCTTTCTCTGTATTCTATTCAGCACATGTATTTTTATATGCACATATAGAATCCTACCTGGTATCACACGTACATTCTTGTGAGTTACATGACTTGGCAGATACAAAGTGTGAGAAGAGATCACTCCTCTTAAACGCTGTTTGACCTGAAAATTCAACCTATGGGTGAGCTTCCTAGTTGAAAAAAGTTATACATAAATCCATATCCAGTAAAATGAATATTTTTGGATCTGTGGATGATTCATATTTCACGGTGTAATTCGATTGGCATATATATTGCTAATTTTTAAAATCTGTGTGTGGATATATATATATATATATATATATATATATATATATATATATATATTCTCTCCAGATATTTCAAAATATTTAATATATGTGTCTTATTATACACTCCCTAAATTCATTCATGATTATGTATGTGGATTTATAATCAACTTTTCACAAGATTATTCTCAGAAATATTCATTCACCTGATATACGTATTTTTTTCCTAGTATTGAAAACTAACTTCAGTGAATGGTGCATATAAATCCTAATATTTCTACAGTAACTGATCCATTTTCACATCAATGCAAGTAGATTCCTATGGGACATGATAAGTATTTTGAAGTTCATTTTTATTGAAAACTAGTACATTACTATTTCTTCAGTTTATGCACATTATTGGATATATATTTCATCCACAAGTTCACAAATTTATAGGCATTTATTTCACTTTCAATCACTTTCTGCTTCAGAAAACACGTGTTCCGCCATGTTTCAAACTGGTCTTTTCATGAGACTTCTTTCCAAACACATTATTTTTGATTTCCATAATCACTTTTGAATCAAAACTCACTCACTCTTCATGATAAACCATAACCCTATGATTACAATTAGACGTATAACTAGTTGTTATGAATGATTATATATCAATATATGATTTCTTATGTATTTTCAGATATCAATTCAATACATTATTTAAAGTGGAACCAGTTATATTATTTATTAACTGTATGGTCTATTCATGCATTATCTCTATATTCATAGACACAGGGTACACCTATTTTTACCCTCAATACTAATTTATACGTTTTCAAAATATTCCTCAAAAAATGGTGGAAGAATTACTCATGTCACCTGATCTATATATACATTTTATCACAGTAATATTCTGGACAAAAAAATCAAAGGTCACCCTTAAGGTTGTACCAGAGCCTAAATGGAAAGTGAGCATGGATTACTAAAACCTTCCATGTCCAGGTGGCCTAATGCTCTCAAATGTCAATCTTATTGGTGACTACATTTTTGTTTCTTTCTAAGATTATATATTCAACCTCAAGCCTGTTGAAAATGTCTAATCCTATCACTCACTTTATACTTTGCCTGATTTAGTAATGTCTCTATTTATATCTATTTTCCTACATATTTTCCCCTGTTCATCATTGTGACTGACTCTTCACTTGTGCTGACATTTACATTCACTGTCTACCTGAAACCCTATTGCTTAAGAACTTTTGGTCTAAATCCTATTCTCACTCTTCTTTGTAAACCTACTGACTATCTTTCTAATCCTACCGACAATCCCTTTTTGAGTGGGTGTTCTATTCGATATTCAATCATCCAAGGTACAAGCTCCTATGCCATTGTATATAGATTTATCTGAGACATTTTTGCAGAAAATAATTCAAAGCTAAGTGTGCCAATTAAGGGCCCAATGCCCTTCTGGACTTCATGTCTTCCCTAGATTTCTGTTTTTATACTTACATTTCACCTATATATTCTTGTAAGTATCATAGTTTCCCAATACCATTATTCGTCATGCAGAAGGATTCCTAACCCCAAATTGAACATGTTACTAACCCAAAACCATACACTGTTCTCTCAATTGAACTTTACAGAACAGCAGGGACAGGGTTGCTCTTAAAATACAGGAATGTAGGGCGTGTTCCACCTGTTGAGAACATCAAAGGTCCATGCAGAAATGATCCCTTGAGAAGATGTAGGCAGCTACGAAAGACCTGAGAGAGAAAAGTCATCTTCAATGGCAAACAACCTTGTCAGCATGAATGGATGTGTATGAATCAGCCTCTCTCTTCTTAATGTAGAGAAGATGGACCAAAACAGTCCTAGGTGGAGAGCTGTTCCCGGGTGCCCATGGTTTATATACCATTCTAACTTGTGAAAGTGTCACAGGAAGTAGGGGCAGCCTCCATCTCATGGGACTCTTGAAAGCAACTGTTAGGACAAAGTGATTGTCAAGGCAATGACCTCATTCAGTTCCTGAAGAAGTGATCTACCTCACTTCCATGGTGATGGAACTCTCTTAACTTGGGATCCAGGAAGCCAGGCACCCGGAGCCAGTCCAGTCCCAGACCCAGTAGGCTCACTTGTTTGAATTTACCAAGGAGAGTGTCAGTCTTTCTTGGTACCTACATATGTGAGGATGGCCAAATACCAGGAGAGCTCTGAATAGGGGCCTTTCCTGAGAAAGTAGGTAGTGGTTCACCGCAGGCTCCTGACAACTTCACAGAGTTGGCCAAGGAGACCAGATCTGAGATAGGACAGGCCATTTTGGGGGAACATAGTATAGCCCACCACTCAGAGGAAACTCCGGATAGTCACAGAGTTACATGGGGGAAGGAGGTGTCTTTGTGGGGTGGGTGTGATTTTGTGGTTTTGTCTCATGATCTGATAATAGGTAGGAAAGACGGTTTGTTTGATTTGGAGTGGTCTTCTTCTAGTAAGTCGTTGGACAAGGCAAGTGTTTCTATTTCTGTGTATCCCACTGTGTCCGTGGTTGTAGACATTAGAAAATAGAATGCAACAATTGATATGTCTTGTATAGTAGAAAGATTCCCGGCATTCATCCTGCCCAATTTATGAATGGACTGCAGCTTGCCTTATCCATGGGCAACACCTGCTACCTTCCTAAGTTCCTGTTTCTTCCAGAATTCTCACCACTCTCCAGAATAGTCTCATGGTTTTGTGTCCAAAATATGTACCACCTCCAAGCTCTGTGACATTGCCATGTCCTGGATAGCTGAAGGGAATGGCGAGCATCTCAGAAAACTCAGATATCAGTGTGACCAAGAAAGTCTCAATGGAGAAACCATGCTTTCGGCCTTTTGCTTATCAATTGTTCTGTTTCCCTGAATGTCAGGAAGGTCTTTGCCTCAGGCCACCCCTTTGTGAAGCCTGAAGAAAACAGTTTTCAAATGGAAATGAATGGGCATCACCTGTGGCTCTTTGCTTAATTGCTTTGGAAAGGGATGTGTCTGAATCAGCCTCTTGGCCCTGTGTGAGGTTGTGGCTTAGATTCTCAGCACCTGATGGATGTAAAGAGAGATCCCATGTGTGCATCCAAAACCAAAATGGCCAAAAGAGCAATTATTGTGAATGAAGTCTCTCGCATTCATTTGTAAGGTTCCTGACCACCATCAAGTGAAAATATGGATCCTTTGGTTCAAATGTGTTATGCACAGCCCTGCAGAGGCTAACCCATAGGTTTTTGGGTTTTCTCATGGCTCCAAATCATATAAAGAATCTATAACTGACAGTCAGTAGGCCTCAAATTGGAGATGCAGAGCAGTATTAAAGCTGGCCTATCTGATCACTCCTGGTTCACCGGATGGGTGTCCAGGCCACCTTGACTTTAGGCAAATGAGGGGCAAGGGAGCTTATTTTTGACACTGTCTTGGGCTGCACCCCTCATGAAAAACTCCAGCCAGAGGTTATGATAAGTGTCTATATGGAAGAAGATGAGGGCCATGTGGGAGTGTTTGGTTTTAATTGTGGTCATTTGTTTGGCGGTTGGAAGAGATAACTGGATCCACCTGGGCTTGAATTCTGGCATGATTCCTCTTAGAGACTGAGTTCTGGAATTTACCTCAAAGAAGTATTGCCATGAAATGTGTTGGGATTTTAGGAGGCCACGCATGAGATGCGCCCTTGAAAACTGAGATCGAGGGCCAGGGTGTCTTTCCACAGTGCAGTGAGAATCTCAGCCAGGATATCACATGATTTTATTTTGAAAGACTTGGCAGCCATAATTGAGAGTCTAAACACAAATGGAACTCATATTGTAGACCTCAATGATCCTGGCTTCATGTGACCTTTTGGCCACTTTTTGGGAAGCCTTGCCTGTGAGATTTCTCCAGAGATTTCATTTAAATGAGCTTCCTCACCACATAATGGTTCCTGCATTAATTGAAACGCACAGTGACTCCAACTTCATCCTTCAAAAATGGCTAAATAAATACTATCAAATTTCTGAAATTCCCATTACCAGGTGGCACTGGAGAACCTTTGGATATCCTGTTGCTGAACATGAGTGAAATAATTCCCCACGCAATGACACTTCACCGGGAGAATTCCAATTTTATTGCTAAAAGCTGTGTGCTTATATAGAACTAAGGGGGAGATGGTATGGCTTAGATAAATGGCAGCAACCCGTTTATTGACAAGTTCTTTCAAATATCAGCTCCAGAGCCCAGGAATTAGTTCTAATTGGGGCTAAGGTTCCCCACAAGCGAGATTTGAAATTGGCGCTGGCGGGAGAGTTCACAAGGGCGGGAACTTTTTGCACCACTGCAGAAATGAAGAAGGTAGGAAGAAGAAGTCCTTAGGCGCCATGTTGGGGTTTTTCTCTGCGGTATGGCTGCCATTTATTCTTTTCCCAACATTCCACCCTTTTTGTTTTCTTAGGAAGTGGGGCGTCGTTTGTCAGATCTGGCTGCTTCCTGCTGTGTGGGGCTGGTGTGGGGCCTAGAAAGAGAAGTGGAGGAATGCTCAGGGGGCAGGTATGGGGATATCATGGCAGCCAGAAATAAAACCCAGTGGCTATAGACAGCTATTTTCATAGGGGTGAAGTCAATGAATGTTCCCTGAAGCCAAAGACGTCGATGGCATGGAACCAGTCCTGGATGGAAGAGATTGTTGGTATCAGCCACTGGTCCTGTAACAGAGACTCAAGGAAATACTGGAAGCGTTGCCTGGACATGGTGTCGCCAGCACCTGAAGAAGATCAGAGCGAATAAAAACAGAATGAAGATAAAAATTAAAGCAAATGTCAATTTTTGGCAGAAGTTCCATGTGGGGGGACTGACATAGAAGAGGCCAAGGGCCATGAGAAAGCTTAGAAGGTGGTAAAGACTATGAATCCAGGATGGCAGATTAAGAGGTTCTCCGAGCTCGTTGTCTCCTGCTGTCTAATACCCGTTGCATTCCATCGTGCCTGGTAGTGAGCTTCATCACTGAGTGAACTGTTCTCTTGGAGATGTTGGGGATTCATCGGTCATCAGAGGCTGGTAGTGACTAAGCAAAAGCTGGTTGAAAGTTTGATTAGGAATTTTATGCAGTTGGGTTTGAAGGCACTTCATTATGCAGGGCAAGAGAGCACAAAAAAGGAGCATCCAAATAAGGGGACCCAAGATATGTAGTAAGTACATGGCAAGATAGGATTGGAAGAACCCCGTTATGGGATTGGAGGAGGTAGGTTTGAGCAATTGGGTCGATAATTCCTGCAATTTAACAACATTTTTTTTTATTAGCCCAGATTCATTAACATAATAGCAAAATTCCTCTCTGAGGAATAGGCATGTAACCCCTTTTTCTGCAGTGAGAAGATCAATTGCCCTTTGGTTCTGTAAAGCCACTTGTGCCAATGAAGTAACCTGCCGCTGCAAGGAACCCAGAGACTCAGCCATGGTATTGAGTGTTTCCTGCAGTTTTTGTTGAAGGTCATTGGATCCCATAGAGCATGACCTATAGCTCCACCAGAGAGTCTGAGACCCGTCACTGAGGTTGTTAAAATGAGGCCTACCAGAACCGGCAGAAAGACTACCCTACGGGTGCGGGAAGGTAGGGCCAACTGTCAGAATTCGGTGGGAGTATACAAAGATAGCTGAGGAACTACAGTAACCAAGAAACAGGCGCCAGAGACATTGATGGTTGAGGTACTTAAAGAACCATTACACCAGAGGAAATGTCCAGGTTGCATAAACACAGGGCTCTATGGAGTGCTGTAGCTCAAGGAACAAATGGGTAAAGGATTCATTATTGGCAGGTGGAAACAGATGAAAGGAAATAATGTATTGGTGGAATAACTTTCCCACAGTGGGATACGTGTCACATGTAGGGGTTGTCCTTTTTAGAGAAATTGTAGGGTTTTGCTGGAATATTTCCTGCCGCTAATGGGACTGCTGCTAGAAGTGGACGACTAAGTGAAGCACAGAGAAAGCACTGAGAAGTAGGCACAGAAAGAGGGGTGGAGTTTAATAATCAAAAAGTTTGGTGTAGCAAATTGAGCCATGTGGGAGGGGGACCTGAGAGGGTTGAAGGCTCTGAATCCTTTTTGGATGAGCTATGGATATTATCTCGAAGTTTTGATTCTGAGTCCTTAATGTGTTCGACTACCTGGATGGTTGCCTTAGGTTGCGTAATCAGGGTGCGGCCAATAGTCATCCACCCTGTGGGTCTGACTGAGGTTGTCCGAGCATAGACAGCAAACTCAACATAGCCCCATCGTTTGGCCTTGGGGTCAGGTTTATCTAAAGTATACCATCCATTGTTACTGGATGAAGAGCCTTTATGCCACTTTATGTAACTAGAAGTCCACCCTTCAGGGTAACCAAATGAGTGGTAAGAATAGCTACCACGTTCATCATGGAACATGCATGACCAATAGGGGCACCCATTATATATCTCAGGCCACCAATGACAATAGTCTTTTGTTTGATCAAAAAGGAAGCAAATGAAAGGCCAGTTCCAGCTACCAGGGACGAAGGTCCTTGAAGGTGACAATTTTAGGGAAATAGAGGTGCAGTTGTGGATGAAGCAAGTAGTTGCATCCACTGCGCAGACCTTCTGCATGCCATGTTCTGAGTATCGTTCCCGAAAAGTGAATAAATGCATGGTAGGTGAGGAGGGTAAAGACCAGTCCTGACAGAGCACAGAAAATAAGCAGAGCACAAAAAACAAGCAGTTAGAGAAGACTAGGGTGTTGGGAGAGCTCATTGTGCCTTCTTTAAGAGGAATTGGGCTGCAAGGAAAACCGTGTGAGCCACAACTAAAATGGGTGAGATGGGTGTGGAGAGCAGGAGTAAAGGGGAGGTTCAGTAGGTGATTCTTGGAGTTCCTCTGGGGTGGCCCTGTCTTCAGCAGGTGGGGCCTCCTGGTGATGTGGCTTCAACCTAGACATGTGAATCCAGGGAGTGAGACAGTTGTCTGGTAAGGAGAGTTTGGCGGCGGTAAGGGTAAAGAGAATGACAGGATAGGGGCCTTCCCATTTTGCGGCAAGAGTCCCTTTCTCCTCTGGGGTATTATAATAGACTAGACTAACAGGTGTTAAGGGAGGAGTGTTTGGAGAGGAGACTGGGTCCGGAAGAAGCCAGTCCTGATATTTCAAGAGTTCCGAGCGGAGATGGAGCAAGAGAGGCAAAGACAAATCTCGGGTGAGAGGTCCTTGTGAAATGACCAACCCAGGGGTTATAAGAGGTCTTCCATACATTATCTCAAAAGGAGACAGTAAAGATGGTTTCTTAGGGAGAGCTCTGATTCGAAGCAAAGCCAAGGGAAGGAGTTTGAAACAGTCTATGTTTAATTCCATTGTCAATTTGGTAAGGACTTCCTTTAGAGTACGATTTACCCTTTCCACTTTCCCTGAAGCCTGGGGGAAATATGGACAGTTGAAATGCCACTTGAAGGAGAGGGCTTGAGAGACCTTTTGTGTGATCCTAGAAGTAAACTCAGGGCCATTGTCATATTGTAGGGAAGTGGGCATACCAAACCTGGGGATGATGTCTGTCAGTAAGATTGAAGCTACAGTGGAAGCCTTTTTATTGGAAGTGGGAAAATGCCTCAACCCAACCAGAGAAAGTGTCCACAAAGACAAGGAGGTATTTAGTGCGCCATACTGTGGGCATGTTGGTGAAGTCTACCTGCCAGTCAGCAGCGGGAATGTGTCCCCGGGCTTGGTGGAAAGGGAAAGGTTTGGGCCTTAAAGGAGTATGAGGGTTGGTCCGCTGACAGATCTGACAATTAGAGGCTATATTCTGTAGCATGGCTTGTCAGAGGGGGTGAGGGAAAAGAAACTCTGTAAAAAGAGGGTCAAAGACTGAGAATTGGAAAGGAATAGAGTATGAAGGAACTTGAAAAGATTATTGTTCTTACTGAAAGACGTAGGGGCTTCAGATGAGCTGTCTAAAGTGGCCATTATATGTCCCCCATGGAGGCCATAATTGAAAGTGGTAGCAGCCATTCGTGCCGCCTGGTCAGCTTTGGCATTGCCCTCAGTGATAAGAAAGCCGTCCTTCTGATGGGACCTACAATGGACAACTCCCAACTGGGTGGGTAAGTGGCCTCTATTAGATTGGTTATAAAAGCTGAATTAGTGATCGCATTACCTTTGGTGGTAAGTAGGCCTCGCTACTTTCAAATATCAGCATGGGATAATAAGATATGGAAGACATATTTTGAATCAGTTTAGAGGGTGAGGGATTTGCCTTGTGCTAGAAGGAAGGCACGAGTGGATGCTATAAGTTCAGCCTACTTGTCTGTAGTTCCTGAAGGCAAAACTTTGGCCTCTATAATCTCAGTGGCTGAAAATACAGCGTATCCAGAGTAATGAGTTCCGTTCTCCCTAAAGGAACTGCTGTCAGTAAACCAGATAAGGTCAGGCTTGCTGAGTGGTCTCTCAGAAATGGAAGAATGACAGGGGAGGAAATCATCTAAGGTTTCCAAGCAATTATGAGTTGGTATGTGAGACATGGGAGTCATTGGGAGCAGTGAGGCAGGGTTCAGTGCAGAGCAGGGGAGGAAAATAATATTAGGGTTTTCCAGAAAGGAAGTGAGGGGCGACAGAAATCTGGATGTAGGGAGAGTTTGAAGGCCCTTTTAAGCTAAAAGATCCTTCAAGTGATGTGGGGAGTGGATAGTTCAAGGGGCCCCAAAAGTCAGATTAGAGGCTTCTTTGTGTAAAATTTGTCCAGTAGCCAGAGCTCTTAAGCAAGGGGCCCACCCACGGATGGTAGGGTCTAGTTGCTTGGACAAATATGACACAGGTGCAAATGTACGCCCATAGTTTTGACCTAAGACCCCAAGTGCTTGCCCCCCTTTTTCATGGACATATAGATGAAATGTTCTTGAAAGATCTGGAAGGTGAAGGGCAGGTGCCTTTAAGAGGAGTTGCTGAAGCCTGCGGAAGTGGTAGATGGGAAAGGAGGCAAGAGATTCACTAGGGGGTCCCTTTGCTAGGTCATACAGGGGTTTGGAGAGAAGAGAATAATTTGGGATCCAGGCCCTAAAATAACCTGCTAATCCTAGGAATGATAGTATTTTGGCTTTCGTATAGGGCACTGAAAGATCACAGAGGAGTTGCCTCCTATCCAGTGTTATTTCCTTTTTCCCGGGTGTAAGGCAAAAACCAAGATAGGTGACCGAAGACTGGGAAACCTGGGCCTTGTGGGGAGACTCCCTATATCCCTTGTCTTCTAGGAATTTATGAAGCTGAGCGGTGTGGGATTGAGAGTGTTCCAGAAAGACTACATAGAAGAAGGTCATAGACATATTGAAGTAGAGTAGAGTCAGGACAGGTCAGGTGAAAGGATGTGAGGTCCTGGGCAAGAAATTGGCCAAAGAGATGGGGGCTATCCCTGAATCCCTGTGGGAGGACAGTCCAGGTAAGCTGATGAGAATGGCGGGTGTGAGAGTCAGTCCATAAAAAAGCAAAGATATCCTGAGATTCTGAGAACAGGGGAATAGAAAAGAATGCATCAATTAAATCTAGGACTGAGAAGTGAGTAGTAGTGGCATGGATCTGAGAGAGGAGGGTGTAAGGGTTGGGCACTAGCGGGTGGATGGGGTCCACAGAGGAGTTGACAAGGCGAAGTTCTTGAACCAGCCTGTAGGACACGTTAGGTTTCTTAACTGCCAGAATGGGTGTGTTGAAAGGAGAGTGTGTAGGCCTAAGATACCCCTTTCATAATAAATCCTGGATGATGGGTTCTAATCCAAGGAGAAATGTGGTTGTGAGTGGATATTTTGGTTGACTAACATATCTTGAAGGGTCCCGTAAGACAATATGAATAGAACTGCATTTAGCCATAAAGGGTGTAATTGTGTCCCAAACCTCAGGGTTAAATGGTTTAGATAGTCGTGGGAGAGTGCATGAAGGAGGTGTATCTGCCCCTAGGAATATCATGAGGAAATGAGAGGTAGGAGAGGTGTGGGTTGATAAGTGAATGGTGACTTTTAATAGTGAGAGTATGTCCCTTCCCAGAAAGGGAATGGGGCAATGGCTCATAACAAGAAAGGAGTGAGTGAAGGACAAAAGGGATCGCTGCATATAACATGATTGGGGGGGGGGTTTGAGGAAAAATCTTTTTACCTCCTACCCTGACAATAGGAGTTTTTGAGGGTGTGGTAGGACCCTAATACTCCCTCAAAATCGAAAAAGCGGCACCAGTATCCAAGAGGAAGTTAATGAAGCGTCCATCCACCAGGAAGGTGACCCTAGGCTCTTGAATCTTGATGGTAATAGTCTGGAGGGAAGGCCCAGGACTCCATCAATCCTCCTCTGCCAAGCCCAGGTGAGGCTGGGGTTGCTGGGCAGCAGACCAACCTTCCTTCTGGGTTGTTGGGCAGTCTGCCCCCCAGTGTCCACTTTGATGGCATTTTGCGCAGGGGTTGTAGGGTGTCCTCGGCGAAGAACAATTCCTGGTCCAATGTCCCTCCTTACCTCATTTGAAGCAAGCTCCAGGGGGGGTCATATTGGGACGGCATGGTGATGGCCTTCTCTGAATGAGCTGGGCCAACATTTGGAATTTGGCATTTTCAGCCCTCTGCCTACGGAATTCACTTTCATCCTCTCTACCATGAAAAACCTTGAAAGTGACAGCGAGGATTTTGGTCTGAGGAGTAGCAGGGCCCTGTTCAAACTTTTTAAGCTTGGCTTTAATGTAAGGGTAGCTTTGGGCCAGAATATATGTCATTAAGACATGACGGCCATCAGGGGTTTCTGGGTCGAGGTTTGTGTACTGCTGAAGGGACTTGGTTAGTCTATCCAGGAATTCTGAAGGTGTTTCCTCCTTCCTTTGAATGACCTCCTGCATCTTTTGAAAGTTAACAGCCTTGCGGGTGGACTTTTTCAGTCCCGCCAAGAGGCAGGATGTAAAAAGGTCACTAGACTGTAAGCCCATAGGGGATCCTGCTCTGGGACAGCATGAGGGCCTGTGGGTGGTTATGATTGGTCCTATGATTTTCATCAGCATGGGCTTGGGCTAGCTCCCAGAACCATTGCCTTTCCTTGGGGAGAAGTTTATTGGCCAAGAGCATGTAGATGTCATGATGAGTGAGGCTATATGCTTGCAGTACCCATTGAAACTCCCGAATGTAAGTGGTGGGGTCAGTGGTGAAAGAGCCTAACTTCCTCTCTAGCTGAGTAATGTCCGACATGGAGAAGGGCACGTGGACTCTGATGACACCCTTGGGACCAGCTACCTCACGAAGGGGTGCGATTGTCTTGGGCGTGGGAAGGAGTCCCTTAGACCTGATAACAGGAGGACTGAAAGAGGCAGGCCGTGGACAGGAAGGAGAGGGAGGGGAAGGGAATGTCTCTGTGGAAGAGGAGGAGGTGGAGCAGGCAGAAGAGTGGGGAAGGGAGGGGGATGAAATGGAAAGTTGAGGATCCGTGGAATCAGGCAGAGGAAGAGGAGGATTTTGCGGGAGAGAAGGGTCAGTTGGGGCTGGGGGATAAGGTGGGGGTTGATCTGCTGGGTCGAATGAGGAAGAATCTGCGAAGTCAGGAGTAGAACTAGGGGAAGAGAGGGGTTTGCAAGCAAGAAGGACCTGAGAGGGAGGGCAGGAGGAGCAGAGACAGGGTGCTGTGCGAGAAGGCTAAAACATTCAATACAGGGAATCTCACTCCACTTTTTCAGATGCTGGCAGTAATTAAAAAGGTCCAAGAGGAGGTTTGGATCTAAGGAGCCTTCTGGAGGCCAATGATTGCCATTATCCAGTGGATATGTAGGCCAATCTTGGGTACAGAATTTGATTAGAAGTTTGGGCTTGATGTCTGGTGTGAGGGAGAGTGTGGCCAGATTTTTTATTAAACTTTTGAGAGGTGAGGTTTCAGGTACAGATAAAGAGGTGTCCACAGTCACAGGGAGAGATGGAAGAGAGAGAGAGAGAGAGAGAGAGAGAGAGAGAGAGAGAGAGAGAGAGAGAATAAGTGTAAACAAGAGAGACAAAGAGAAAACCCGGCCTGGAACGGACTCCGGGAAGCGCTCAGGGCGAATGGGGGTCAGGTGGGCATCCCCAAAATGACCAGCCATCATGAGGAAATACAGAGGGCACTACCTGATCGTCACCAGTGAAGTGCGATCTGTGAGACCCAATGGGTTCGGAGCCACGGGCAACCTGACATCAGGAAAGTTTTCGAACGCAGCAGAAGAAGTAAGTAATGAAAACAGAACTCCGGCTCCAGCAGAATGCAGTTCCAGGATGGGAGTTCAGTTTTCCCCGAGCAGAGAGGCAGCTTCAGCCAGACACAGCAGGCCCGCAGGAAACAGCAACTCTAGCCAGTAGCGGCAGCAGCAGCAGAGGAGGAAAAACCACAGAGCCTCTCATGTAAACTCAGAAGCCTCACACCCCAAAGGGAAACGGATCACCAGAGGGTCCACTGCAACCAGTAAAGGTCTTAGTGGGAGGAATTCCCTCCCCCCTACCAGGCGTCTAGAGTGTGACAGACGATCATGGTCACAAAGCCAGCGGTAGCCCGAAGGGAGTTGGCGAGCCGGGGTCAGGGGAGGCTTACATACAACAAATCAGTGGTGAGTGCAGGAAGCCTGCGTCTGAAAAGAGCAGACCAGTGCAGAGTGCCACGGTGGAGCAGTGGACGGGGCTCTTGTTGGAAAGAGCTCACCCATATCCTCACACGGGGCACGAGAATGAAAGAACTCCGCACGCAAAGGCACTTCACCGGGATAATTCCAATTTTATTGCAAAAAGCTGTGTGCTTATATAGAACTAAGGAGGAGATTGGAGGGCTTAGATAAATGGCAGGCAATCCGTTTATTGGCAAGTTCTTTCAGATATCAGCTCCGGAGCCCAGGAATTAGTTCTTATTGGGGCTTATATTCCCGGCCAGCAAGTTTTTAAATTGGCGCCAGCAGAAGAGTTCACACGGGCGGGAACATTTCGCACCACTGCAGAAAAGAAGAATGTACGAAGAAGAAGTGCTTAGGCGCCATGTTGGGTTTTTTTTTTCTGGGGTATGGCTGCCGTTTATACTTTTCATAACAATGAGTATACCAGACAGTGCCTTGATTGACTGGTTTTTATGAAAATGGTGTTTAACAGAGATGCCAGAAAGTTGGATCCTGCTGATTAGTGGGCCAAGAGCAAAGGTGGGCATGTGTGTGATAAAACATCAGTGGTGGGACCATGTGGATATGCCATTGGCTTCCAAATGGCTTGTGACTGACATGGTGAAGCCAGCAGACCCTTATATGTAAAGGCATCTTGTTACATGGAGAGGATTCAGGACATTGTTCAGAATCAGGTTGCTATGTTCAAGAGGGCAAGCTATGTGGAATAGAAGCCTGGTTCTTTTATTCTCCTACAGACCCTGACCCACCACATGTGACAGAAATTCCTCACACACTGTGTCCCCGTTGAACTCCTTGTATTTCATGAAGCAAATACCAAACTTCCACTGCAGCACCAAGAAACACCACGAAAATAGAGGATGACCATATGGCTTCATAGTCCACACTAGAGACATTTAGCCCCAAGGGGCCACAGTTTACCTTCAAAGGGAGAATTCAGCATTGGTGTCTCATGTTCATTGGAAAATAAGAAACCATGTCCTCCAGGTCACATAGATGCCCAGGTTTATGGTTTCACTAGAAAGGAAGCTAAAGCACGTGACAACAACATATATTTCAAGTGCCCAACCTCACAGGCAGTATCTCAAGAAGTCTCTAGGACAACAGACCTCCATGTTTTTGAAGTGTTTACCCTGTCCCTTACTTTTGGAAACTCCTCTAACACTTCCAAGGTTGTGAACTCCTGATCGCATTCCATTCCAGATATGTATTCATGGATTTTCTAACTCTTCTCCTCTAATTGTGTCTTACATGGGGTGAAGGTGTTGTCAAGGTATTGTTCTGGATGAGAGTGGGAAGATTTTTGTGTAGCACATATTTACATACACATTGGATTCATTTTCCAATTTTCCATTCGAAATACTGAATCCCTGTCAGTAACCCATACCCTAATAGACTCTGATTACTAATCCTAATATGATGGAGACAAATAACCCAAACATAATATTAATACAAGCAGTTCAGAGGAGGCATGGTGTATAGTTGGTCTTGCCTTTTGCATGATGTAGTGTAGGAGTTATAAATCTTGTCAATTGTTTGTTGAAATAGTACTCCATGTGTTTTTAAAGTTAACACATATGTGAATTTCTGTCTCCTTTTTTCTGTAGCCAATTCAGCACATGTATTTTTATATGCACATAAAAAATCCTACCTGGTATCACACGTACATTTTTGTGAGGTGGCTAACTTAGCAGAAACAAAGTATGAGAAGAGATCACCCCTCCTAAACGCTTTTGGAACTGAAAATTCAAACTATGAGTGAGATTTTTAGTTGAACAACATTATACATAAATCCATGTTCAGTAAAATTAATATTTTTGGATCGGTGGATGATATATATTTCACGATGAATTTTGATTGGCATATATATTGCTACTTTCTAATGTTTCTCTGTGAGATATATATATATATATATATATATATATATATATATATATATATATATTGTCTAGATTTTTCCAAATATAAAATACATGTGTCCTATTATACACTCCCTAAATAATTCACTCATGCTCATGTATGTGGTTTTATAATCAAATTTTCATACGATTATTTTCAGAAATATTCATCCACCTGAAATACATATTTGTTTTCTAGTACTGAAAACTCACTTCACTGAATGGTGCAAACAAATCCTTATATTTCTACTGTAACTGACCCAATTTAACATCAATGCAAGTAGATTCCAAAGGGGCATGATGTGTATTTTGACGTTCATTTTTATTTAACACTGGTACATTACTATTTCTTCAGTTTTTGTACATCATAGTATATACATTTCATCCACAAGTTCACAAATTTAAAGACATTTGAAACACATTCAATCACTTCCTGCTTCAGTACACATGTATTCCTCCTTGCTTTTGACTGGTTATTTATTGAGACTTCTTTCCAAACACATTATTTTCGATTTCCATAATCAATTTTGAAGCAAAACTCACACACACTTTATGATAAACCACAACCCTAATATTACCATTAGATGTATAACTGGTTGGAATGAATGTATGTATGTCAATATGACATTTCCTGTGTATTTTCAGATATCAATTTATTCCAATTTCTAAAGTTGGAATCAGTTATATTATATATTCACACATGGTACACATATTTGTGCCCCCAATACTAATTTATATCTCTTCTAAATATTGCTCCCAGAAATGGTGCAAGAAAGACTCATGTCACCTGATCTACATATATATTCTGTCAACAAAATGCAAAGTCACACTTACAATTGTACCAAAGCCTAAATGGAATGTGAGTATGGATTATGAAAATCACCCATGTCCAGGTTGCCTAATGCTCTCAAATGTCAATCCTATTGGTGACTACATAATTGTTTCTTCCTAAGATTATGTATTCAACCTCAAGCCTGTTGAAAATGTCTAATCCTATCAATCACTTCATCATTTGCCTGATTTCCTAATGTCTCTAATGATATCTGCTTTCCTACATATTTTCCCCAGTTCATCATTGTGACTGACTCTTCACATGTGCTGACATTTACATTTTCTGTCTACCTGAAACCCTATTGCTAAAGAACTTTTTGTCCAAATCCTATACTCACTCTTTTTTTCTAATCCTACCAACTATCTTCCTAATCCTACCAACTATCCTTTTTTGACTGGATGTTCTCTTCGACATTCAATTATCCAAGGTACAAGGTCCTATGCCATAATGTATAGATTTATCTGAGACACATGTGCACAACATAATTCCGAGTGAAGTATCCCAATCAAGGATCCAATGCCCTTTTGGGCTTCAAATCTTACCTAGATTTGTGTTTTCATACATATATTTCACCTCTATATATACTTATAAATATTGCAGGTTCCCAATACCATTATTCATGCAGCAGAATGATTCCTAACCCAAATCAAACATGTTATTAACCCTAACCATACTTTGTTTCCTCAATCTAACTTTACAGAAAAGCAAGGACAGAGTTGGTCTTACATAGAAATGTAAGAGATCTTCCACCTGCTGAGAACCTCAAAGGTCCATGCAGAAGTGAACCCTGGGGAAGATATAGAAAGCTATGAAGGACCTGAGAGAGCAAAAGTCATCTTTCATGACAAAAAAAAAAAAAAAAAAACAGGTCAGGATGAAGGGGTGTGTCTGAAGCAGTCTATCTCTTCTTAATGTAGAGAAGATGGACCAAACCAGGCCTGTGTGGAGAGCTGTTCACGGGTGCCTATGTTTGATATACCATTCTTACTTGTGAAAGTGTCACAGGAAGTAGGGGCAGCCTCCATCTATTGGGACACTTGGAAGCAACTGTTAGGACAAAGAGGTTGCCAAGGCAGTGACCTCATTCAGTTCCTGAAGGAAGTAACCTATATCATTTTCTTGGTGATGGAACTCTCTGAACTTGGGATCCAGGATGCCAGGCACCCAGAGGCATTCCCAGTCACAGTCCCAGTGGCCACACATGTTTGGATTTACCAAGGACAGAATCGGTCTT
This sequence comes from Callospermophilus lateralis, assembly GCF_048772815.1. Lineage (NCBI taxonomy): Eukaryota > Metazoa > Chordata > Mammalia > Rodentia > Sciuridae > Callospermophilus > Callospermophilus lateralis. The sequence goes on from NW_027512931.1 coordinate 112,941, forward strand.
TCTTGGTAACTACTGATGTGAGGATGGCCAAATTCCAGGAGAGCTCTGAAGAGGGGTCTTTCCTGAGAAAGCAGGTAGTGTCTCACTACTGAACTGAAACCCACAGTGCCTCCAACTTCATCCATGAAAAATGGCTAGATAAATACAATAAAATTTTTTAAATTCCCTTAACCAGGTGGCACTGGAGAACCTTTGGATGTCTTTTTCCTGGTCATGAGTGTACAAGAGAATGCCATGATTGACGGTATTTCATGAAAATGGTGTAGAACAAAGATGCCAGTAAGTTGGACCCTGCTGAGTAGTGGGCCTTTTGCAGTGGTGGGCAGGTGTGTGATAATACAGCTGTGGTGTGGCCAGGAGGATTTTCCATTGCCTTCAAAATGGCTTGTGACTGATATGGTGCAGCCAGCAGACCCTTCTTGTTATATGGAGAGGTTTCCGGGCAAAGTTCAGAGTCAGATTTCTATGGACAAAGGGGCAAGCTTTGTGAGATAGAAGCCTGGTTGTTGCATTCTCCTGCAGACCCTGACCCACCAGAAGTGACAGAACTCCCTCTAATACTGGGTCCCAGTTGAACTCATTGTATTTCATGAAGCAAATACCAAACTCCCAGTGCAGCAGCAAGAAACACCACGAAAAGTGGAGGATTACCAAATGGCTTCACAGTTCACACGGGGAGACACTTAGCACCAAGTGGCCACAGTTTACCTACAAATAGAATATTCAGCACTGCTGCCTCATGTTCATTAGAATACAAGAAACCATGTCCTCCAGGTCACGTAGATGCAGACCCAGCTTTTATGGTGTCACTAGAAAGGAAGCTAAATCTCCTTGCAACAACATATATTTCAAGTGCCCAAACTCAGAGGAAGTTTCTCAAGAAGTCTTTAGGCCGGCAGAGCTCCATGTTTTTGGAGTGTTTACCTGTTAGACCAGGACGCTAGAAAAGACCACTGACTCAAATTAAAATCAAATAAAATTAAGCTTATTATTTCCACCGGCCATGCTGCCTCTCCCTCCCAAAACGAAGGGAACAAGACAGCAACCCCAGCTTTCCTACAGCCCAGCTTTATAGCCCAGAAAGTTACACAAAAGGGGGGTTACAGATAACAGAACTCTGATAAACATCACACTAAAGGTAGTTTACAATTTTTTTGCTGTCCCTACATGAGAATTCATGAGGACCATTAGAGCCTCAGAGAGGGTTGTTGTCTTGCCAGAGAAGGCAAATATTTATGATGTGTCACTAAAGTTTCAGAGAGGGCTGCTATCTGGTCAGAGAGCCAGGCATGTGTGAGTTCAAGGCGCGGGCAGGCATTCCACGCAGGTTCAGAATTTGAAGTAATTAATGGTAAAGCCAAAATTATCTTTTCATGGCTTTGTGGCATGATGGCTCCCAATTTTAATAAAAGATCAGGTTGGGTCTACAATTCCCCCCTTTTCTCTGTGTCCCTTTCAAATCTTTGAGAGATTATGGGAAGAGCACTGAGGAAATTTTAATCCCTCAGGTAAGAGTCTCCAAATTTTTAGAACTCACCCAAAACCGATCTCGCTGATTTTACCCTTCTTAATTACTTATATTGATAGTCTATTTATCTTTCTCTCCATTGTTGTAAGAAGAGTGGCATCACTAATTTTTTCTTCTTCTGTCCTGAGACAGGGTGACGTAAGTGGGCTCGGCGTGAGGGACATGAGTTGCCTATTAGAAGTCAGTTGAGAGACATGAGTTGCCTTTTAGAAGTCAGTTCGGTTTGAAGTCAGGTTGGGGAAGAACAGGTTGTAAAGTCATCTGTGAATGGGTTCTTCTATGAGTGAAACAAAAACCATGAGTACTGGATAAATGTTGCAGCAGCTAGAACATGTCACTGTATAGACATTCCCTCACCAGTCTTTAATATCCCCAGTTATCAGGACTGTCAACTTAATATTTAACTTTAAGTGTTACAGTTGGCCCTCCCAATAAGACACAGTTTAATAATTTAATGTCATCTGATCTTGTAAAATCCTTTTACTAGTATGACCTCTGCGTCTAATAGAGAAACCTTTAATTCTGTTACTCAGGGCTGGATAATCGTACTAGCAAACACCAAGCCTACCTTTGTAGGTTAGGAATATCTGTAGGTCTTAAACTGAAAACTTCTGCCTGTGGCAGCTCTTCTTGATAGTCTCTTTTTATAAGTATTAGGCATTCCTGTGTGAGAATCCTTCTTTGTAGCCTCCAGTCTTACTTGTTTTGGGAGGATAAGATAAAGTGCATACCTTAAAATTTTATTATTATTATTATTATTATTATTATTATTATTATTATTATTATTATTTAATATGCCCAGGAGTGGCTGTATTTTGGTCTTAACTGTCTTTGCTAAGTGTTTAAGATGAAGCAGTCAAACTGACTTTTGTTTCCATCTATTGTTAACAGTCAGCTGACCTTTTATGGGAGTCAATTCTGGGGAAACTTGAGAAGAGATTCTCAGTTCTGCTAGTGCCATTTGCGCTAGGTGGGTCCAGGTCTTGCTTGACCATTTGGCTTCCCTCAGAAGCATCATAGATGTCTCCTTTCTATGATGACTCTCCTCTTTGTAACAAATGCACTGATTGGCTTTCTGTTCTCCAGTGGTCTCATTAATCTCCCTGATCAGGAGGTTATGTGGCTCAGAGTTGCAAAGCTCTTTAGAGAAGTCCCCTGTTCCCTGGATTCAGACTGACTCAGAGGGCAAGAGCCAAATATTGGTTTTCTTGGCCCTTTTCATTTAACATTAATTTTAAATCCTAATCTTAAACATCCAGCAAATAAATTTTAACAGCCTTATATTAAGAGTACTGGGCTTTAATGTCTATAACTTTATAATTACCTTTTTATTAATTGGGATCTGTATTATTCTGTCTGTATTGTAGTTGATGACTTATTATCTTGAATAAACCCATGTTGTGTTCTTATAGCAACGCATTTGTAAAACACTAACAGGGAATCTTTAGATCACTTATAAGAAAATTTCAAACTAAAATTAACAAAAGTAAAAATACTTAGTTCGTGTAATATCTTCCCTGAATTTTTTGGCTGAGTTATACATTATATCCCCTGTTTGAGATCCTAGGAATATTGACAATAAAAAAAAAACTTTTTAACATAACTTTAAAGAAATATTATCTGACCTACATGTTTCATAGTCATTCTCACATGTAGTAAGATGGGACACACAGCCTTATCTCAGGTAAGGCAGGGCTCTTTATAAATCTTAAGTATTTTAATTCTAAAGCTGATCTTTATTTTTAAATATCTTTTGACAAAGTTTACATAAATTGTTTGAGGTCACATGAACATTAGCTAACACCATATGATATCACATTTAAAACATGAATTAAAGAAATGCTGAAAGTTTTTAACCTTTACAAAGATTAGGCTCTAATTAACTTAAAAATACATTTAAATTGTTCCCCAATGTAAAAAGTAACATAAAAATTTACATATCTTATTGATAACAGGTAAATAAATCCACAATATATTTTTTACCACACAACTTCAGAGCACCAGCTTGATATAATGCTCTTTTAAGGTTTCTACCTTACAGACTTGCATACCTGTAAGATATGAAAACATTAATAGCATAACAATTACATTTATGTTTCTACATTAATCAAGTTTGGCTTTTAAAGAAATGGCAGTACAGTGCTCTAAAATAACAGTTCTTATTTAATCAGTTGTTTAATTTTTATGGTTGCTTGCTCTAGAAAACATAAATCTTAATAAACTCAATGTTATGGGTAAACTTATGTTTTAAGAAATTTTTGCCTCATTAACACATGACTGATTTTTACAATCTTATACAGAGTTTACTAAAAAAAATACAGATCTTAGTAAATCAATCAGATATCTAACTAAAGTACTCATGAATGAGTAATCCCATATCAAATTTACTTTACTTATTTATCAAAAAGTTAGAGAAACGTATTGAACAGTGTAAACCATTTTTATGTTGAAGGAAAGGTACTAGAGCCAAGGCATATTAGACATTTTGTAGATGTTAATATTTTCTTAGATGTTTGAACACCTAGAAAACTTTGTAAGCTTAAATTTAAAGACATTTGTTTTTATCTCTTTATCCAATTTAAATTGAAACATTTAAATCACGTGAATTAAAGATCTTTGGATCCACTTTTTAAAATTTGTTTTTATGAGCGCTTTATTTTATGAGCACTCCTTATATATGTTAATTTATGTATCATATATATGATATACGGACATATGTATATATAGACATACAACACATAACAAAATTGTGCACACATAATAATAGTAAAGGCCTCGTAGCATTTCGCAGGTGAAATCTTTATTGCAATGTTTCAAGAAGTCCACAGTTGGTCAAAGATAGAACTGATCAGAAAAACATTAACCTAGGTCTGTATGCTCAAAATCATGAGGTCAAAAAACATAAAGTATCTCAGAAAAAAATAAGAGTCCTAGAAAAAATGACTTGCCAGTAATTAGAAAATACCATACAATTTACCTTTTTTTCGTTTAGATCTCAAATCAGTCTCCTACAAAGCTTGCAGGCTTCTTTCATTTGCATTTCAACATAAGTCATGGCTGAGGTCTGGAAGGAGCAGGAAAAAAACTGCTATTCTGAACAGACATCTCAGGACTAAGGCATTTTAACCATAATTTTCAGGTTCGGATGTTGAAAATTATGATACAAGTTTAAGATACAATTCACAAAATTTTATATCTTTACATCTTGTTTGGTCAACAGACACCATACTATGATTTACTATCCATGTCCAAATTAATGCACTGGTACACACAGTGACATTTTCCCAGGCTACCCAATTCAAAATTGGTGAAAAAAAAAGACTGTATGATTGGGAAGTTTCTTGCCAACTTGGAAGTAGAGTTCTTCAGTTATCCATTGTAAGTATTTAAGTTCTCTGGCATGAATTATCTGAAATCATAAACTAAACAATTACCTAAACCCGACTTTTAACTGCAAGATTGTGCAATGCTTCAAAAACCCATTCAGATACCAGATTGTTAAAATAAAACATCATCATTTCGACACACATTCAGCTAAGATCATTCCCAAAAAACAATTTATAATATCAACACATTATTGCACATGCCTAAAAGGGCCAGAAAGAAAGACACAATACAGACCAAAAGGAGGTCCAGACTATGGCTGTCAGAGAGAACCCTTTAAACCAGAGCAGATAAGAGAAAAATCTCATACACCAGTGGGACCATAGCTGTCCCCACAAGGGGACCAGATGTTTTCACAGAGGGGCAACCTGAAATGTAAAATAAAGTGTCTCCATGGTGATTTTACTGCATTTAGTGTCACCTTTTTCTTTTTCTCTTTTTTTAACAAGACAGAGGTGGCATAATCCTTACAGTGCAGGGAAGGAAGGAGGTAATTCCCTGAATCAACAGGGCTTTGGCAGCTGCTGGGAGTCCCTCAGTTTCTCCTTTTACATACAGGATTAGCTCCTCTGATTCAGTTCCACACCAAGCATGCTCTATCTCCTAACATTTCAGTAGATAGGTCTCACAAAGTTCCGGTGTGGAGGGGGGGTACAAGATTTGTAACTTAAAGTTTGGTTCCTGACCTTGAAGCCAATTAATACCAATTTAATAATGAGGACTGGGTTTTGAGAAAAAGAAAAAAGGAGGTTTATTGCTTGGCTAACAAAGGAGAAACACAGGGGACTCTGCCAAAGTTGTGACTCTCTTTATCTGGAGGGACAAGGGGTTTTAAAAGAGTTTCAATTGTTAACCTGGGAGATACTCTGTTCTTAGGTCCCCAGCAGGCATTTCCCTCTGCAATGGGTGTGCTCCAGGCAGCCAGCTAGGGGCTTCTATCATCCTGCTTCGCAAAGGGGGATAAAGTTCATTGCAGTTCCTTAAAACACAGTCCAAAGGGGTGTCAGGCTTACTCTCTTTATTTCTGATTTTCATGTCCAATATACTTAAGTTTTTACCACCAAAATTACACAACAAAACGAACAAAAACAAACAAACAAAAAAACAAAAAATAGAACACAGAACACAAATAAACAGAAACCCGGTGGCTAAACACAGAAACAGGGGAACAGTGCAACATCTTGCTAAAGCTCCAGGGTAGAAGCGCGTGCGTGCTCATCGCCACCTCTCTACAGTTCCAGAGGAATTCCCTACAGAACAGAACAGAGGACAGAATGATTCTCGTTACTGTTCTGCACAGAAGTATATGTGAGCCTCCCCGTGCCACATCTCTGTCATCAGAAGAGATCTCCCTTAACTGGATATCAGATGTTATAAAGGAGCCACTTACCTATGGAGGCCTCCTCCATCAGGTGCTTGCTAATAGTTTTAGTGCAGAGGTTCACTGTAGTGCTCCCTGGACTAAAGGCTCTTTTCCAAATATAAAGAAGATGGACCAAATCAGGCCTGTGTGGAGAGCGGTTCCTTGGTGCCTATGGTTGATATACCATTCTAATTTGTGAAAGTGCTACAGAAAATAGGGTAAGCCTCCTTCTCATGGTACGCTTGAAAGCAACTGTTTGGACAAAGTGGTTGCCAAGGCAGTGACCTCATTCAGTTCCTGAAGGATGTAACCTCACTTCAATCCCTTGGTAATGGAACTCTCTGAACTTGGGATCCAGGAAGCCAGGCACACAGAGTCAGTCTCAGTCCCAGTCCCAGTGTCTCACTTGCTTCGATTTAGCAAGGACAGAGTCAGTCTTTCTTGGTACCTACTGATGTGAGGATGGCCAAATGCCAGGAGTTCTCTGAAGAGGGGCCTTTCCTGAAAAAGTAGGTAGTGGCTCACAGCTGGCTCCTGACCACTTCACAGAGTTGGACAAGGAGACCAGATCTGAGACAGGAAACGCCATATCGGGGGAACATAGTATGGCCCAGCAGTAAGAGGATACTCTGGAGAGTGAGAGACCTACTTGGGGAAGGAGGTGCCTTTGTGGGTGTGGATGTGTGTTTGTGGTTTTGTCTCATGTTCTGAGAATAGGCAGGAAAGTCGGTTTGTTTGGTTTGGAGTGAACTGTTTCTAGTAAGTTGTTTCACAAGGCGAGTGTTTCTATGTCTGTGTATCCCACTGTGTCCGTGCTTGTAGACATTAGAAAAGAGAATGCATCAATGGATGTTTCCTGTCAAGTAGAAAGCTTCCCAGCATTCATCCTGCCCAATTTATGAATGCACTAGGGCTTGCCTTATCGATGGGCAACACCTGCTATTTTCCTAAGTTCATGTTTTCTTCCTGAAATCTAGCCACTCTCCAGAATAGGTTCATGCATTTGCATCCAGGATATGTACCACCTCCAACCACTGTGACATGGACATGTACTGGATAGCTGAAGAGAATGGCAAGCATCTCAGAAAAGTCAGATATCAGTGTGACCCGGAAAGTCTCAGTAGAGAAACCCTGCAAAGGGCCTTTTGATTACCTATTGTTCTGTTGCCCTGAATGTCAGGAAGTTCTTTGCCTCAGGCCACGCTTTTGTGAAGCCTGAAGAAAACAGTTTTCAAATGGAAATGAATGGGCATCACCTGTGGCTCTTTGCTTAAGTGCGTTGTAAAGGGATGTGTCTGAATCAGCCTCTTGGCCCTGTGTGAGCCTGTGGCTTAGATTATCAGCACCTGATGGGTCTAAAGAAAGATCCCATGTGTGGATCCATAATCAAAATGACCAAAAAATCAGTCATTGTTGATGAAGTCTCTCGCATTCCTCTGTAAGGTTCCTGACCTCCATCAAGTGAGAAAAGGGATCCATTGGGTCAATTGAGTTCTTCAAAGCCCTGCAGATGCTAGCCCATAGGTTCTTGGGTTTTCTTATGAATCCAATTCAAATAAAGACTCTAAACCCCACAGACAGTGGGCCTCAAATTGAAGAACAGAGCTGTATTAATGGCAGGCATATTTGATCACTCCTGGTTCACAGGAAGGGTGTCCAGGCCACTCTGACTTTTGGCAAATGAGGGGAAAGGGAGATTATTTGGGACACTGTCTTGTGCTGCGCCTCTCATGGAATCCTCCTGCCAGAAGTTATGATGAGTGTCTATTTGGAAAAAGATGAGTGCCATTTCGGAGTGTTTTGGTTTTAATTGTGGGCATTTGTGTGGCGGTTGGTAGAGATAATTGGGTCCACCTTGTCTTGAATTTTGGTGTGATTCCCCTTAGAGACTGTGTTTTGGAACTGACCTCTGAGAAGGTACAAGGTCCTGTGTCATTGTATATCCATAATTCTAGGACATCTCCACGGAATGTAATTCAAAGCTAAGTATACCAATCAAGGACCAAATGAACTTCTGGGCTTCAAATCTTACCTAGATTTCTGTTTTCATACTTATATTGAAAGGTTAATAAAATAGGTACTTGTCACGTCCTGTTTTTCTGTATGCTTAATAAAACACTGTTGAAATCTTGAGAACTGTTTGCTCTTCTTGTTCCCAGAATGTGCTGCCCCCAACTGCCAAACTGCAGAATGTACTCCATCAACCATTTGCACGCAAACCACCCACTCGCCCTTAACCATCAATAAACTTCCCTCCCTGCCCTCTCCAAGGAAAATATATAAGCACTTCTTAAGCTGTTCTCAGGGCTCTCTGCTCTATTCAACTGATCTCTGAGCCCTTGCATGCCGAACTCCCAATAAACCCTTTGAGGTTGCATTAGACAGTCTCTTGGTGGTCTCTTCCAGCGACGCTCACCCGACCTTTACTTCTGGTGGCCCCAGCGAGATCCGGCAGCTGCAGATGAAAGACCCCCAATGGGCTCCTCTGGGGGTAAATAAGGCCCCTCTTTCTGGTTTCAGGATTCAGGTTAGGGTTTGACAAAATGGCTATTGGTAAAGAGCGTGAGCTCTCTCCCACGGTGGCTGACACACATGTCACAGAGCCACAGGCCATGTTCCTGTGGGATGGACTCGGGAAATCGAAGAACCATAGTCTCCTCGACTCAGTGATATTTTCTTTCAGATTTGGAATTGGCAGCCCATCAGGATTTGCCCGCTACTCAGTCCTGGTCTCAGTATTGGACATCCATTGTCTGTCTTTATTGTCTTGTCTTGTCTGTGTCGTGTGTCTTTGCTTTCACTGTCTGTGTATATTTCATTATGGGACAGAGCACTTCAATGCCTCTGTCCCTGACCCTTAATCACTGGACCAAAGTCTGCTTAAGGGCTCAGATTCTTTCTTTTTCATTAAAACACCAGACCTGGCAGATTCTGTGTCTCAGAATAACCCACCTTTGTAGTCGGATGGCCCCTAGAAAGATGTTTCTACTTCGCACTAATTTGAAAAGTCTGAGATATTGTCTTTCAGCCGGGGCCACATAGACATCCAGATCAATAGCCATATATCTTAACTTGTCAGGACCTCTGCAAATCTCCTCCTCCATGGGTGAAGCCTTTCCTTGTCCCTGCACCCACTCCTACTCCTTCCCCTACGATTCTATCTCTCAAACTCTCTGCTCCTCAACCTCCACCCTCTGTTCTCCCTGAGTCTCAAGACTCTACTCGTCCTTATCCTCTGCCCTTGTCCCCCAACCCCCAAAACCCTGTAAGTAATTCCCCTGCTGCTTACTCAGCCTCTCCACCATTCGAGGAAGCCAGGATGGCCCAGCACCCTCCAGATGACTGTCGAATGGCACACACAGCCCCTCCTTCCCTAGAGGAAGCTGGCCCGGCTAAAAAAACTCAGAGAACTCACCAACGTTTTCACACCTGCCTACTTGGGATGACTGCCAACAACTCCTAGGGACTCTCTTCACGACAGAGGAATGAGAGGAAAAACCTCCTGGAAGCTAGAAAAAAATATCCTCGGACTTGATGGGCGACCAACACAACTTCCCAACATAATCAAAGCCGGCTTCCCCTTAAACCAACCCAACTGAGACCCCAACACCTTTGAAGATAGGGAGTATATGTCCAATTATTGCCAGGCTCTAATAGCGGGTATCCAAGGGGCCGCTAGGTGACCAACTAATTTGGCCATGGTAAGAGAAATTATTAAAAGGCCTGATGAATCTACCTCTATGTTTCTAGAGAGAATTATGGAGGCATATAAGAGATATACTCCTTTCGATCATCAGGCAGCAGATCAAAAGGCATCTGTCATGATGGCCTTAATTGGGGAAGCTGCCATGGATATTAAAAAAAAAAAAGTTAAAAGAGAGATTTAGTCAGAGAAGCAAAAAAAATATACTATAAAAGAGAAACAGGGAAAAAGAAAGGGAGCAAAGGGATGATGAGAGAAGCAAAAGAAAGACTAAGGCATTGACTTAGATCCTGGTCACAACAAGAAAGAGGCCAGAAATTAAGACATAAGGTGACAGGAAGGGATACCTGGGCCCGTGCCAGAGGCCACCCCTGGCCTCAGATCAATGTGCCTACCGTAAAAAAAAAGGACACTGGGCCAAAGAGTGCCCTATAAAGAGACAGACATGCCAGCCAGCCATTCTGACTCTGGAGGATGACTAAGAAAGTTGGGGCTCAGATTCCTTCCCCTAGCTCAGGGTAACTTTTGAAGAGTAGGGGACCCCAGTAAACTTTGAAATGAATACAGGAGCAGTATACTCAGCCCTTAGGGCCCCATTGGGCCGTCTATCAAATAAAAGGTCTGTAGTTCAAAGGGCTAATGGCAGTAAATATTGATCTTAGACTACTAAGAGGACCATGGACCTGGGGAAAGGAAAAATCCATCACTCCTTCCTAGTAATCCCAGAATGCCCGCACCCATTGATGGGCAGAGATCTGCTCACCAAGCTCTGGGCCAAAATAACTTTTAACCCTGAAAGCCCCCAAAAGAAATTTCTAAATCCTTCAGTAAAAACTCCTATAGTCACGGCTGTAACTATATTAGTAGAAGATAAACATCCACTCTTCACACCCCCCAAGACTGATCAAACAGGCAAGCTACCGCAGAAATGGATAACAGATAACCCAGATGCCTGGGCAAAAACTGCTGTGTTAGGCCTGGCCGTGAAACAACCTCCAATAACAGTGGAGTTAAAAACCTCAGCCTCCCCAATCAATGTCAAATAATATCTTCTAAGCATAAAAAGCTAAAGATGGGATAAGGCCCTATATTCAGAAATATCTGGCCTTAGGGGTCCTAAGGCCCTGTCAATTGGCCTGGAACACTCCCCTGTTATTAGAAGAAAAAGCCAGGAACCGGGGACTATCAACCTGTTAAAGACCAAAGAGAGATCAACAACAGAGTGCAGGACATTCACCCCACAGTACCTAATCTGTTCCAACTGCTTAGCACTCTGAACCCTGAGCAGAAATGGTATACTGTTCTGGACTTAAAACAAGCTTTCTTTTGCTTGCCTCTGCATAAAGATAGTCAGTTGCTGTTTGCTTTTGGGTGGGTAGACCCAGAAACCGGAAAGTATAGTCAACTAACTTGGACTAGACTCCCAGAGGGGTTCAAAAACTCCCCCACTCTCTTTGATGAAGCCCTCCACAGAGATCTCAACAATTTCAGAACTACACACCCCAAAGTCACCCAGCTTCAATACGTGGATCACCTGCTACTGGCATCCAACACCAAGGAAAACTGAACTGGGACCCAAGCACTATTATCGGAGCTTGCTCAACTCGGGTATAGAGCTTCTGCCAAAATTGCCCAATTTGCCAGCAAGAAGTAACCTTCCATGACTATTTCCTCAGGGGCGGTAAACGATGGCTCACTGAGCCCAGAAAACAAACCGTTGAGCAGATACCAACCCCATCTTACAGCAGACAACTAAGAGAGTTTCTTGGGATTGCTGGGTTTTGCAGGTTATGGATAAATGGGTTCGCGTCCTTAGCTGCTCCTTTATACCCGCTGTTAAAGGGAGATGCCCAATTCCAATGGACCCCTGAGTAACAGGAAGTTTTAGATAACATCTAAGGACACTGACACTGAACGCCTCAACTTTACTGAGCTCAGCCTGCAATTACAGAAAGCCCTACACTAAGTTAAAAATGTACGTCAACTCACTCACCTTGGTTCAAAGAAACTGCAGGCACTCCTGTAGGATTAAGAACAGAGTTTTCCACTAACCAACACACAGCGAAAGAAAAAAACTGAACCGGTAACAAAAGCCTGTTGGGTCAGTCAATTGTTTAATGCTTACCCTTCCAAGTTTCTTAGAGGAAAGCACCTATGAGGAACCAGACCAGGAAAATTCTGGGAAGTGGACATTACTGAAATTAAGCCAGCAAGGTATGGACTTAAATATCTCCTAGTCTTTGTCGATACATTTTCAGGATGGATTGAAGCCTTACACACACACACACACACACACACACAGGAAAAAAAAAAAAAAAAACAACGGCCCAAATGGTTCTCAAGAAGATCCTGGAAGATATTTTTCCAAGATATGGTCTGTTTAAGGTAATAGGGTCTGATAATGGACTTGTGTTCATGGCCCAGGTAAGTCACGTGTGGATTAATTGTAAGTTACATTATGCTTATATACCCCAGAGCTCAGGAGAGGTAGAAAAAATAAATAGAACCATTAAAGAGACCTTAACAAAATTAAGCTTAGAGACTGGCATAAAAGATTGGACTATGCTCCTGCCTTATGCACTGTTTCATGCGAGAAATACTCCCTCAGTTTCTCTGTGTAACCTCACCCCCTATGAAATTCTCTATGATGCCCATCATCCAGTAAGGGACCTAATCCCCAACTCTAAGGCCTAACAATCCCTTCCACACCCCTTGCTTGACAGACTTAAAGCCATTGAAAGAACTCAGTGATAACTGTGGAAACAGCTGGCCACTGCCTACCTACCTGGGGACGAGGGGATTCCACATCAATATCAAGTAAGAGACTTCGTCTACATAAGACAACATCAGGTGTCATTCCTAGAACCCCGCTGGAAAGGAACATACCAGGTGCTACTTATAACACCTACAGCGGTAAAAGTAGACAGAATCACTTTTTGGATCCATGCCTCTCATCTAAAGCCTTCGCTGTGTCCAGACTCTGGTTGGAAACTGGAAAAGACTGGTAACCATTTCAAATTTCGTATTCGCTATGTGGACAAGACTGTAGACTCTCAACTTGGCCACCAGTACTCCTAACCCTCATCAGCCTGTTCAGCAGTGAAGGCTGATCTCAAATCCTACTAGACAAGAAGTATGGTATATCTCGCATATAGCCCCCTTAGGGACCTGGTGGCTATCTCTCCACCCAGACATTTTTCAGCTTGGTATACGTCTTTCCTATTGAGATAACCCTGATGAAGAGGATCCCACTAAAGTTTCATTAAATCCCTTCCGTTCCATAGATAATTGAAACAAACATTATGGATGCACAGAAACGCGAGCCAGATTCAGGTTGGCTAGCCTAGATTATGATGTATGCCCGGCGGACTATCAAAGCCACAAACAGCCATGGCTGTGTGGGGGAAAAGCCAACTTCTTGTGTAACTCATGGGGATGTGAGCATACCGGGGCTGCCTGGTGGAACCCAAACTCCTCATCACATTCAGTACACAGCATTGGCCATATTACCAATTAGACAACCAAAAGCTATGGCCCCCAGAGGGTTCTCTAGATCCTCAAATTCTGCGTGACATTTTTAACTTCGGCAAGTGCTCAAAAGGGGAAAATTCCCCTATGTGGAATCCTTTTCCCTCCTTCACTCACATCCTGTACTATGCTTCTCCAATAGTTCCTCACCCTCAGTCTTCTGCTCTAGAGTCTTTGCTGTCACTCCCACCTCAGCAACGTGATTTCTCACCTCCAATTACTAGATCAAAAACCAAAACCTCTGCCAGTTCTCAGACCATTGCCCCCTTGCTGAGGTAGCAGGTACCGAGGTACCCCTCCACTCACTCACTCCTCTCTTTTTCTGTCTGTGCGTGCACTAGGTCCCACCAAGTCCTCTAAGAAGCTAAACCAAAGCTCAAACCAGCTGAGAAGAGCCCTCAGACCCCTATCCAAGATGTAATAAAAATGGCCTTTAAAGTTGCTTTGTCATCACTGAAAACAGGTTTCTAAAAATTTAAAGTCCCTCAGGGGTTTTTGGAATACTCACTCCCATCTTCACCTCTGCTCTACCTGTTCTACTGCTCAAGTTTTGTTCTAGGAAAATCCCAAACTCCTTTTCCATTATTCTTTTACATCTCATCTTCCTCATTCTCAGATCCACGGAGCTGCTCTCAGCCTCGCCTTCCCAGTCTTCCCCCTCTGTACCAGGTCCATAGATATGTCTTAAATAACCTTCTCCAGAAGTCTTCACCGAGGCTTACATTAGGTCTTTCAGCAAAAGAGTCCCTCTGAAAGAGTTCAATGTACATAAACTTCCACTTTTCGTGTTGCCCTGTTCTACTTGGCCACTGGCTGGAAAAATCACCACCCCTAAGCTTGACACCGCCTTACTAGGTTTTCACAAAATATGTGAACAAAGCCTCTGGCCTTGAGCTGGGGCTTCACAGAGATGACTACATTTCTAAGATAAAAAAGTTACCAACTGGGCTTCATGGTGACAGCTGGCAGGGAGAAAAAAAAGAGGCAAAAAAGCTCTCCCTTTCCAAGGTGTCCTTGAAAAGTTAACTTGCCCAGAACAGAGGAACAAAAACAGAAACAAAAACTGATTTTTGTTAATTTCTACAGACTGTGAACTTCTGATCCACTTCCCTTACATATTGGGTACAAATTCTAAAACTACCAAAACTTGGGGTTCAGGGGATTAATTGATTACAACAGAAGCAATGCCCTCTAAATCCGGATGCAACCAAATAAGGCTGTTTTCCTGTGTTTGGTGCTATCTTAGGTCCCTTTCCTTGTCCATCCCTACAACAGTATAATTCTATACACTTTAACATTATTTATGTTTTCATAAAATGGTCAATATATGTGATTAATTATGTAATGATGCAGATGTTTTCCAGAGTTCTCTATCATGACGTAGGTTCATTTAAAGATCAAATAGGGGGGCATACAACCCGGTTCCAGCGGGAACCTGTATCCCTCACTTTAGCCATCCTATTAGAAATAATAGTTGCTTAAGGGGTGGGCTAGTCCATGAGACACAACAAAGACACAATTAGAAGCAGAAATAGGCCAAACCTTAAAGACATTAAAAACCGACATCACAGCTTTACAGGAATTTTAACCTCTCTCTTTCTGAAGTTGTTTTACAAAGCAGGCGAGTGTTGGACCTCCTCTTCATGAGAGAAAGGTGCCTTTTTGCTTGCATTGAGGGAAGAATGTTGTTTTTGTGCCGACAATACTGGAGTTGTAAAAGAATCTATGAATAAATTAAGAAAACGACTTGAAGAGCGTCAAAGAGAGACAGAGGCCCCAAAAGGGAGGTTTGAGTCTTGGTTCACATAGTGACCTGATTAACTGCGCTTTTATCTGCCATGGCCGGTCCATTAAAATTCCTCATATTATTGCTAACTGTAGGACCCTGTTTGCTCAACCGTGTAGTTTTCTTTCTAAACCAAATCGAACCTGTTATTAATCCTAACCATACACTGTTCTCTCAATCTAATTTTACAGAAGAGCAGGGACAGAATTGGTATTAAAATACAGGAAAATAGAGGATCTTCCACCTGCTGAAAACCTCAAAGGTCCACGTAGAAATGATCCCTGGAGAAGATGTAGGCAAGTATGAAGGACCTGAGAGAGCAAAAGTCTTCCATGGCAAACAACCTGCTCAGGATGAAGGGATGTGTCTGAATCAGCCACTCTCTTCTTAATGTAGAGAAGATGGACCAAAGCAGGCATGTGTTGAGAGCTGCTCCTGCATGCCTATGGTTGACATACCTCTCTGACCTGTGAAAGTGTCACAGGAAGTAGGAGCAGCCTCCCTCTCATGGGAACCTTGGAAGCAACTGTTAGGACAAAGTTGTTGCCAAGGCAGTGACCTCATTCAGTTCCAAAATTAAGTGACTTCACCTAACTTCCTTGGTGATGGAACTCTCTGAACTTGGAATCCAGGAAGCCAGGCACCCAGAGCCAGTCCCAGTCCCAGTCCCAGTGGTCAAACTTATTTTTATTTACCAAGGACAGACTCAGTCTTTCTTGGGACCTACTGATGTAAGGATGGCCAAATGCAAGGAAAGCTATGAAGAGGGGCCTTTCCTGAGAAAGCATGCAGTGGCTCACCGCTGGCTCCTGACGACTTCACAGAGTTGGCCAAAAGACCAGATTTGAGACAGAACAGGCTATTTCCAGGGAACATAATAAGGCCCACCAGACAGAGGACACTCCGGATAGTCACAGACCTACTTGGGGGAAGGAGGTGCCTTTGTGGTGTGGGTGTGGGTTTGTGGTTTTGTCTCATGTTCTGAGAATAGGTATGAAAGGCGGTTTGTTTTGTTTGGAGTGAACTGTTTCTAGTAAGTCGTTTGACAAGGCGAGAATTTCTATGTCTGTGTATCCCACTGTGTCCGTGGTTGTAGACATTAGAAAACAGAATGCATCAATGAATATGTCCTGTCTAGTAGAAAGCTTCACAGCATTCATCCTGCCCTATTTATGAATGGACTGCAGCTTGCCTTATTGATGTGCAACACCTGCTATCTTCCTTAGTTTCTGTTTTATTCCTGAATTCTGGCCACTCTCCAGAATAGGTTCATGGTTTTCTGTTTAAGATATGTACAACCTCGAAGCTCTGTGACATGACCATGTCCTGTATAGCTGAAGGGAATGGTGAGCATCTCAGAAAACTCAGATATCAGTGTGACCAGGAAAGTCTTAGTGGAGAAACCCTGCTTGGGGCCTTTTGTTTACCTACTCTTCTGTTGCCCTGAATGTCAGGAAGGTCTTTTCCTCAGTCCACCACTTTGTGAAGCCTGAAGAAAACAGTTTCCAAATGGAAATGAATGGGCATTACCTGTGGCTCTTTGCTTAATTGCTTTGGAAAGGATGTGTCTGAATCAGCTTATTTACCCTGTGTGAGGCTGTGGCTTAGATTCTCAGGTCCTGATGGATCTAAAGAAAGATCCCATGTGTACATCCAAAACCAAAATGGCCAAAAGAGCAGTCCTTGTGGATGAAGTCTCTCGCCTTCCTCTGTAACTTTCCTGACCTCCATCAAGTCAGATTAGGGATCCTTTGGGTCAAATGAGTTCTTCAAAGCCTTGCAGAGTCTAGCCCATAGTTGCTTGGGTTTTCTCAAGACTCCAATTCACATAAAGAATCCAAACACCACAGTCATTTGGCCTCAAATTGAAGAAGCGGAGCAGTATTAACGGGAGGCCTATTTAATCTCTTCTGGTTCACAAGAAGGGTGTCCAGGCCACCCTGAATTTAGGCAAATTAGGTGCAAAAGAGCTTATTTTGGACACGGTCTTGGGCTATGCCCCTCATGGAAAACTCCAGCCATAGTGGAGTTTATTGTGAGTGTCTATATGGAAGAAGATGGGCGCCACGTTGGAGTGTTTTGGTTTAAATTGTGGTCATTTGGGTGACGGTTGGAAGAGATGACTTGGTCCACATGTTCTTGAACTCTGGTGTGATTCCCTTAGAGTCTGAGTTCTTCAACTGACCTCAGAGAAGTATTGCCATGAATAGTTTTGAGATTTTTGGAAGCCAGGCATGAGCATCGCCCTTGGAAACTGAGTTCTAGGCCCAGGGTGGCTTTCCACAGAGCACTGAGCCTCTCAGCCAGGATACCACAAATTTTATTCTGAAAAACTTGACACAAATAGTTGAGAGTTAAAACTCATATGGACCTCACATTGTAGACCTAAATGGGCATAGCATCATATGATCTTCTGGCCACTCTTTGGGAAGCCTTACCTGTGAGTGTTCTCCAGAGATTTCATTGAAATGAGCTTCCTAAACATTTAATGGTTAGTGAAAAAATTGAAACTCACAGTGCCTCCAACTTCATCCTTAAAAAATGGCTAGATAAATACCATGAAATTTTTGAATTTCCCATCACCAGGTGGCACTGGAAAACCTTTTGATGTCCTGTTGCTGATCATGAATATACCAGACAGTGCCTTGATTGACTGGGTTTCATGTAAATGGTGTAGAACAGAGATGCCAGTAAGTTGGACTTTGTTGAGTAGTAGGTTAGAGCAGTGGTGGGCAGGTATGTGATAAACATCTGTGGTGGGGCCATGTGAATCTTCCATTGGCTTCCAAATGGCTTGTGACTGACATGGTGCAGCCAGCAGAACCTTCCATGTAAAGGCAAGTTGTTATATGGAGAGGTTTCAGGACATTGTTCAGAATCAGGTTGCTATGGTGAAGGGGGCAAGATATGTGGGATAGGATCCTGGTTCTTGTATCCTCCTGCAAAACCTGACCCACCATACATGACAGAACTTCCTCTTGCATTGTGACCCAGTTGAACTCCTTGTATTTTGTGAAGCAAATACCAAACTCTCAGTGCAGCAGGAAGAAACACCACGAAAATGGAAGATGACCATATGCCTTCACAGTGCACACCGGCACACATTTAGCCCCCAGTGGCCACAGTTTATCTAAAAAGAGAATTCAGCACTGCTGCCTCATGTACATTGGGAAATAAGAAACCATGTCCTCCAGGTCTCATAGATGCAGACCAAGCTTTTATGGTCTCCCTAGAAAGGAAGCTAAAGCTCTTGACAACAACATATTTTTCAAGTGCCCAACCTCACAGGCAATTTCTCAAGAAGTCTCTAGGCCAGCAGACCTCCATGTTTGTGGAGTTTTTACCCTGTCCCATACTTTTGGAAACTACTCTACCACTTCCAAGGTTGTGAGCTCCTGAGCATATTGCATTCCACAAATTTATTCACAGATTTTCTAAATCTTCTCCTCTAATTGTGTCTTACTTGGGGTGAAGGGATTGTCAAGGCATTGTTCTGGTTGAGAGTGGGAATAATTTTGTGTAGCACATATTTACATACACATTGGATTCATTGTTCAATTTTCCATTCGAAATACTGAATCCTTGACACTAACCCATACCCTACTAGACTCTGACTATTAATTCTAATATGATGGAGAAAAATAACCGAAACAGAATAGAAATACTAGCACTTCAGAAGAGGCATGGTGTATAGTTGGTCTTGCCTTTTGTATGATATAGGGTAGGAGTTATAAATCTTGTCAATTTTTTGTTGAAATAGTTCTGCATGTGTTTTTAAAGTTAACACATCTGTGAATTCCTGTCTCCATTTTTCTGTAGCCTATTCAGCACATGTATTTTTATACGCACATATAGAATCCTACCTGGTATCACACGTATATTCTTGAGAGGTGGCTAACTTGGCAGATACAAAGTGTGAGAAGAGATCACGCCTCATTAATACTTTTGGAACTGAAAATTCAGACTATGAGTGAGCTTCTTAGTTCAAGAACATTATACATAAATCCATGTTCAGTAAAATTAATATTTTTGGATCTGTGGATGATATATATTTCACAATGAATTTTAATTGGCATATATATAGCTACTTTTCAATGTCTCTGTGTGTTTTTTGTGTGTGT
Source organism: Callospermophilus lateralis (assembly GCF_048772815.1). Taxonomy (NCBI): domain Eukaryota; kingdom Metazoa; phylum Chordata; class Mammalia; order Rodentia; family Sciuridae; genus Callospermophilus; species Callospermophilus lateralis. The sequence goes on from NW_027512931.1 coordinate 132,354, forward strand.
GTGTTTGTGTGTGTGTATATATATATATATATATATATATATATACTCTCTAGATTTTTCAAAATATAAAATATATGTGTCCTATTATACACTCCCTAAATTCATTCTTGTTCATGTATGTGGTTTTATATTAAACTTTTCATAAGATTATTTTAAAAATATTCATCCACCTGAAATACATATTTGTTTTCTAGTACTAAAGAGTTACTTCAGTGAATGGTGCAAACAAATCCTTTTATTTTTACAGTAGCTGACCCACTTTAACATCAATGCAAGTAGATTCCTATGGGACATGATGTGTATTTTGACGTTCATTTTTATTAAACACTGGTACATTACTATTTCTGCAGTTTTTGTACATCATAGAATATACATTTCATCCACAAGTTCACAAATTTAAAGAAATTTGTAACACATTCAATCACTTCCTGCTTCAGAACATATGTATTCCTCCTTGTTTTTGACTGGTCATTTCATGAGACTTCTTTCCAAACACATTATTTTCGATTTCCATAATCAATTTTGAAGCAAAATTCACACACTCTTTATGATAAACCACAACCGTAATATTACCATTAGATGTATTACTGGTTGGAATGAATGTATATATATCAATATATAATTCCTGTGTATTTTCAGATATCAATTCAATCCATTATTTAAAGTTGGAACAAGTTATATTATTTATTCGCAGTATGGTCTATTCATGCATTATCTCTATATTCATACATACATGGTACACCTATATGTACCTCCAATACTAATTTATACCCCTTCAAAATATTGCTCCAAGAAATGGTGCAAGAAAGACTCATGTCACCTGATCTACATATACGTTTTATCACAGTAATATTCTGGCCACAAAATGCAAAGTCACACTTACGATTGTACCAAAGCCTAAATGGAATGTGAGTATGGGTTATGAAAATCACCCATGTCCACGTTGCCTAATGCTCTCAAATGTCAATCCTATTGGTGACTACATATTTGTTACTTCCTAAGATTATATATTCAATCTCAAGCCTGTTGAAAGTGTCTATTGCTATCACTCACTTTATACTTTGCCTGATTTCCTAATGTCGCTATTGATATCTGCTTTCCTACATATTTTCCCCATTTCATCACTGTGACTGACTCTTCACATGTGCTGACATTTACATTTTCTGTCTACCTGAAAACCTATTGCTAAAGAACTATTTGTCCAAATGCTATACTCACACTTTTTTCTAATCCTATCAACTATCTTCCTAATCCTACCGACTCTCCCTCTTTGAATGGTTGTTCTCCTCAACATTCAATCATCCAAGGTATCAGGTCCTATGCCATTGTGTATAGATTTATCTGAGACATCTGTGCAGAACATAATTAAATGCTAAGTATCCCAATCAAGGACCTAATGCCCTTCTGGGCTTCAAATGTTACCGAGATTTCTGTTTTCATTCATATATTTCACCTATATAATCTTATATATATCGCAGGTTCCCAATACCATTATTCATCCAGCAGAATGATCCTAACCCAAATCAAACATGTTATTAACCGTAACCATACACTGTTCCCTCAATCTAACTTTACAGAATAGCAGGGACAGAGTTGGTCTTACAATACAGGAATGTAGGAGATCTTCAACCTGCAGAGAACCTCAAAGGTCCATGCAGAAATGATCCCTAAAGAAGATGTAGGCAGCTATGAAGGACCTGAGAGTGCGAAAGTCATCTTTCATGACAAAAAAAAAAAACAGGTCAGGATGAAGGGATGTGTCTGAAGCAGTCTCTCTCTTCTTAATGTAGAGAAGATAGACCAAACCAGGCTTGTGTGGAGAGCTGTTCCCGGGTGCCTGTGGTTGATATTCCATTCTAGCTTGTGAAACTGTCATAGGAAGTAGGGGCAGGATCCATCTCAGGGACCCTTGGAAGCAACTGTTAAGACAAAGTGGTTGCCAAGGCAGTGACCTCATTCAGTTCTAGATGAAGTGACCTATGTCACTTTCTTGTTGATAGAACACTCTGAACTTGGGATCCAGGAAGCCAGGCACCCTGAGGCAGTCCCAGTCCAAGTCCCAGTGGTCTCAAATGTTTGGATTTAAGAAGGACAGAGTCAGTCTTTCTTGGCAACTAAATTGAAGATGGACAAATGCCAGGAAAGCTCTGAAGAGGGGCTTTACCTGAGAAAACAGGCAGTGGCTCACCGCTGGCTCCTGATAACATCACAGTTTTGGCCAAGGAGACCAGATCTGACATAGCACAGCCTGTCTCGGGGGAACATAGTATGGCCCACCAGTCAGAGGACGCTCTGGATAGTCACAGACCTATTTGGGGAAAGAAGGTGCCTTTGTGGGTGTGTGTGTGTGTGTGTTTTTGATTTTGTCTCATGTTTTGAGAATATGTAGGAAAGTCGGTTTGTTTGGTTTGGAGTGGACTGTTTCTAGTAAGTCCTTTGAGAAGGCGAGTGTTTCTATGTCTGCATATCCCACTGTGTCCGTGGTTGTAGACAATAGAAAAGAGAATGCATAAATAGATGTGTCCTGTCTAGTAGAAATCTTCGCAGAATTCATCCTGTCCAATTTATGAATGGACTGCAGGTTACCATATGGATGGGCAACACCTACTACCTTCCTACATTCGTGATTTCTTCCTGAATTCCGGCCACTCTCCCATAGGCTCATGGTTTTGTGTTCAAGATATGTATCTCCTCCACAATCTGGGACATGGCCATGTACTGGATAGCTGAAGAGAATGGTGAATATCTCAGAAAACTCAGATATCAGTGTGACCAGGAAAGTCTCAGTGGAGAAAATCTGCTTTGGGATTTTGCTTACCTATTGTTCTGTTGCCCTGAATGTAAGGAAGGTCTTTGCCTAAGGCCCCACATTTCCAATGCCTGAAAAAAACAGTTTTCAAATGGAAATAAATGGGCATCACCTGTGGCTCCTGGCTTAATTGCTTTGCAAAGGGATAAGTCTGAATCAGCCTCTCAGTGCAGTTTGAGATTATCGCTTAGATTCTCAGCACCTGATGGACCTAAAGAAAGATCCCATGTGTGCATCCAAATCCAAAATGGCCAAAAGAGAAGTCATTGTGATGAAGTCTCTTGCCTTCCTCTGTAAGGTTCCTGATCTCCATCAAGTGATAACAGGGATCTTTGTGTCAACTGAGTTCTTCAAGCCCTGCAGAGGCTAGCCCATAGGTGCTTGGGTTTTCTTATGACTGCAAATCACATAAAGAAACTATACCCGACAGTCAGTATGCCTCAAATTGGAAAAGCAGAACAGTATTAATGGCATGCCTCTTTGATCAGTCCTGGTTCACAGGAACGTTGTCCAGGAAACACTGACTTTAGACAAATGAAGGGCAAGGGAGCTTATTTTGACATTGTCTTGGGCTGTGTGCCTCATAAAAACTTCCAGTCAAGGTTATGATGAGTGACTATATGGAAGAAAATGAGGGCCATGTGGGAGTGTTTTGGTTTTAATTCTGGTCATTGGTGTGGCGGTTGGAAGAGATGACTGGGTCAACTGGTCTTGAACTCTGGTGTGTTTCCACGTAGAGACTGAGTTTTGAAACTGATCTCAGAGAAGTATTGCCATGAATTGTGTTGGGATTTTAGGAGGCCACGCATGAGAGTCGCCCTTGGAACCTGAGATCTAGGACCAGGGTGGCTTTCCACAAAGAACTGGGAATCTCAGCCTGGATATCACATGATTTTATTCTGAAAGACTTGGCAGCCATAGTTGAGAGTCAAAAGACATAGGACCTCACATTGTAGACCTCAATGGTCCTGGCTTCAAGTGACCTTTGTCCACTCTTTGGAAAGCCTTGCCTGTGAGAGTTCTCTAGAATTTTTTTGAAATGAACTTTCTCAATATTTAATGGTTCCTGAATAATTGAAATCCACAGTGCATCCAACGTCGTCCTTGAAAAATGGCTAGATAAATAACACGAAATTTTTGAAATTTCCATGACCAGGTGGAACTGCAGAAACTTTCGATGTCCTGTTGCTTACCATGAGTGTACCAGACAGTGCCTTGATTGACAGGGTTTCATGAAATTTGTTTAGAACAGAGAAGCCAGTATTTTGGAGCCTGCTGAGTAGTGGGCCTAGAGCAGTGGTGGAGAGGTGTGTGATAAAACATCATGGTGGGGCCATTTGTATCTGCCATTGGCTTCCAAATGGCTTGTAACTGACAGAGTGCAGACATCAGACCCTTATATGTAAAAGCATCTTGTTATATGGCGTAGTTTCAGGGCAATGTTCAGAATCAGGTTGCTATGGACAAGCGGGCAATCTTTGAGAGATAGAAGCCTGGTTGGTGAATTTTCTTGCAGACCCTGACCCACCACACGTGACAGAACTACCTCAAGCACTGTTTCCCAGTTGAACTCCTTGTATTTCGTGAAGCATGAACCAAACCCAAGTGCAGCAGCAAGAAACACCACGAAAAGTGGAGGATGACCAAATGGTTTCACAGTCCACACGGGGAGACAATAAGCCCCCAGTGCCCACAGTTTACCTACAAAGAGAGAATTCAGCACTGCTGCCTCGTGTTCATTGGAAAATGAGAAATGTTGTCCTCCAGGTCTCATAGATGCAGACACAGCTTTGAGGGTCTCACTACAAAGGAAGCTTAACTCCTGACAACAACCTATATTTCAGTGCCCAATTTCACTGGCAGTTTCTCAAGAAGTTTTAGGCAAGCAGAGCTTCATGTTTGTGGAGTGTGTACCCTGTCCTTACTTTTGGAAACTCCTATTCCACCTCCAAGTTTGTGCACTCCTGAGCATTTTCTATTCCAGAAAGGTAATCACAGATTTTGTAACTCTTCTACTCTAATTGTGTCTCCCTTGGGGCGAAATTAATGACAAGGCATTGTTCTGGATGAGAGTCAGAAGATTAATTTTTCTATTTTCCATTTGAAATTCTGAATCCCTGACACTAACCCATATTCTACTAGACTGTGACTACTAATCCAAATATGATGGAAGAAAATAACCCAAACAGTACATAAATACTTGCAGTTCAGAGTTGGACTTGCCTTTTGCATGATAAAGGGTAGGTGTTATAAATCTATTCAATATTTAATTGAAATAGTCCTCCATGTGTTTTTAAAGTTAACAAATATGTGAATTACTGTCTCCCATTCTCTGGAGCTTATTCAGCACATGTATTTTTATATGCACAAATAGAATCCTACAAGGTATCACACGTACATCCTTGTGAGGTATATGACTTAGCAGATACAAAGTGTGAGAAGTGATCACTCCTCCTAAACGCTGTTGGAACTGAAAATTCAACCTATGGGTGAGCTTCCCAGTGGAACAACATTATACATAAACCCATGTTCACTAAAATGAATGTTTTTGCATCTTTATGATATATATTTCATGATGAATTTCGATTGGCATATATATTGCTACTTTTTAATGTCTGTGTTAGTGTGTGTGTGTGTGTGTGTGTGTGTGTGTATATATGTATATATATATATATATATATATATATACATATATATATATATATATGGAGAGTATATATATATATATATATATATATATATATATATACTCTCCATATTTTTAAAAATATGAAATATGTGTGTCTTATATACACTCCCTAAATTCATTCATGTTCATGTATGTGGATTAATAATCAACTTTTCACAAGATTATTCTTAGAAATATTCATCCACCCGAAATACATATTTGTTTCCTAGTACTGAAAACTAACTTCAGTAAAAGGTGCATACAAATCCTAATATGTCTACTTTAACTGACCCAGTTTAACATCAATGCATGTAGGTTCCTATGGGACATGATGTGTATTTTGACATTAATTTTTATTCCACACTGGTACATTACTATTTCTTCAGTTTATGCAAATCTCAGTATATATATTTTATTTACTAGTTAGCAAATTTATAGGCATTTGTTTCACTTTCAATCACTTCCTGCTCCAGAACACAGGTATTCCTCTATGTTTCTTGACTGGTCTATTCATGAGACTTTTTTCCAAATATATTATTTTCGATTTCCATAATCAATTTTGAACCAAAACTCACACACCCTTCATGATAAACCATAATCCTAAGATTATCGTTAGATATATAACTGGTTGGAATGAATGATTGCATATCAATATAAAATTTCTTATAAATTTTCAGATATTTATTCAATCCATTATTTAAAGTGGATCCAGTTATATTATTTATTCACAGTATGGTCTATTCATGCATTATGTCTATATTCATTGAAACAGGGTACACCTATTTGTACCCCCATACTAATTTGTAAGTCTTCAAAATATTGCTCGCAGAATTGGTGGAAGAAATACTCTTTTCACCTGATCTACATACACATTTTATTACAGAAATATTCTGGACACAAAAAGCAAAGGTCACACTTACAATTGTACCAAAGCGTAAATGGAAAGTGAGCATGGATTACTAAAAACATCCATGTCCAGGTTGCCTAATGCTCTCAAATATCAATTCTATTTTTGACTACATATTTGTTTCTTCTTAAGATTATATATTCAACTTCAAACCTGTTGACAATGTCTAACCCTATCACACAATTTGTACTTTGCTTGATTTCCTAATGTCTCTATTGATATCTGCTTTCGTATATTTTTCCCCAGTTCATCATTGTGACTGACTCTTCACATGTGCTTACATTTAGATACACTCTCTACCCGAAATCTTATTGCGAAAGAACTTTTGGTCCAAATCCTATACTCACTCTTCTTTCTAAACCTACCAACTACCTTCCTAATCCTACCGACTATCAGTTTTTGACTGGATGTTCTCTTCAACATTCAATATCCAAGGTACAAGGTACGATGCCAGTGTATATTGATTTATCTGAGACATCTGTGCTGCACATTACTCAAAGCTAAGTATCCCACTCAAGTCCCCAATGCCCTTCTGGGCTTCAAATCTTACCTAGATTTCTGCTTTCATACTTATGTTTCACATATATACTCTTGTAAATATCCCATTTTGCCAATACCATTATTCATCCCGCAGAATGATTTGTAACCCAAATTGAACATGTTATTAACCCTAACCATACACTGTTCCCTCAGTATAACTTACTTAAGAGCAGGGACAGTGTGGGTCTTACAATATAGGAATGTAGATGATCTTCCACCTGCTGAGAACATCAAAGATCCATGGAGAAATGATCCTTGCAGAAGATATAGGCAGCTATGTAGGACCTGAGAGAGCAATAGTCATCTTCCATGGCAAACAACCTGGTCAGGATTAATTGATAGTCTGAATCAGCCTCTCTCTTCTTAATGAAGAGAAGATGGACTGAACCAGGCCTCTGTGGAGAGCTGTTCCCTGGTGCCTATGGTTGATATACCATTCTAACTTCTGAATGTGTCACAGGATGTTGGGGCAGCCTCCATCTCATGGGAACCCTGGATGCAACTGTTAGCACAAAGTGGTTACCAAGGTAGTGACCATATTCAGTTCCTGAAAGAAGTGACCTCACTTCACTTCCTTGGTGATGGAATTCTCAGAACCTGGGATCCAGGAAGGAAGGCACCCAGAGCCAGTCCCACTCCCAGTTCCAGTGGGCTAACTTGTTTGCTTTTCCCAAAGACATAGTCAGTCTTTCTTTTTACCTACTGATGTGAGGATGGAAAAATGCCAGCAGAGCTCTGATGAGGGGCCTTTCCTGAGAAAGCAGGTAGTGGCTCACCTTTGGCTCCTGACAACTTCACAGAGTTGGACAAGGAGACCAGATCTGAAACAGGACAGGCCATTTTGTGGGAACATAATATGGCCCACCAGTCAGAAGACACTCCAGATAGTCACAGACCTATTTGGGGGAAGTAAGTGCCTTTGCCGTTGTAGGTGTGAGTTTGTGGTTTTTTCTCATGTTCTGAGAATAGGTAGGAAAAGTGGTTTGTTTGGTTTGGAGTGGACTGTTTCTAGTAAGTCGTTTGACATGGTGAGTGTTTCTAGGTCTGTGTATCCCACTGTATCCGTGGTTGTAGACATTAGAAAAGAGAATGCATCAATGGATGTGTTGTCTCTAGTTGAAAGCTTCCCCGCATTCATACTGCCCAATTAATGAATGGACTGCAGCTTGCCTTATGGATGGGCAACATCTACTATCTTCTAAAGTTCCTGTTTTCTTCGTGAATTCTGGCCACTCTCCAGAATAGACTCATGGTTTTGTTTCCCAAATATGTAACACCACAAGATTCTGTGACATGGCCATGTGCTGGATTCCTGAAGGGAATGGGAGCATCTAAGAAAACTCAGATTTCAGTGTGACCAGTAAAGTCTCAGTGGAGAAACCCTTCTTTGGGCCATTTGCTTACTTCTATTTCTATTACCCTGAATGTCAGGAAGGTCTTTGCCTCAGGCCACCCCTTTGTGTAGCCTGAAGAAAACTGTTTTTATATGGAAATGTATGGACATCACCTGTGGCTCTTTGCTTATTTGATTTGGAATGAGATGTGTCTGAATCAGCCTCTTGTCCTTGTATGAGGTTGTGGCTTTGATTCTCAGTACCTGATGGATCTAAAGAAAGATCCCATGTGCTTCCAAAACTAAAATGGCCAAAAGAGCAGTCATTGTTGATGAATATTTTTGCCTTCTTGTTTTAGGTTCCTGACCTCCATAAAGTGAGAATAGGGATCCTTTGGGTCAAATGAGTTCTTGAAATCCCTGCAGAGGCTAGCCCATATTTGCTTGGGTTTTCTCATGACTCCAAATCACATAAAGAATCTATACCCTACAGCCAGTAGGCCTCAAATTGGAGAAGTGGAACACTTTAACAGCAGGAATATTTGATCATTCCTGGTTCACAGGAAGAGTGTCCAGGCCATCATGATTTTAGGCAAATGAGGGGCAAGTGAGCTTATTTGGGCTCATAGAAACCTCCAGCTGGAGGTTATGATGAGTGTCTACATGGAAGAAGATGATGGCCCTGTGGGAGTGTTTTGATTTTAATTGTGGTCATTTTTTGGCGGATGGAAGGGATGACTGGGTCCACCTGGGCTTGAACTCTGGTGTGATTCCCCTTAGAGACTGAGTTCTGAAACTGACCTCAGAGAAGTATTGCCATGAATTGTGTTGGGATTTTAGGAGGCCACGCATGAGACTCACTCTTGGAAACTGAGATCTAGGCCCAGGGTGGTTTCCACAGAGGCCTGAGAATCTCAGCCAGGATATCACATGATTTTATTCTGAAAGACTTAGCACCCATATTTGAGAGTCAAAACACACATGGACCTCACATTGTAGATGTCAGTTGGCCTGGCTTTAGGAGACCTTTTGGCAACTGTTTGAGAAGCATTGACTGTGAGAGTTCTCCAGAGCGTTCATTGTAATGAACTTTCTCAACACTTAATGGTTCCTGAATGAATTGAAACCCACAGTGCCTCTAACTTCATCCTTGAAAAATTTCAAGATAAATACCATGAAATTTTTGAAATTCCCATGACCAGGTGGCACTGCAGAAACTTTTGATGTCCTGTTGCTGATCATGTGTATACCAGACAGTGCCTTGTTTTTGACTGGGTTTCATTAAAATGGTGTAGAACAAGAGAAGCCAGTAATTTGGAGCCTGCTGAGTAGGGGGGCTAGAGCAGTGGTGGGAAGGTGTGTGATAAAACATCATGTTGGGGCCATGTGAATCTGCCATTGGCTTCCAAATTTTTTGTGACTGATATAGTGCAGACATCAGACCCTTATATGTAAAGGCATCTTGTTAAAGGGAGAGTTTTCAGGGCAATATTCAGAATCAGGTTGCTATGGTTATTGGGGCAAGCTATGTGGGATACAAGCCTGGTTGGTGCATTCTCCTGCAGACCCTGACCCACCACACGTGACAGAACTCCCTCCAGCACTGTATCTCAGATGAACTTTTTATGTTTTGTGAAGCAAATACCAAATTCCCAGTGCAGCAGCAAGAAATACCACGAAAAGTGGAGGATGACCAAATGTCTTCACAGTCCCCACTGGGAGACACTTAGCTTCCAATGGACACAGTTTAGCTACAAAGAGAGAATTGAGCACTGCTGCCTCATGTTCATTGAAATATAAGAAACCATGTCTTTCGGTTACATAGATGCAGACCCAGCTATGATGGTCTCACTACAAAGGAAGCTAAAGCTCATGACAACAACATATATTTCAAGTGCCCAACCTCAGAAGCCGTTTCCCAAGAATTCTTAGGCCAGCAGAGCTCCTTTTTGTGGAGTGTTTACCCTGTCCTTTACTTTTGGAAACTCCTCTACCACCTCCAAGGTTGTGAACTCCCGAGCATATTCCATTCCATATATGTATTCATAGATTTTCACACTTTTCTACTCTAATTGTGTTTTACTTGGGGCGTAGGTAATGTCAAGGCATTGTTCTGGATGTGAGTGGGAAGATTTTTGTGTAGCACATATTTACATACACATTGGATTCATTTTTCAATTTTCCATTTGAAATACTGAATCCCTGACACTAACCCATACCCTACTAGTCTCTGACTAATAATCCTAATATGATGGTGAAAAATAAGCCAAAAAGAGAAGAAACACAAGCAGTTCAGAGGACGCATTGTGTATTGTTGGAATTGCCTTTTGCATTATATAATGTAGGAGTTATAAGTCTAGTCAATTTTTTTGTTGAAATAGTTCTAAATGTGTTTTTAAAATTAGCAAATATGTGAATCCCTGTCTCCCTTTCTCTGTAGCCTATTCAGTACATGTATTTTTATATGCACATATAGAATTCTACCTGATATCACTCGTATACACTTGTGAGGTGGCTGAATTGGCAGATGCAAATTGAGAGAAGAGTTCACTCCTCCTAAACGCTGTTGGAACTGAAAATTCAACCTATGGGTGAGCTTCCTAGTTGAAAAACATTATACATGAATCCATGTTCAGTAAAATGAACATTTTTCGATCTGTGGATTATATACTTTTCATGATGAATTTCTATTGGCATATATGTTGCTACTTTTTTTTTCTTTTATTGGTTGCTCAAAACATTACAAAGCTCTTGAATATCATATTTCATACATTAGATTCAAGTGGGTTATGAACTCCCATTTTTACTCCAAATACAGATTGCAGAATCACATTAGTTACACATCCATATTTTTACATAATGCCCTATTAGTTACTGTTGTATTCTGCTACCTTTCCTATACTCTACTATCCCCACTCCCCTCTCTTCCCATCTTCTCTCTCTACCATACCTACTGTAATTCATTTCTCTCCTTGTTTATTTTCCCACAACCTCTTATATGTAATTTTGTGTAACAATAAGTGTCTCTCTCCATTACCATGCAATTTCCCTCTTCTCTCCCTTTCCCTCCCACATCATGTTTCTGCTTAATGTTAATCTTTTCTTCATGCTCTTCCTCCCTGCTCTGTTCTTAGTTGCTCTCATTATATCAAAGAAGACATTTGGTAATTGTTTTTTAGGGATTGGCTAGATTCACTAAGCATAATCTGCTCAGTGCCATGCATTTCCCTGCAAATTCCATGATTTTGTCATTTTTTAGTGCTGCGTAATTCTCGATAGTATATAAAAGTCACATTTTTTTATCCATTCATCTATTGAAGGGCATCTGGGTTGGTTCCACAGTGTAGCAATTGTGAATTGTGCTGCTATGAAAATCCATGTGGCAGTATCCCTGTAGTACGCTCTTTTAAGGTCTTCAGGGAATAGTCCGAGAAGGGCAATAGCTTGGTCAAATGGTGCTTCCATTCCCAGCTTTCTCAGGAATCTCCATACTGCTTTCCAAATTGGCCACACCAGTTTCAGTCCCACCAGCAATGTACAAGAGTACCCTTTTCCCCACATCCTCGCCAGCACTTGTTGTTGTTTGACTTCATAATGGCTGCCAATCTCACTGGATTGAGATGGTATTTTAGGGTGGTTTTTATTTGCATTTCTCTTACTGCTAGAAATGGAGAGCATTTTTTTCATGTACTTGTTAATTGATTCTATGTCCTCCTCTGAGAAGTTTCTGTTCAGGTCCTTGGCCCATTGGGTTATTGGTTATCTTATTGTCTAATTTTCTAAGTTCTTTGTATACTTTGTATACTCTGGATATTAGGGCTCCATGTGAAGAGTGAGGACTAAAAATTTGTTCCCATGATGTAAGCTCCATATTTACCTCTCTTATTGTTTCTCTTTCTGAGAAAAAATAATTCAGTTTAAGTAAGTCCCATTTGTTGATTCTTATTATTAACTCTTGTTCTATGGGTGTCCTATTAAGGAATTTGGAGCCTGACCACACAATATGTAGATCGGAACCAACTTTTTATTCTATCAGACGCAGAGACTCTGATTTGAATCTAGCTCCTTGATCCACATTGAGTTAACTTTGGTGCATGGCGAGAGGAGGGGATTCAGTTTCATTTTGTTGCATATGGATTTCCAGTTTACCCAACACCATTTGATGAAGATGCTATCCTTCCTCCATTGCAGGCCATTAGCTCCTTTAGCAAATATAAGATAGTTGTAGCTTTTTGGATTAGTTTCTGTGTCCTCCATTCTGTACCATTGGTCCACCCGCCTGTTTTGGTACCAGTACCATGCTGTTTTTATTATGATTGCTCTGTAATATAGTTTGAAATCTGGTATCGCTATACTGCCTGATTCACACTTCCTGCTTAGAATTGCTTTTGCTATTCTGGGTCTTTTATTTTTCCATTTGAATTTTATGATTGCTTTATCTATTTCTACAAAAAGTTTCTATGGGATTTTGATTGGCATTGCATTAAACCTATAGAGAACTTTTGGTAATATCACCATTTTGATGATGTTAGTTCTGCCTATCCATGAACACGGTATATTTTTCCATCTTCTAAGATCTTATTCTATTTCTCTTTTTAGGGTTCTGTAGTTTGCATTATATAAATCTTTCACCTCTTTTGTTAGGTTTATTCCCAAGTATTTAATTATTTGAGGAAATTGGGAATGCAGTGTTTTGACTCATTTTTGTTTCAGAAGTATTGTCGCTGATATACAGAAATGCCTTTGATTTATTCATGTTGATTTTGTATCCTGCCACATTGCTGCATTCATTTATGAGTTCTAGTAGTTTTTTCTGTAGACCCTTTTGGGTCTTCTATGTATAGAATCATGTCATCTACAAATAGTGATAATTTAAGTTCTCCTTTTCCTATTTTTATGCCTTTAATGTCTTTCATCTCTCTAATTGCTCTGGCCAGTTTTTCGAGAACTATATTGAATAGAAGTGGTGATAGAGGACATCCCTGTCTTGTTCCAGATTTTAGAGGGAATGCCTTCAATTTTTCTCCATTCAGAATGATGCTAGCCTGAGGATTAACATAGATAGCTTTTACAATGTCGAGGTAAGTTCCTGTTATCCCTAGTTTTTAAAATGTTTTGAACATAAAGAAATGCTCTACTTTGTTGAATGGTTTTTCTGCGTCTATCGAGATGATCATATGGTTCTTATCTTTAAGTCTATTGATGTTGTGAATAACATTTATTGATTTCCATATATTGAACCCTCCTTGCATCCCAGGGATGAATCCAAGTTGATCATGGTGCACGATTTTTTTGATGTGCCTTTCTATCCAATTCGCCAGAATTTTAATGAGGATTTTTGCATCTAGGTTCATCAGAGATATTGGTCTGTAGTTTTCTTTCTTTGAGGTGTCTTTGTCTGGTTTCAGAATCAGGGTGATGTTGGCCTCATAGAATGAATTCGGCAGAGCTCCCAGTTTTTCTATTTCCTGAATAACTTGAGAAGTATTGGTATTAATTCTTCTTTAAAGGTTTTGTAAAACTCTGCTGTATACCCATCCGGTCCTGGGCTTTTCTTGGTTGGTAGTCTTTTGATTGCTTCTTCTACTTCATCCATTGATATTGGTCTGTTTAAATTGTGTGTTTCCTCCTGACTCAGTCTGGGCAAATCATATGACTTAAGAAATTTATCGATGTCTTCACTATTTTCTATTTTATTGGAATACAGGTTTTCAAAATAATTTCTAATTTTCTTCTGTATTTATGTAGCATCTGTTGTAATATTGCCTTTTTCATCCCGTATGTTAGTAATTTGATTTCTCTCTCTTCTTCTCTTCGTTAGCATGGCTAAGGGTCTGTCTATCTTATTTATCTTTTTGAAGAACCACCTTTTAGTTTTGTTAATTTTTTCAATAGTTTCTTTTGTTTCAATTTCGCTATGATTTTAATTATTTCTTGCCTTCTGCTACATTTGCTGTTGTTTTGCTCTTCCTTTTCTAAGGCTTTGAGATGAAGTGTGAGCTCATTTATTTGTTTTTCTTTTCTATTTTGAGGAATGACCTCTAGGCGATGAATTTACCCCTTAAAACTTCTTTTCATTGTACCCCATAGAATCTGATATGTTGTGTCTGTATTTTCATTTATCTCTAAGAATTTTTTGATTTCCTCCTTTATGTCTTCTGTAACCCATTGATCATTCAGTAACATATTCTTCATTTTGGATGTGATGTATGATTTTTTCTTCCTTCTTTTATCATTGGTTTCCAGTTTCATTCCATTATGATCACAAAAAATTCATGGTATTATCTCCACCCCTTTATATTTACTGAGGGTTGCCCTATGGCATAACATATGGTCTATTTTTGAGAAGGATCCATGTGCTGCTGAGAAAAAAGTATATCCACTTGATGATGGTTGATATATTCTATATATGTCAGTTAAGTCTAGGGTATTGATTGCGAGATTGAGTTCTATAGTTTCTTTTTTCAACTTTTGTTTGGAGGATCTGTCCAATGGTGAGAGAGGTGAGTTGAAATCACCCATAATTATTGTATTGTGGTCTATTTGATTCTTTAACTTGAGGAGAATTTGTTTTATGAACATCGCAGCACCATTATTTGCTGCGTGAATATTGATAATTGTTATGTCTTGTCGGTGAATGGTTCATTTTAGCAGTATATAATGTCCTTCTTTATCCCTTTTGATTAAATTAGTCTTGAGGTCGATTTTATTCGTTAGGAGGATGGCCACCCCTGCTTGCTTACGAGGACCGTGTGCATGGTATAAATTTTCCCAATCTTTCACCTTCAGCCTGTGTATGTCTTTTCCATTCAGATGTGTCCCCTGGAGGCAATATATTGTTGGATTTTTTTTTTTATTTCAAGTTACAAGCCTATGTCACTTTATTCGAGAGTTTAAGCCATTTACTTTTAGAGTTACTATTGATATATGGTTTGTACTGCCACCCATGTTTGCTTATATCTTTTTTTTAAATTAGTTTGTTTCTCCATGATTAGCTTTTCCCCCGCCCTCTGTCATTACTGAGGCACTTCTCACTCATGGTTTTCGTTGTTGATTTTCATTTCTTCCTCGTGTAGTGTTTTGCTCAAGATGCTTTGCAATGCTGGTTATCTGGCTGCAAATTATTTTAGGTTTTGTTTATCATGAAATATTTTTATCTCGTTGTCTTACCTTAAGCTTAATTTTGCTGGATACATAATTCTTGGTTGGCATCCATTGTCTTTCAGTGTTTGAAGTACGTTGTTCCAGGATCTTCTCACTTCCAGCATCTATGATGAAAAATCCATTGTTAACCTTTTTGGTTTACCCCTGATTGTAATGATTCTAATCTGCCTCCTTTCTCTGGTAGCTTTTAATATTTTCTCTTTGTTCTGTATATTGGATATCTTCATAACAATGTGTCTTGGCATTGGTCTACTGTGATTTTGTGTGCTCGATGTCCTGTAAGCATCTACAATTTGTTTATCCCTTTCCATTTTTATTTCTGGAAAGTTTTCTGTAATTATTTCATTCAGCAGGTTTCTCATTCCCTTGGTTTGAATCTCTGTACCTTCCTCTATCCATATGACTCATTAGTTTTTTTTTTTTATGTTATCCCATATCTCTTGAATGTTTTCTCATAATTTTTTACAGCATTTCTTTGTTGGCTAGACTTTTTTCAAGATGATATATTTTGTCTTCATTCTGTCTTCTACTTGCTCTACACTGTTAGTGATACTCTCAATTGAATTTTTAATTTGGTTTATCATTTCCTTGATTTCTAGAATTATTGTTTGATTTTTCTAATAATCTCTATCTCCTGATAAAGATGCTTAATTTCTTATTTTATCTGTTTATGTAATTTATTTTCAATGCGTTCTATCACTGTTTGTTTTTGCTGTCTCGTATCCTCTTTAAGGTTCCATTCCATCTGTCTAAGGTATTCCTTGAGTTCTTTGTATGAGCATTTTTCTGATGACTCTAGGTGCTCTTGAATATTTAGGCTGTCCTTCATTGTTCGTACTCTTTTCTTCCTTGCTTTTTTATGCTTCTCATGTTACTTCTCGTTCTGTTTGACTACTGAGTTACTGCTTACTCTTATAAATTTATTTGATGCTTGAGAGGAAAGATATTAGAAGGGAAGGGAGAAGTCACTAAAGAGAATGAGAGTAGGCAGGTAGAATTCAAGTAAGGGGGAATAAAAAAATTGAAATGAAATGAAAAGACAAAAAAAATAGAAAATAAAGAAAGAAAATTTTAAGTAATAATGATGATTAAAAAATTGAAAATTAAAATTTAAAATAATAATATTAATAATAATAATAATAAAATAAAAGAAATTAAAAAAATAAAAACATTTAAAAAAGTTAATGAACAACAACAACAAAAATGAAAATGAAAGAAAGAGAAAAAAATACAAATAAAAAAATAGTAATAATACATGCAGTCCTAGAGTTCAATTAACTTCTCTTCCAGTAGGTGGAGCTGTGCGCACTGGGCCAAGCTTCTCTTCTCAATAAGTGGGAACCAATCACTGTGCAGCAGCTCTTCCTCCCAGACTGGGCGGGTCTCCAACCCTGAGTGCCTAGGGCCTTCTCTTGTGCTTCCTCAAGCCAGGCCCCACTCACCTGTGACGCTCACCACAATACTGGTTACAAGCCAGGCCTCTGCTCCTGGTAGCCCTGTTTCCATGAACGGCTGGGCACACTCTCCTTAATTGCCTCCCTCAGACCCTAAGTTTGTAGAGCTTGGGGCTGAGAAACCCCAGCGAATTTGCTTGCCCTTCGGGAGCCATGGCCCCGGTAGGTGGTGTAAGAGACCTCAATTGTCAGCACTGATGGGAGCGGTAGCCGGCAATTACACGCCTCGAGTCCCGAGCCAATCCTGATTCCCTAGGTCTGGGTATTGCGCTCCTTGGAGAGCTCGGAGGGGCCATTACGGCAGAGGTGGGAAGGGCCCTTGAGGTTTCCCTGCGGTGTTGAGAGAGATGGCAATGGGATAACATACTTGTCGCACTGGTTTCAATGAAGTTATCTCCTCCGACTGTGACGCCAGTTCGCTGCCATGGTGGTATACCATTAAAATGGTGACCGTTCGTTCCCTTTGCTGGGTGACCAATGCAACAGCTGGGTCCTGACTATCTCTCCCAAGCCCCATTTCAATCCTGTGGCCACTGCCTATGAAGGCTCAGTTGGCTTTTAACTCTGTCAATTCCGAAAGCCCGACCAATTATTTCAGCGGGAATGTTAGTGCTGAGTCACAAAAACCAGATGAATCTAAGCTTGAATGCAGCCAATCCGGGCTTTGTGTGTGTTCTGAGGGGCCCAGACTGTTCGCCCCAGATTCACAACAGGTCAATATTGCCTAGTGATTCTGAGCAAACAGCATTTAGACAGTTTATGACTCCCTATGCCCGCGCAGCTGAAGAGATCAGAGACTTGAATTCTCCATGCCTGCCTTCATAATGGATCTCCTGTATTGCTACTTTTTAATATCTGTGCATTTGCGTGTGTGTGTGTGTGTATATATATATATATATATATATATATATATATATACTCTTTAGATTTTTCAAAATATGAAATATATGTGTCTTATTATGCACGCCCCTAAATACATTCATATTCATATCTGTGGATTTATAATCAACTTTCAACAAGATTATTTTCAGAAATAATCATCCACCTGAAATACATATTGTTTCCTAGTACTGAAAACTAAATTCAGTGAATGGTGCATACAAACCCTAATATTTCTACAGTTACTTAGCCAGTTTAAAATGAATGCAAGTAGATTCCTAGGGGACATGATGTGTATTTTGACTTTCATTTTTATTCAACAGTTGTACGTTACTATGTCTTCAGTTCATGCACATGATGGGATATATATTTCAGTCACAAATTAGAAAATTTATAGGCATTTGTTTCACGATCAATCACTTCCTGATTCAGAACACATGTATTCCTCCATGTTTCTTGACTGGTCTTTTCATGAGACTTCTTTCCAAACATATTATTTTTGTTTAACATCATCACGTGTAAAGCAAAACTCAAACACCATTCATCATAAACCATAATCCTAATATTACCATTAGAAATATAACTGGTTGGAATGAATGATTGTATATCAATATAAGATTTCTTATATATTTTCACATATCAATTCAATCCATTATTTAAAGTGGAATCAGTTACGTTATTTATTCATAGTATGGTCTATTCATGCATTATCTCTATATTAATAGACACAGGGTACACCTCTTTGTACCCCTAATACTAATGTATACGTCTTCAAAATATTGCTCCCAGAAATGGTGAAAGAAATACTCATGCCACCTGATCTACATATACATTTTATCACAGTAATATTCTGAAGAAAAAAAAAAACCATAAAAATGTCACACTTATGATTGTACCAAAGCCTAAAAGGAAAGTGAACGTGGATAACTAATAACATCCATGTCCAGGTTGCCTAATGCTCTCAAATGTCATTCCCATTTGTGACGAGATATTTGTTTTTTCCTATGATTATGTATTCAAACTCAACCCTGTTGAAAATGTCTAATCCTATCACTCACTTTATACTTTGCCTGATTTCGTAATGTCTCTATTGACACCTGCTTTCCTACATATTTTCCCCAGTTCATCATTGTGACTGACTCTTCACATGTGCTGACATTTCCATTCACTCTCTAAACGAAACCCTATTGCTAAAGAAGCTTTTTATTCCAAATCATATACTCACTCTTCTTCCTAAACCTACTGACTATCTTCCTAATCCTACTGACTATCCCTTTTTGACTGGATGTTCTCTTCTACATTCAATCATCCAAGGTACAAGGTCCTATGTCACTGTATTTCGATTTAACTGAGACAACTGTACAGAACATAATTCAACACTAAGTATCCAAATAAAGGGCCCAATGCCCTTCTGGGCTTCAAATCTTTCTTAGATTCCCGTTTTCATACATATATTTCACGTATATATTCTTATAAATATCGCAGGTTCCCAATCTCATTATTCTTCCTGCAGAGTGATTCCTAACCCAAATCGAACATATTATTAACCGTAACCATACACTCACTTTGCAGGAGAGCAATAACAGTGTGGGTATTAAACTACAGGAATCTAGGGAATCTTCACCTGCTGAGAAACTCAAATGTTCATGCAGAAATGATCCCTGGTGAATATGAAGGCAGCTATGAAGTACCTCAGAAAGCAAAAGTCATCTTCCATGGCAATCATCCTGGTCAGGATGGAGGGTTGTGTCTGAATCAGTCTCTCTCTTCTTAATGTATAGAACATGGACCAAACCAGTCCTGTGTGGAAGCTGTTCCCGGGTGCTTATGGTTGATATAACATTCTAACTAGAGAAAGTGTCCCATGAAAATCAGGACAGCCTCCACTTCATGATACTTTTGGAAGCAACTGTTAGGACAAAGTGGTTGCCAAGGCAGTGACATCATTCATATCCTGAAGGAAGTGATCTCACCTCACTTCCTTGGTGATGGAACTCTCTGAACTTGAAATCCAGGAAGCCAGGCACCAAGAGACAGTCCCTGTCCTAGTCCCAGTGGTCTGACATGTTTGGATTTACCAAGGACAGAGTCAGTCTTTCTTGGTACCTACAGATGTGAGGATGGCCAAATGCCAGGAAACCTCTGAAGAGGGGCTTTTCCTGAGAAAGCAGGTAGTGTCTCACCGCTGGCTCTTGAGAACTTCACAGAGTTGGCCAAGCAGACATGATCTGAGACAGGAGAGGTCATTTTGGAAGAACATAGAATGGCCCACCAGTCAGACGACACTCCAGGGAGTCACAGACCTACTAGGGGGAAGGAGGTGCCTTTTTGGGTGTGGGTGTGAGTTTGTGGTTTTGTCTCATGTTCTGAGAATAGGTAGGAAAGGCGGTTTGTTTGGTATGGAGTGGAATATTTCTATTAAGTCCTTTGACAAGGCGAGTGTTTCTATGTGTGTGTATCCCACTGAGTCCATTGTTGTAGACATTAGAAAAGACAATGCATCAATGGATGTGTCCTGTCTAGTAGAAAGCTTCCCAGCCTCACACACGGCCAACAGGCTGATTCAGACATATCCCAATCCTAAGCAATTAAGCAAAGAGCCACAGGTGATGCCCTTTCATTTCCATTTGAAAACTCTTTTCAATTCTGGCTTCACAAAGTGGTGGCTTGAGGCAAAAATTTGACTCAACAGTGACAATAGGTAAGCAGAAAGGAACAAAGAGGGGTTTCTCCACTGAGACTTTCCTGGTCAATCTGTTGACCAGGAAAGTCTCAGTGGAGAAACCCCTCTTTGTTCCTTTTGCTTACCTATTGTTCTGTTGAATGTCAGGAAGTTTTTTGCCTCAAGCCACCACTTTGTGAAGCCTGAAGAAAAGAGTTTTCAAATGGAAATGAAAGGGCATCACCTGTGGCTCTTTGCTTAATTGCTTAGGATTGGGATATGTCTGAATCAGCCTGTTGGCCGTGTGTGAGGCTGTGGCTTAGATTCTCAGCACCTGATGGATCTAAAGATAGATCCCATGCATGCATCCAAAACCAAAATGGCAAAAAGATCAGATATTGTTGATGAACTCTCTTGCCTTCCTCTGGTAGGTTCCTGATATCCATCAAGTGAGAATAGGGATCCTTTGGGTCAAATGAGTTCTTCAAAGCCCTGCAGAGGCTAGGCCATAGGTGTTTGATTTTCATGACTCCAATTTACTTAAAGAATCTAAACCCCAAAGCTAGAAGGCCTCAAGTTGGAGAAGCCAAGCAATATTAAAGGCAGGCCTATTTGATCACTACTGGTTCACAGGAAGAGAGTCCAGGCCACCCTGACTTTAGGCAAATGAGGGGCACGGAGCTTAGTTTGGACACTGTCATGGGCTGCGTCCCTTATGGAAACATCCAGCCAGAGAATATGATGAGTGTCTATATGGAAGAAGATGAGGGCCATGTGAGAGTGTTTGGTTTAAATTGTGGATATTTGTCTGGCGGTTGGAAGAGATCTCTGGGTCCACCTAGGCTTGCACTTTGGTGTGATTCCCCTTAGAGACTGAGTTCTTTTACTGATCTCAGAGAATTATTGCCAGGAATTGTGTTGGAATTTTAGATGGCCATGCATGAGAGTTGCCCTTGGAAAGTGACATCTAGGACCAAGTTGACTTTCCACAGAGCACAGGGAATCTCAGCCAGGATATCACATGATATTATTCTTAAAGACTTGGCAGCCATATTTGAGAGTCGAAACACACATGGACCATACATTGTAGACCTCAAGGGGCCTGGCTTAATCTGACTTTTCGCCACTTTTGGAAGCCTTGCCTGTAAGAATTCTCCAGAGTTTTCATTGAAATGAGCTTCCTCACCATTTAATGGTTTCTGAGTGAATTAAAATTCACAGTGCCTCCAACTTCATCCTTGAAAAATGGCTATATCAATACCATGAAATTTTTGAAATTCCCATGACCGGGTAGCACTGGAGAATATTTGGATGTCCTGTTGCTGATCATGAGTATACAAGACAGTGCCTTGATTGACTGGGTTTTATGAAAATGGTGTTGAACAGAGATGCCAGTAAGTTGGATCCTGCTGAGTAGTTGTACTAGAGTAGTGGTTGGCAGGTGTGTAATAAAACATCTGTGGTGGGGGCATTTGGATCTGCCATTGGCTTCCAAATGGATTGTGACTGACATTTTGCAGCCAGTAGACCCTTATATGTAAAAGCATATTGTTATATGGAGAGGTTTTAGGGCAATGTTCAGAATCAGGTTGCTATGGTCAATGGGGCAAGCTATGTGGGATAGAAGCCTGGTTGGTGCATTCTCCTGACGAACCTGACCCACCACACTTGACAGAAGTTATTTCAGCACTGTGTCCCATTTGAAATCCTTGTATTTCATGAAGCAAACACCAATCTCCCAGTGCAGCAGCAAGAAATACCACGAATAGTGGAGGATGACCAAATGGAATTACAGTCCACAAGGGGAGACACTTAGACCCCAGTGGCCACAGGTTACCTACAAATAGAAAATTCAGCACTGCTGCCTCATGTTCATTGGAAAATAAGAATCCATGTCATCCAGATCACATAGATGAAGACTCAGCTATGATGGTCTCACAACAAATGAAGCTAATGCTCCTGACAACAGCATATATTTCATTGCCCAACCTCAGAGGCAGTTTCTCCACATGTTAGGCTGGCAGAACTTCATGTTTGTGGAGTTTTTACCCTGTCCCTTACTTTTGGAAACTCCTCTACCACCTGCAAATTTGTGAACTCCTGAGCATTTTTCATTCTACATATGTATTCACAGATTTTCTAACTCTTCTCCTCTAATTGTGTCTTATGTGGGGCGAAGGTAATGTCAAGGCATTGTGCTGAATGAGGGTGGGAAGATTTTTGTGTAGCACATATTTGCATACACATTTGATACATTTTCCAATTTTCCATTCGAAATACTGAATCCCTGACACTAACACATACCCTACTAGACTTTGACTTTTAATCCTAATATGGTGGAGAAAAATAACCCAAACAGAATAGAAATACAAGAGGTTGACAGGAGGCATGGTGTATAGTTGGACTTGCCTTTCGTATGATAAATGGTAGGTGTTATAAATCTAGCGAATTTTAATTGAAATAGTTCTCCATGTGTTTTAAAAGGTAACAAACATGTGAATAACTGTCTCCCTTTCTCTGTAGCCTATTCATCACATGTATTTTTATATGCACATATAGAATTCTACCTGGTATCACTCGTACATTTTGTGAGGTGGCTGGCTTGGCAGATGCAAATTGTGAGAAGAGATCACTCCTACTAAATGCTGTTGGAACTGAAAATTCAACATATGAGTGAGCTTCTTATTTGAACAACATAAATCCATGTTCATTAAAATGAATATTTTTGGATCTGTGGATGATATATTACTTCGTGGTGAATTTCGATTGGCATACATAATGCTACTTTTTAATGTCTGTGTGTGTATGTGTGTGTGTGTATATATATATATATATATATATATATATATATATATATATATTCACTCTCCAGATTTTTCAAAATATGAAGTATATTTTTCTTATTATACACACCCTAAATTCACTCATATTCATGTATTTGGATTAATAATCAAGTTTTCACAAGAATATTCTCAGAATTATTAATCCACCAGAAATACATATTTGTTTCTTAGTACTGAAAACTAACTTTGGGGGATCATATGATGGTGGTGAAGGGAGTGCATCACCCCCATGTACCGCGTCACTGTGCGGGAGAATGACGAGTTATAATGGCTAAAACCTATCTTGTTAGAAATTTCCAGCAAAATTGGGGTGCTCCAAAACCTAGTCGACATATTTCCATCTCACGAGGATCAGCTACACGGGCTCAAACACGAGTGATTTGTCCGCATAGAGGGTCATGCTGCTTATTCAGGAAATCGGTCTGCGGCTAGAGTCTGCGGCGTGCACTGGGAAACGAAGAGATAGCAATGCAAATATACAGTGGTGTGGATTCTGTGGGCTCCTGACAGGTATGCAATCACTGTGCTAAGTGCTGAATTCTGGGTTTGAGACGGGAAAGGATGCGGTCCAATTCGGTTCTCCACACCGGTCAGACCACAGAGGAAGCCAGCGGCCACCATCTTGGAGAGCTGATGTCACCATCCCTGTTTTCGACTGATCGAAGCTCATTCACCTATAGAACAGGTAATTTCAGGATGCCATTCACCTTTGTGTCACAGACAAATTACTCAGGCTCAGTGCCAAAGAACCTGCAGAAACTCCGTCTTGGAGCCTGCTCCTATTAGAACATACACCAAGCCCAGAGCGGCCGAATTCCGCCTCTCGGAACTGATCTGGCCCAGGGCTAAAGAACCCGCGGAAACTGCTTCTCGTTCCGGGTCTTGCTGAATACTGTGGAGGTAAATATCAACCGAGCCTTCATAGGCAGTGGCAACAGGATTGAGACGCGGCTTGTGAGGGCCGGTCAGGACTCACCCATTGCTTTGGTCACCCAGAAAAGGGAACAAAATGCTGCCTTTCACATGGGATACCAACATGACAAATTTCTGATGTCATCAGAAAGCAGCAGAGGAGATAACTTCATTGATACCAGCAGTGACAGAAACAGTTGGTCTCCTGGTGAAGAAAGTGAGTCACAAACACCCGGGTCTCTCTCACTTTGTCATCAAGCCAGAGGGGCAGAGCAGAGCAGCTGCCCGCACCTGGAACAGACCCAGTGACACACCTGCATGGTAGTCACGTCAACCCAATTGGAGTAGAGGCAGAACAGAGCTGCTACCCGGGCCCAGAACAGGCCCAGCGACCCACAGGTGTGGTAGTCACGTCACCCCAATTGGAGTTGTTGCAGAGCAGTGCCTTCTCCTGTGCCTAGTGCAATCCCAGTGAGTCACCGGCATGGTAGTCACATTACCCCAATAGGAGTAGGGGCAGAGCAGAGCCTTTGCCCATGCCCAGAACAGGCCCAGCAACCTGCAGGCATGGTAGTCACGACACACCAATTGGAGTAGGGGCAGAGCAGAGCCACCACCCGCGCCTGCAAGGTAGCAGACCTGCACCTGACCAGAAGAAGAGGCCCAGCGGCCTGCTGGCGCGGCAGACACTTTACCCCATTTGGAGTAGGGGCAGAACAGATCTGTAGCCCGTGCTCACAAGGTATCCTGACCTGCGACCTACCGGCAGACCAGGCCCAGCGGCCCACTGGCGTGGTAGTCACGTCACCCCAATTGGGGTAGGGGTAGAGCAGAGCCGCCGCCCACGCAAGCAAGGTAGGCAGACCTGCGACCGATCGGCAGAACACCGCAGGGGTCCACGGGCGTGGTAGACACGTCACACCAATTGGAGGAGGGGCAGAGGAGAGCAGCCTCCTGCGCCTGCATGGTAAGCAGACCTGCGACCGATCAGAATAACAGGCCTAGCGGCCCATCAGCGTGGTAGATATATCACCCCAATTGGTGGAACAGCACAGCCACCCCTGCCCCTGCAATGAAGACTTTTCAAATATACATGAGCAATATAAATATATAGGGGGACAATTTCAAAATCACAACAGTTTCACCAAGCAGAAAGAAACGCGAGCAGTACGAAAAGAAAAGGAAAAAAGAACCACAAGCAATGCAGGTCAACACAACTTTAGAAGAGGTAATAGCTGCAGCAGATGGAATGTCAGATAAAGAACTCAGGATATACATTCTTCAGATGATCTGAAGTCTCAAGGAAGACATTAGACAGCAAAATCAGACAATGAAAGATCACTTCAACAATGAATTACATAAACAAAACCAAGAAGCAAAAGATCAACTATACAGGGAGATAGAGGTTGTAAAAAATAACAAACAGAAATCCTAGAAATGCAGGAAGCAATAAACCATCTTAAAAACTCAATTGAGAATACTACCATCAGAGTAGAACACTTATAAGATAGAACATCAGACAATGAAGACAAAGTATTTCAACTTGAAAAGAACATAGACAGCTCAGCCAAACTGTTAAGAAACCATGAACAGAACATCCAAGAAATATGGGATAAAATAAAGAGACCAAACTTAAGAGTCATTGGGATACAGGAAGGTATAGAGGTCCAAACCAAAGGAATGAGCAATCTATTCAATGAAATAATATGAGAAAACTTCCCAGACTTGAAGAATGAGACAGACTCCCACATTCTAAAAGCCTACAGGACGACGAATGTGAAAAATCATAAGAGATCCACACCTAGACACATTATAATGAAGATGCCCAACATACAGAATAAGGAGAGAATTTTAAAATCTACAAGAGAAAGGAAGCAGATTACATTTAGGGGTAAACCAATCAGGATAACAGCTGATCTTTCAACAAAGACTCTGAAAGCTAGAAGATCCTGGAATGACATTTTTCAATCACAGAAAGAAAATGGGTTCCAACCATGTACTGTGTATCCAGCAAAATTAAGCTTCAGGATGGAAGATGAAATTAAAACTTTCCACGATAAACAAAAGTTAAAAGAATTTGTAGCTAGAAAACCATCTCTTCAAAACATCCTTGGCAAAATATTACAGGAAGAGTAATTGGAAAATAATGAAAACCAACAGTGGGAGGTAGGACATTAAAGGGGGGAAATAATCAAAGAGGAAAACAATCCATGTTTAATAACATAAATAAACAAATATGGCTGGAAGAACAACCCTTATCTCAATAATAACTGTAAATGTTAATGGCTTAAACTCACCAATTAACAGACACAGGCCAGTAGAATGGATCACAAAACAAGACCCAATAATATGCTGCCTACCGGAGACGCATTTGATAAGAAAAAGACATACATACACTGAAGGTGAAAGTTTGGAAAAAATCATATCACTCATATGGACTTCGGAAAAAAGCAGGAGTGTCCATACTCATATCAAATAAAATAGATTTCAAGCCAAAGTTAATCAAAAGGGATAAAGAGGGACACTACATACTGTTCAAGAGAACCATACACCAGCAAGACATAACAATCATAAATATGTATGCCCCAAACAATGGTGCAGCTATGTTTATCAAACAAACTTTTCTCAAGTTCAAGAGTCTAATAGACCACCATACAATAATCATGGGAGACTTCAACACAGCTCTCTCACCACTGGACAGGACTTCCAAACAAAAGTTGAAATAGGAAACTATAGAACTCAATAACACAATTAATAACCTAGACTTAATTGACATATATAGAATATACGACCCAACATCAAGCAGTTACATTTTTCCTCAGCAGCACATGGATCCTTCTCAAAAATAGATCATATATTATGTCACAGGGCAACTCTTAGACAAATTAAAGGAGTAGAGATAATACCATGCATCTTATCTTATCATAATGGAATGAAACTAAAAATCAATGATAAAAGAAGGAAGGAAAAACCATGCATCATTTGGAGAATGAACAATAGGTTACTGAATGATCAATGGGTTATAGAAGACATCAAGGAGGAAAATAAAAAATTCTTAGAGAAAAATGAAAACACAGACACAATATATCGGAATCTATGGGACACATTGAAAGCAGTTCTAAGAGGAAAATTCATTGCTTGGAGTTCATTCCTTAGAAAAAGAAAAAAACAACAAATAAATGATCTCATACTTCATCTCAAAATCTTAGAAAAACAAGAGCAAACAACAGCAAAAGAAGTAGAAGGAAAGAAATAATTAAAATCAGAGCAGAAATCAATGAAATCGAAACAAAAGAAACAATTGAAAAAATTGACAAAACTAAAAGTTGGTTCGTTGAAAAAATAAATAAAATGGACAGACCCCTAGCCATGCTAATGAAGAGGAGAGAGAACTGAAATTACTATCATATGGGATGAAAAAGGCAATATCACAACAGATATTTCAGAAATACAGAAGATAATCAGAAATTACTTTGAATCCTTATACTCCAAAATAATAGAAGATAGTGAAGGCATCGAAATATTTCTTAAGTCATATGATCTGACCAGAGTGAGTTAGGAGGATATAGACAACCTAAACATACCAATATCAATTGAGGAAATAAAAGAAACCATCCAAAGACTACCAACTAAGAAAATCCCAGGACCGTATGGGTATACATCAGACTTTTACAAAACCTTTAAATATGAACTAATACCAATACTTTTCAAGCTATTTCAGAAAATTGAAAAAGAGGGAGATCTTCCAAATTCATTCTACGAGGCCAATATCACTCTGATTCCTTCACCAGATAGACACTTCAAAGAAAGAAGACTAAAGACCGATATCTCTAATGAACCTAAATGCAAAAATCTTAAATTAAATTCTGGAGAATCAGATACAAAAACATATCAAAAAAATGTGGACCATGATCAAGTAGGATTCATCCCTGGGATGCAAGGAGGGTTCAATATACGAAAATCAATAAGTGTTATTCACCACATCAATAGACTTAAAAATAAAAACCATATTATCATCTAGATAGATGCAGAAAAAGCATTCGACAAAGTACAGCATCCCTTTATGTTCAAAACTCTCGAAAAACTAGGAATAACAGGAACATTCCTCAATATTGTAAAAACAATCTATGCTAAACCGCAGGCTAGCGTCATTCTTAATGGAGAAAAATTGAAGACATTCCCTCCAAAATCTGGAACAAGACAGGAATGCCCGCTCTCACCACTTCTGTTCAATATAGTTCTCAAAAGACTGGCCAGAGCAATTAGACAGATGAAAGAAATTAAAGGCATATAAATAGGAAAAGAATAACTTAAATTATCACTATTGCAGATGACATGATTCTATACCTAGCAGACCCAAAAGGGTCTACAAAGAAACTAATAGAGCTAATAAATGAATTCAGCAAAGTGGCAGGATATAAAATCAACACACATAAATCAAATGCATTCCTGTATATCAGCGACAAATCCTCTGAAATGGAAATGAGGACAACCACTCCATTCACAATATCCTAAAAAAAAAAATGGGAATCAACCTAACAAAAGAGGTGAAAGTCTTATACAATGAAAACTACAGAACCCTAAAGAGAGAAATAGAAGAAGATCTTAGAAGATGTAAAAATATACCCTGTTCATGGATAGGCAGAACTAACATCATCAAAATGGCGATATTACCAAAAGTTCTCTATAGGGTTAATCCAATGCCAATCAAAATCCCAAAGGCTTTTCTTGTAGAAATAGAGAAAGCAATCATGAAATTCATATGAAAAAATAAAAGACCCAGAATTGCAAAACAATGCTAAGCAGGAAGTGTGAATCAGGTGGTATAGCGATACCAGACTTCAAACTATACTACAGAGCAATAGTAACAAAAATAGCATGGTACTGGTACCGAAAAAGGCAGGTGGACCAATGGTACGGAATAGAGGACACAGAAACCAATCCACAAAACTACAACTATCTTATATTTGATAAAGGGGCTAAAAGCATGCAATGGAGGAAGGATAGCATCTTCAACAAATGGTGTTGGGAAAACTGAAAATCCATATGTAACAAAATGAAACTGAATCCCTTTCTCTCGCCATGCACAAAAGTTAACTCAAAATGGATCAAGGAGCTTGATATCAAATCAGAGACACACTGTCTGATAGAAGAAAAATTTGGTTACGATGTACATACTGTGGGGTCGGGCTACAGATTCCTCAATAGGACACCCATAGTACAAGAGTTAATAACTAGAATCAACAAATGGGACTTACTCAACTAAAAAATTTTTTCTCAGCAAAAGAAACAATAAGAGAGGTAAATATGGAGCCTACATCCTGGGAAGAAATCTTTACTACTCACACTTCAGAGAGAGCCCTAATATCCAGAGTATACAAAGAACTCAAAAAATTAGACAATAAGATAACAAATAACCCAATCAACAAATGGTCCAAGGACCTCAACAGACACTTCTCAGATGAGGACATACAATCAATCAATAAGTACATGAAAAAATGCTCACCATCTCCAGCAGTCAGAGAAATGCAAATTAAAACCACCCTAAGATACCATCTCACTCCAGTAAGATTGGCAGCCATTATAAAGTCAAACAACAAGAAGTGCTGGCAAGGATGTGGGAAAAGAGGTACACTTGTACATTGCTGGTGGGACTGCAAATTGGTGCAGCCAATTGGGAAAGCAGTATGGAGATTTCTTGGAAAGCTGGGAATGGAAGCACCATTTGACCCAGCTATTCCCCTTCTTGGTCTATTCACTAAAGACCTAAAAAGAGCATGCTACAGGGACACTGCTACATCGATGTTCATAGCAGCACAATTCACAACAGCAAGACTGTGGAACCAACTTAGATGCCCTTCAATAGAATAATGGATAAAAAAAATGTGGCATTAACACACAATGGATTATTACTCTGCATTGAAAAATGAAAAAATCACAGAATTTGCAGGAAAATGGATGGCATTAGACTGGATTATGCTAAGTGAAGCTACACAATTCCTGTAAAACAAATGCCAAATGTCATCTTTGATATAAGGAGAGTAACTAAGAACAGATAGGGACAAAGAGCATGACAAGATGATTAACATTAAACAGGGATGAGAGGTGGAAGGGAGGGAGAAGGGAAATTGCATGGAATTGGAAGGAGACACTCTGGGTTATACAAAATTACAAACAAGAGGAATTGAGGGGAAAGGGAAAAATAATACAAGGGGGAGAAATTTATTACAGTAGAGGGAGTAGAGAGAGAAGTGGGGAGGGGCAGGGAGGCTAGGGGGGATAGTAGAGGATAGGAAAGTCAGCAGAATACAACAGACACTAGTATGGCAATATGTGAATCAATGGATGTGTAACTGATGTGATTCTGCAATCTGTATACAGGGTAAAAATGGGAGTTCATAACCCACTTGAATCAAAGTGTGAAATATGATATATCAAGAACTATGTAATGTTTTGAACAACCATAAATAAAAATAAAAAAAAACTATCTTTGGTGCATAATGCACACAATTCTAATATTTCTACAGTAACTGACCCAGTTTAACATCAATGCAAGTAGATTCCTATTGGACATGATGTGTATTTTGACATTCACTTTTATTCAACACTGATACATTACTATTTCAACAGTTTATGCACATAACAGGATATATATTTCATTCACAATTTAGAAAATTTATAGGCATTTGTTTCACTTTCAATCACTTCCTGCTTCAGAACACATGGATTCCTCCATATTTCTTGACTGGTCTTTTCATGAGACTTTTTTCCAAACATATTATTTTCGATTTCCATAATCACTTTTGAAACAAAACTCACACACACTTCATGATAAACAATAACCCTAAGATTACCATTAGATATATAACTGGTTGGAGTGAATGATTGTATGTCAATATATGATTTCCTATATATTTTCAGATATCAATTCAATCCATTATTTAAAGTGGAACCAGTTATAATATTTATTCACACTATGGTCTATTCATGCATTATCTCTATATTCATAGACACAGGGTACACCACTTTGTACCACCAATACTAATTTATATGTCTTCAAATATTGCTCCCAGTAATCGTGGAAGAAATACTCATGTCATCTGATCTACATATACATTTGATCACAATATTTTTCTGGGTACAAAATGCAAAAATCACACTTATGATTGTACCAAATACTAAATGGAAAGTGAACATGGATTACTAAAACGATAAATGTCCTGGTTGCCTAATGCTTTCAAATGTCATTCCTATTGGTGACGACATATTTGTTTCTTCCTAAGATTATGTATTCAATCTCAAGCCTATTGAAAATGTCTAATCCTATCACTTACTGTATAATTGCCTAATTTCGTAAGGTCTGTATTGATATTTTCCTTTCTACATATTTTCCCCAGTTAATCATTGTGAATGACTCTTCACATGTGCTGAAATTTACATTCACTCTATAACAAAAACACTATTGCTACAGAACTTTTGCTCCATGTCCTATACTCACTCTATTTCCTAAACCTACTGACTACCTTCCTAATCCCACCGACTATCTCAATTTGAGTGGATGTTCTCTTCTAAAATCAATCTTCCAAGGTGTAAGGTCCTATGCCATTGATTATCGATTTATCTGAGACATCTGTGCAGAACGTAATTATAAGCTAAGTATCCCAATCAAGGGCCTAATGCCCTTCTGGGCTTCAAATCTTACCTAGATTTCTGTTTCCATACTTATATTTCACCTCTATAATCTTATAAATATCGCAGGTTCCCAATACTATTAATCATCCTTCGCAATGATTCGTAACCCAAATCAAACATGTTATTAACCCTAACCATACACTCTTCCCTCAATCTAACTTTGCAGAAGAGCAGGGACAGAGTTCGTCTTACAATACAGGAATGTAGGGTATCTTCCTCCTGCTGAGAACCTCAAATGTCCATGCAAATTTGATCCCTGGAGAAAATGTAGGCATCTATGAAGGACCTGAGAGAGCAAATGTCATCTTCCATCGCAAACAACCTTTCCAGGATGAAGGGTTGTGTCTGAATAAGCCTCTCTCTTGTTAATGTACACAAGATAGACCAAACCAGGCATGTGTGGAGAGCTGTTCCTGGGTGCCTATGGTTGATATACCATTCTAACTTGTAAAAGTGTCACAGGAAGTAAGGGCAGCCTCCATCTCATAGGACAAAGTGGTTGCCAAGGCAATGACCTCAAAGAATTCCTGAAGGAAGTAATCTCACCTCACTTCCTTGGTGATGGAACTCTCTGAACTTGGAATCCGGGAAGCCAGGCACCCAGAGCCAGTCTCAGTCCCAGTCCCAGTGGTCTTATTTTTTGGATTTACCAAGGACAGAGTCAGTCTTTCTTGGTACCTACTGAGGTGAGGATGAACAAATGTCAGGAAAGCTCTGAAGAGGGGCCTTTCCTGAGACAGCAGGTAGTGGCTCACCGCTGGCTAGTGACAACTTCACAGATTTGGCCAACGAGACCATATCTGACACAGGACAGGCGATTTCATCAGAACATAGTTTGGCCCACCAGTCAGAAGACACTCCCAATAGTCACAGACCTACTTGGGGAAGGAGCTTCCTTTGTGTGTGTGGGTGTGGGTTTGAGATTTTATCTCATGTTCTGAGAATAGGTAGGAAAGGCGGTTTGTTTGGTTTGGAGTGAACTGTTTCTGGTAAGTCCTTTGACAAGGCCAGTGTTTCTTTGTCTGTGTATCCCACTGTGTCCGTGGTTTTAGATATTAGAAAAGAGAATGAATCATTGGATGTGTCCTGTCTAGACTCAACTTGCCCAATTTATGAATGGACTGCGGCTTGACTTATGGGTGGACAACTCCAACAATCTTCCTAAGTTCCTCTTTTCTTCCTGAATTCTGGCCACTCTCCAGAATAGGCTCATGGTTTTTTGTCCAAAATATGTACCACCTCCAAGCTCTGTGACATGGCCATGTACTGGATAGCTGAAAGAAATGGGAGCATCTCAGAAAACTCAGATATTAGTTTGACCAGGAAATTCTAAGTGAAGAAACCCTGCTTTGGGCCTTTTGCTCACCAATTGTTCTGATGCCCTGAATGTCAGGAAGGTCATTGCCTCAGGCCACACCATTGTAGAGCCTAAAGAAACAGTTTTCAAATGGAAATGAAAGGC
Source organism: Callospermophilus lateralis (assembly GCF_048772815.1). Lineage (NCBI taxonomy): Eukaryota > Metazoa > Chordata > Mammalia > Rodentia > Sciuridae > Callospermophilus > Callospermophilus lateralis. Next base: position 165,679 of record NW_027512931.1, read on the forward strand.
CATCACCTGTGGCTCTTTGCTTAATTGCTTTGGAAAGGGATGTGTCTGAATCAGCCTTTTGGCCCTGTGTGAGACTGTGGCTTAGATTCTCAGCACCTGATGGATCTAAAGAAGGATCCCATGTGTGCATCCAAAACCAAAATGGACAAAAGAGCAGTCAGTGTGGATGAAGTCTCTCGCATTCCTCTGTAAGGTTCCTGTCATCCATCATGTGAGAATAGTGATAATTTGGTTCAAATGTGTTCCTCAAAACCCTGCAGAGGCTAGCCCATAAGTGCTTGGTTTTTCTCAAGACTCCAATTCACATAAAGAATCTAAAACACACAGTCAGTCGGCCTCAAATTGGAGAAGCAGTGCCATATTAATGGCAGGCGTATTTGATCACTCTTGGTTCACTGGAAGGATGTCCTGGCCACCCTTATTTTAGGCAAATGAGGGGCAAGGGAGGTTATATTGGACACTGTCTTGGGCTGCACCCCTCATGGAAACCTCCAGCCAGAGATTATGATGATTGTGTAAATGGAAGAAGATGAGTGCCATGTGGAAGTGTTTTGGATTTAATTGTGGATATTTGTGTGACACTTGGAAGACATAACAAGGTCTACCTGGGCTTGAACTCTGGTGTGATTCCCCTTATAGACTGAGTTCAGGAACTGATCTCAGAGAAGTATTGCCATGTATTGTGTTGTGATTTAAGAGGCGATGTATGAGAGTCACCCTTGGAAACTGAGATCTAGCCCCAGAGTGGCTTTCCACAGAGCACTGGGAATTTCAGCCAAGATAACACATGATTTCATTCGAAAGACTTGGCAGACATAGTTGAGAGTGAAAACACACATGGACCTCATATTGTAGACCTTAATGGGCCTGGCTTAATGTGACCTTTTGGCCATTCTTTGGGAAGCCTTGCCTGTGAGGGTTCTCCAGAGCTTTCATTGAAATAATCTTGCTCACCATTTACTGGTTCCTGAATGAATTGAAACCCACAGTGCCTCCAACTTCATCCTTGAAAAATGTCTAAATAAATACCATGAAATTTTTGAAATTCCCATGACCAGGTGGCACTGGAGAATCTTTGGATGTCCTGTTGCTGATCATGGATGTACCAGACAGTGCCTTGCTTGACTGGGTTTTATGAAAATTGTGTAGAACAGAGGTGCCAGAAAGTTGCAGCCTGCTGAGAAGTGGGCCTAGAGCTGTGGTGGGCAGGAGTGTGATAAAACAACTGTGTTGGAGCAATGTGGATCTTCCATTGACTTCCAAATGGCTTGTGGATTACATGAAGCAGCCAGCAGACCCTTGTAATTAAAGGCATCTTGTTATATGGAGAGGATTCAGGGCAATGTTCAGAATCAGGTTGCTATGGACAAGGATGCAATGTGGCAAGCTTTGAGGGATAGAAGCGTGGTTGGTGCGTTCTTCTGCAGACTCTGAACCACCACACATGACAGAACTCCCTCCAGCACTGTGTCTCAGTTGAACTCCTTGAATTTCATGAAGCAAATACCAAACTCCCAGTTCAGCAGCAAAAACCCCACAAAAAGTGGAGGAGGACCAAATGGCTTCACAGTCCAACGGGGAGACACTTAGCCCCCAGAGGCCACAGTTTACCTAAAAAGAAGAAAATCAACACTGCTACCTCATGTTCATTGGAAAATAAGATACCATGTCCTCCACGTCACATATAGGCAGACCCAGCTTTGATGGTCTCACTACAAAGGAAGCCAATTCTCCTGACAACAACATATTTTTCACGTTCCCAAACTCAGAGGCAGTTGCTCTAAAAGTTTTTAGGCCAGCAGAGCTCCATGTTTGTGGAGTGTTTACCCTGTCCCTTACTTTTGGAAACTCCTCTACAACCTCCAAGGTTGTGAACTCCTGAGCATTTTCCATTCCAGATATGTATTCACTGATTTTCTATCTATTCTCCTCTAACTGTGTCTTACTTGGGGTGAAGGTAATTTCAAGGCATTGTTCTGGATGAGAGTGGGAGGATATTTGTGTAGCATATATTTGCATACAAATTGGATTCAATTTCCAATTTTCCTTTTGAAATACTGAATCCCTGACACTAACCCATACATACTAGAGTCAGACAACTCATCCTAATATGATAGAGAAAAATAACACAAACCTATAGAAATACAAGCAGTTCATTGGAGGCATGTTGTATAGTTGGACTTGCATTTTGCATTATACAAGGTAGGAGTTATAAATCTAGTCAATGTTTAATAGAAAAAGATCTCCATGTGTTTTTAAAGTTAACAAATATGAGAATTCATGTTTCCCTTTCTCTTTAGCCTATTCACACTTGTATATTTATATGCATATATAGAATCCTACCAGGTATCACACGTACATCTTTGTGAGGTGGCTGACTTGGCAGATACAAATTGTGAGAAGAGATCACTCCTCCTAAATGCTGTTGGAACTGAAAATTCAACCTATAAGGAGCGTCCTAGTAGAACAACATTATACGTAAACTCATGTTCAGTAAAATAAATATTTTTGCATCTGTGGATGATATATATTTACTGATGAATTTCGATTGGCATTTATATTGCTACTTTTTAATGTCTGTGAGTGTTTTGTGTGTGTGTTTGTGTGTGTGTGTGTGTACACTCTCCAGATTTTTCAAAATATGAAATATATGTGTCAAATATACACTCTCTAAATTCATTTATGTTCATGTATGTGGATTTTTAATCAACTTTTCACAAGATTATTCTTGTGAAAAGTTGATTAAAAATATTCAGAAATATTCATCCACCTGAAATATATATTTGTTTCCTAGTACTGAAAACTAACTTCAGGGAATGATGCATACAAATCCTAATTATTCTACAGTAACTGACCCAGTCTAACATCAATGCAAGTAGATTCCAATGGGACATGATATGTAATTCTTTATTCATTTGTATTCGACACTTTTACATTATTATTTCTTCAGTTTTTGCACATCATAGGATATACATTTCATCCACAAGTTCACAAATTTGTAGGCATTTGTTTCAAATTTAATCACTTTTTGCTTCAGAACACATGTATTGTCAAGGTTTCTTTACTGGTATTTTCATGAGTCTTCTTTCCAAACACATTATTTCCATAGTCACTTTTGAAGCAAAACTCACACACTCTTCATGATAAACCAAAACACGAATATTACCATTAGATGTATAACTGCTTGGAATGAATGATTGTATATCAATATACGATTTCCTGTGATTTTTCAGATATTATATCAATTCATTTTTTAAAGTTGAAAAAAGTTATATTATTCATTCACATTGCGGTCTATTCATTCTTTATCTCTATATTCATAGACACAGGGTACACCTCTTTGTACCCCCGATTCTAATTTTACATCTTCAATATATTGCTTGCAGAAATGTTGGAAGACATACTCATGTCACCTGATGTACATATACATTTTATCAAAGTAATATTCTGGACAAAAAAATGTAAAGGTCACATTTATGATTGTACCAAAGCCTAAATGTAAAGTGTACATGAATTACTAAAAACATCCATGTCCACGTTGCCTAATGCTGTCAATTGTCAATCCTATTGGTGACTACATATTTGTTTCTTCCTAATTTATATATTCAAACTCAACCCTGTTGGAAATGTCTAATCCTATCACTCACTTTATACTTTGCCTGATTTCATAATGTTTCTATTGATATCTGCTTTTCAACAAATTTTCCCAAGTTGATCCTAGTGACTGACACTTCATATGTGCTGACATTTACATTCACTCTATAATCGAAACCCTATTGCTAAAGAACTTTTGGTCCAAATCCTATACTCACTCTTCTTTCTAAACCTACCGACTATCTTCCTAATCCTACCGACTATCCCTTTTTGACTGGATGTTCTCTTCTACATTCAATAAAATGTCCTATGCCATTGTATATCGAATTATCTGAGACAATTTTGCAGAGCATAATTCAAAGCTAAGTATCCCAATCAAGGGCCCAATGTCCTTCTGGGCTTCAAATCATACCTAGATTTCTGTTTTCATACTTATATTTCACCTCTATATTCTTGTAAATATCGCAGGTTCCCAATAGCATTATTCATCGCACAGAATGATTCGTAACCCAAATCAAACCTGTTATTAACCCTAAACATACTCTGTTCCCTCAATCTCATTTTACAGAAGAGCAGGGACAGAGTGGTTTTTACAATACAGGAAACTTGGGGACCTTCCACCTGCTGAGAACTTCAAAGGTCCATGCAGAAATGATACCTGGAGAAGTTGTAGGCAGGTATGAAGGACCTGAGAGAGCAAAAGTCATCTTCCAATGCAAACAACCTGGTCAGGATGAAGGGATATGTATGAATCAGCCTCTCTCTTCTTATTGTAGAGAAGATGGACCAAACCAGACCTGTGTGGAGAGCTGTTCTTGGGTGCCAATGGTTGATATACCATACTACCTTGTGAAAGTGTCACAGGAAGTAGGGGAAGGCTCCATCTCATGGGACCTTTGGAAGCAACTGTTAGGACAAAGTCGTTGCCAAGGCAGTGACCTCATTCAGTTCCAAAGAAAGTGACATACCTCATTTCCTTGGTGATGGAACTGTCTGAACTTGGTATCCAAAAAGCCAGGCACCAAGAGGCAGTCCCAGTCCCAGTCCCAGTGGGCTCACTTGTTTGGATTTACCAAGGACAGAGTCAGTTTTCTTGGTACCTAATGATGTGAGGATGGCCAAATGCCAGGAAAGCTCTGAAGATGGACCTTTCCTGAGAAAGCAGATAGTGGTTCACCACTGGCTCCTGACAACTGCACAGAGTTGGCCAAGGAAACCAGATCTGAGAGAAGACAGACCATTTCAGGGGAACATAGTATGGCCCACCAGTCAGAGGACACTCTGGATAGTCACAGACCTACTTGGGTGAAGGAGGTGCCTTTGTGGGAGTGGGTGTGGGTTTATTGTTTTGTCTCATGTTCTGAGAATAGATGGGAAAGGCGGTTTGGTTTGGAGTGGACAGTTTCTAGTAAGTTGTTTCACAAGGTGAGTGTTTCTATGTCTGTGTATCCCACTGTGTCCATTGTTGTAGACATTGGAAAAGAGAATGCATTAATGGATGTGTCCTGTCAAGTGTAAATCTTCCCATATTTCAACCTGCCCAATATATGAATGGAGTGCAGCTTGTCTTGTCGATGTGCAACACCTGCTATCTTTCTAAGTTGCTGTTTTCTTCCTGAATTCTGCCCACTCTCTAGAATAGGCTCATGGATTTATGTTCAAAATATGTACCACCTCCAACTCTGTGACATGGCCATGTACTGGATAGCTGAAGAGAATTGCGAGCATCTCAGAAAACTCAGATATCAGTGTGACCAGGAAAGTCTCAGTGGAGAAACCCTGCTTTGGGCCTTTTGCTTACTTATTGTTGTTTTTCACTGAATGTCAGGAAGTTCTTTGCCTCAATCCACCCCTTTGTGAAGCCTGAAGTAAACAGTTTTCAAATGGAAATGAATGGCATCACCTGTGGCTCTTTGCTTAATTGCTTTAGGAAGGGATGTGTCTGAATTAGTCTCTTGGCCATGTGTGTGGCTTTGAGTTAGATTCTCAGCACCTGATGCATCTAAAGAATGATCCCATGTGTGCATCCAAAACCATAATGGCAAAAAAATCATTCATTATGGATGAAGTCTCTTGCCTTCCTCTGTTAGGTTCCTGAACTCCATCAAGTGAGAATAGGGATTCTTTGGGTCAAATGAGTTCTTCAATTCCCTGCAGAGGTGCTTGGGTTTTCGAGTAACTCCAAATCACATAAGAAATTGATACCTGAAATCAGTAGGCCTCAAATTGGAGAAACACAGAAGTATTAACGGCAGGCTTATTTGATCACTCCTGGTTCACAGAAACGGTGTCCAGGCCACCCTGACTTTAGGCAAATGAGGAAAAAGCGAGCTGATTTTGGACACTGTCTTGGCTTTTCTCATGACTCCAATTCACATAAAGAATCTACACCCCACAGTCAGAGAGCCTCAAATTGGATAAGCGGAGCAGTATTAAGGGCAGGCCTATTTGATCACTCCAGGTTCACAGGAAGGGTGCCCAGGCCACGCTGAAGTTAGGCAAAAGAGGTGCAAGAAGCTTATTTTGGACATTTTCTTGGGCTGCACAACTCATGGAAAACTCCAGGAAGAGGTTATGATTAGTGTCTATATGGAAGAAGAATAGGGCCATGAGGGAGTATTCTGGTTTTAATTGTTTTCATTTGAGTAGCGGTTGGAAGAGTTGTCTGGGTCCACCTGGACTTGAACTCTGGTGTGATTCTCCTTATAGACTGAGTTCTGGAACTGACCTGAGAGAAGTATTGCCAAGAATTGTGTTGGGATTTTAGGAGGCCAGGCATGAAGTTGCCATTGGAACCTGAGATCTAGGCACAGGTTGGCTTTCCACAGAACACTGCGAATCTCAGCCAGGATATTACATGATTTTATTCTGAAAGACTTGGCATGCATTATAGAGATTCAAAACCCACATGGACCTCGCTTTATAGACCTCAATTGGCCTCGCTTCATGTGACTTTTTGGCCACTCATTGGGTAGCCTTGCTTGTGAGAGTACTCCAGAGCTTTGCCTGAAATTAGTTTCCTAACCCTTTAAGGGTTCCTGAATGAATTGAAACCCACAGTGCCTCCAACTTCATCCATGAAAAATTGCTAGATAATTACCATGAAATTTTTAAAATTCCCATGACCAGATGTCACTGGAGAACCTTTGATGTCCTGTTGATGATCATGAATATACCAGACAGGGCCTTGATTGACTGGGTTTCATAAAAATGGTGTAGAACAGAGATGCTAGTAAGTAGGAGCCTGGTGAGTAGTGGGCCTAGAGAAGTGTTATGCAAGTGAGTGATAAAACATCTGTGGTGGGGCCATGTGGATCTTCCATTGGCTTCCAAATGGCTTGAGACTGACATGGTGCAGCCATCAGACCCATATACGTAAAGGCATATTTTTATATGGAGAGGTTTTAGGGAAATGTTCAGAATCATGTTGCTATTGTCAAGGGGGCAAGCTACGTGGGATAGAACCCTGGTTGGTGCATTCTCCTGGAGACCATGCCCACCACAGCTGACAGAACTCCCTTCAGCACTGTCTCCCATTTGAACTCATTGTATTTCATGAAGCAAATACCAAACTCCCAGTGCAGCAGCAAAAAACACGACGATAATTGGAGGATGACCAAGTTGTGTCACAGTCCACACGGGGAGACACTTAGCCCTCAGTGGCCACAGTTTACCTACAAAGAGAGAATTCAGCACTGCTGCCTCATTTTTATTGGAAAATAAATAACCATGTCCTCCAGGTCACATAGAAGCAGATCGAGCTTTGATTGTCTCACTACAAATAAAGCTAAAGCTAATGAAAACAACATATATTTTAAGTGCCCAACCTCAAAGGCAGGTTCTCAAAAAGTCTTTAGGCCAGCAGAGCTCCATGTTTGTGGAGTGTTTACCCTGTCCCTTACTTTTGGAAACTCCTCTACCACCTCCAAAGATGTGAAATCTGGAGCATTTTCCATTCCTGATAGGTATTCACAGATTTTCTAACTCTTCTCCTCTAATTGTGTCTTACTTGGGGCGAAGGTAATGTCAAGGCATTGTTCTGGAGGAGAGTGGGAAGAATTTTCTGTAGCATATATTTGCATACACATTGGATTCAGTTTTTTATTTTCCATTCAAAATACTGAATCCCTGACTCTAACCCATACCCGACCAGACTCTGACTACTAATTCTAATAAGATGGAGAAAACTAACCCAAACAGAATAGAAATACAAGCAGTTCAGAGTAGGCCTGGTGTATTGTTGGACTTGCCTTTTGCATGATACAGAGTTGGAGTCATGAATCTAGTCGATTTGTTGTTGAAATAGTTGTCCATGTATTTTTAAGGTTAACAAATATGTGAATTCCTGTCTCCATCTCTATGAAGCCCCAGCTCTAGGCCAGAGGCCTTCTTCATATATTTTGTTAAAAACTACTAAGGGGATGTCTAGCTTAGGAGTGCTGATTTTTCCAGCCAGTGGCCAAGTAGAACAGAGCAACACGAATAGAGGAAGTTTATCTACATTGAACTCTTTTATAGGAACTGTGTTGCTGAAAGGCTTAAAGTCAGCCATGGTGAAGACTTCTGGAGAAGGTCATTTAAGACTTTTCTGTGGGCCTGGTACAGAGGGGAAGACAGGGAAGGCAGGGGATGAGAGCAGCTCCGTGGATCTGAGGATGAGGAAAAAGAGATATAAAAGAATTATGGGAAAGGGGTTTGGGATTTTCCTGGCAACAAAACTTGAGCAGTAGAACAGGTAGAGCAGAGGGGAAGACGGGAGTGAGTATCCCAAAAAGCCTGTGAGGGACTTTAAATTCTTAGTAACCTGTTTTCAGTGATGACAAAGCAACTTTAAAGGCCATTTTAATTACATCTTTGATAGGCGTCTGAGGGCACTCCTTAGCTGGTATGAGCTTTGGGTTAGCTGGTAAGAGGACCTGGTGGGACCCGGTGTGGGCACTGACAGGAGGAGAGAGGAGTGAGTGGGTGGAAGGGTACCTCAGTACCTGCAAGCTCAGCAAGGGGCAATGGTCTGAGAACCGACGGAAATTTGGGTTTTTGATCTAGTAACTGGAGCTGAGAAATCAGGTTGCTGATGTGGGAGTGACAGCAGAGAGTCTGGGGCAGAAGGCTGCGGGTGAGTATCTATTGGAGAAGCATAGTTCAGGATTTGAGCATAGGAGGGAAAAGGCCTACACGTAGGGGAATTTCCTTCCACACTTTTGAGCACTTGTCAAAGTTGAAAAGGTCACGCAAAATTTGAGGATCTAGAGACCCTTCTGGTGGCCATCGGTTTTTGTTATCTAACTGGTAATATGGCCAATGCTGTGTACTGAATTTGATGAGGAGTTTTGCTTCCACCAGGTAGCCCCTGTATCCTCACATCCCCATTATTTACAGAAGAAGTTGGCTTTTCCCCCACACAGTCGTGGCTGTTTTTGGCTTTGGTAGTCCGCCAGGCAAACATAGTAATCTAGGCAAGCCAACCTGCATCTGGCTCGCGTGTCCCTACATCCATAATGTTTGTTTCCATTATCTATTGTATGGAAAGTATTTAATGGAATTTTTGGGGATCCTCTTCATCAGGGATTTCCCAATAGGAAAGACGTATAGCCAGCTGACAAATTTCTTGGTGGAGAGATGGCCACCAGGTCCCTAAGTGGGCTGTATGTGCGATAGACCATACTTCTTGTCTAGTAGGATTTGTGATCAGCCATCGCTGCTGAACGGGTTGATGAGGGTTAGGACTACTGGTGACCAATTGGAGAGTCTATAGTCTTATTCACATGGCGAATATACAATTTGAAAATGTTACCAGTCTTTTTCATTTTTCAGCCAGATTCTGGACAGGGCACAGGCTTGAGATGAGAATTAGGAACCAGGAAGTGATTCCGTCTAACTTTAGCACTGTAGGTGTTATAAGTAGCACCTGGTATGGTCCTGTCCAGCCGGGTTCCAGGGATGACACCTGATGTTGTCTTATGTAGACAAAGTCTCTTACTTGATATAGATGTGGAGTACCCTCTTCAGCAGGTTGGTAGGCAGTGGCCAGCTGTTTCCACAGGTATTGCTGAGTTCCTTCCAGAACTTTAAGTCTGTCAAGCAAGGTGGTGTGGAAGGGATCGTTAGATCTTTGAGTTAGGGTTAGGTCCCTTACTGGAGATGGGGCCCCATAGAGAATTTCATAGGGGGTGAGGTTACACAAAGAAACAGAGGGAGTATTTCTTGCATGAAATAGTGCATAAGGCAGGAGCATAGTCCAATCTTTTATGCTGCTCTTTAAGCTTAATTCCGTTTAGGTCTCTTTAATGGTTCTATTTAATTTTTTTACCTGTCCTGAACTCTGGGGTCTATAAGCACAATGTAACTTCCAATTAATCCCCAGGGTCCTGGCTAACCCCTGAGTTACCTGGGCCATGAACGCTGGTCCATTATCAGACCCTATTACCTTAGGCAGGCCGTACCTTGGAAAAATATCTTTCAGGATCTTCTTGACCACCATTTGCGCCTTTTTTTTTGGGGGGGGGGGAGGCTTCAATCCATCCTGAAATATATCTACAAAGAGTAGGAGATATTTAAGTCCATACCATGCTTGCTTAATTTCAGTAAAGTCCACTTCCCAGAATTGTCCTGGTCTGGTTCCTCGTAGGTGCTTTCCTGCAGGAAAGTTGGAAGGGTAAGCATTAACCTATTGACAGACCCGACAGGCTTTTTTTTACCTGTTCAGTTATTTCCTTTCACTGTGAGTCGGTTAGTGGAAAACTCTGTTCTTGATCCTTCAGGAATGCCTGCAATTTCTTTGAACCAAGGTGAGTGAACTGATGTACATTTTTAACGTAGTGTAGGGCTTTCTGAAATTTCAGGCTTTGCTCAGTGAAGTTGAGGAGTACAGTGTCAGTGTCCTTAGATATTATCAAAAGCTTGATGGATCTCAGGGGTCCATTAGAATTGGGCATCTCCTTTAACAGCGGGTGTAAATGAGAAGTTAAGGACCCAAACACAGGAATCCTTAACCTGCAAAACCCAGCAGTCCCAAGAAACTCTCTGTGTTGTCTGCTGTTAGATGGGGGTGGTTTCTGCACAACCGTTTGATTTCTGGGCTCAGTGAGCCATCGTTTACTGCCCCTAAAGGAATAGCCCAGGAAGATTACTTCTTGCTGGCAAATTTGGGCCTTTTAGGAAGAAGCTCTATACCCGAGTTGAGGAAGCTCACATAATACTGCTTGGGTCCCAGATTCACAGATATCCTTGGTGTTGGGTGCCAGTAGCAGGTCATCCACGTATTGAAGCTGGGTGACTTCGGGGTGCGTAGTTCTGAAGCTGTTGAGATCTCTTTGGAGGGTTTCATCAAAGAGAGTGGGGGAGTTTTTCAACCATTTTGGGGAGTCTAGTCCAAGTTAGTTGACCACACGTTCCAGTTTCTGGGTCTACCCACTAGCAAGCAAACAGCAACTGACTATATTTATGCAGAGGCAAGCAAAAGAAAGCATCTTTTAAGTCCAGAACAGTATACCATTTCCTCTCAGGGTTCAGAGTGATAAGCAGATTGTACGGATTAGGTACACTGGGGTGAATGTCCTACACTCTGTTGTAGGTCTCTCTTATGTCTTTAATGGGGGATAGTCCCCGGCTCCTGGCTTTTTATACTGGTAGCGGGGGAGTGTTTTAGGATGATTGACAAGGCCTTAGGACCCTAAGGCCAGATATTTCTGAATATGGGGCCTTATCCCATCTTTAGCTTTTTTGCTCAGAGGATATTTTTTGACATTGATTGGGGAGGCTGAGGTTTTGAACTCCACTGTTTTTGTAGGTTGTTTCATGGCTAGTCCTAACCCAGCAGTTTTTTTCCAGGCATCTGGGTAATCTGTTATCCATTTCTGGGGTAGCTTGCCTGTTTGATCAGTCTTGGGGGGTGTGAAGAGTTGCTGTTCATCTTCTACTGACATATTTAAAGCCGTGAATATAGGAGTTTATACTAAAGGATTTAGAAATATCATTTTGGGGCCTTCATGGTTAAAAGTCATTTTGGCCTGGAGCTTGGTGAGCAGATCTCTGCCCATCAATGGGGCCAGGCATTCTGGGATTATTAGGAAGGAGTGATGGATTTTTCCTTTCCTCGTGTCCATGGTTTTCTTTTCTTAGTTGTCTAATTCCCATATTTACTGGTGTTAGCACTTTGAGCTAGAGAGCTTTTATTTGATAGAGGGCCCAGTGGGGCCTTAAGAACTAAGTATACTGCCCCTGTATCCACTTCAAAGTTTACTGGGGTCCCCTCCACATCAAAAGTTACCCTGGGTTTATTGGGAGTCTAGCAATCTGGGGCTCAGTGCTCACTTGAATAGAGCAGAGAGCAATGAGAACAGCTTAAGCAGAGCTTATATACTTTCCTTGAAGAGGGCAGGGAGGGAACTTATTGATGGGTCAGGGCGAGTGGGCGGTTTGCGTGCAAACAGGTGAGGGTGTACATTCTCTGTTTGGCAGTCGGGGACAGCACATTCTGGGGAAAAAATTAGCAAACAGTCCTCAAGGTTTCAACAGTGTTTTTTTAAGCATACAGAAAAACAGGAAGTGACAAGTACCTATCTTATTAACCTTTCACCAAATCCTAAATGGAAAGTGAGCATGGATTTCTAAAAACATCCATTTCCAGGTTGCTTAATGCTCGCAAATCAATCCTATTGGTGACTACATATTTGTTGCTTTCTAAGATTATATATTCAACCTCAACCCTGTTGAAAATGACTAATACTAACCCTCACTTTATGCTTTTCCTGATTTCCTAATGTCTCCATTGATATCTGCTTTCATACATATTTTCCTGAGTTCATCATTGTGACTGACTCTTTACATGTGCTGAAATTTACATTCACTCTCTATCCGAAACCCTATTGCTACAGAACTTTTGTTCGAAATCCTATACTCACTCTTTTTTCTATACCTACCAACTATCTTCCTAATCCTACCGACTATCCCTTTTTGACTGGAAATTCTCTTTGACAATCAATCATCCAAGGTACAAGGTCCTATGCCATTGTATATCAATTTATCTGAGACATCTGTGCAGAATATAATTCAAAGCTAAGTATCCCAATCAACAGCCCAATGCCCTTCTTGGATTCAAACCTTATCTAGATTTCTGTTTTCATACTTATATTTCACCTATATATTCTCGTAAATATCGCGAGTTACCAATACCATTGTTCATTCCTCAGTATGATTTCTAACCTAAATCAAACCTGTTATTACTCTAACCATACACTGTACCCTCAAACTAACTGTACAGAAGAGCCGGGAGAGAGTTTGTCTTACAATACAGTAATGTAGGGGCTCTTCCACCTGCTGAGAACATCAAAGGTACAAGCAGAAATGATACCCTGGAGAAGTTGCAGGCAGCTATGAAGGACCTAATAGAGCAAAAGTCATCTTCCATGACAAACAACCTGGTCAGTATTAAGGGATGTGTCTGAATCAGCCTCTCCTTTCTTAATGTAGAGAAGATTTATCAAACCATGCCTGTGTGGAGAGCTGTTCCCAGGTGCCTATGGTTGATATACCATTCTAACTTGTGAAAGTGTCACAGGAAGTAGTGGCAGCCTCCATCTCATGGGAACCTTGGATGAATCTGGTAGGACAAAGTGGTTGCCAAGGCAGTGACCTCATTCAGTTCCTGAAGGAAGTGACCTCACCTCACTTTCCTGGTGATGGAAATCTCTGAATTTGGGATCCAGGAAGCCAGGCACCGAGAGCCAGTCCAAGTCCCAATCCCAGTGGTCTCACTTGTTTGGATTTACCAAGGACAGAGTCAGTCTTCCTTGGTACCTACTGATATGAGGATTGCCAAATGCCTGAAGAGCTCAGAAGAGGGGCCTTTACTGAGAAAGCAGGTAGTGGTTCACCGCTGGCTGTTGACAACTTCACAGAGTTGGCCAAGGAGACCAGATCTGAGACAGTACAGGCCATTTTAGGGGAACATAGTATGGCCCACTATTCAGAGGACACTCCGGATAGTCACAGACCTACTTGAGTTAAGGAGGTGCCTTTGTGGGTTTGGGTGTGAGTTTGTGGTTTTGTCTCATGTTCTGAGAATAGGTAGGAAAGGCTGTTGTTTTGATTGGAGTGGACTGTTTCTAGAAAGTCGTTTGACTAGGCGAGTGCTTCTATGTCTGTGTATCCCACTCTGTCCATGGTTGTAGACATTCGAAAAGAGAATGTATCAATGTATGTGTCCTGTCTAGTGGAAAACTTTCCAGCATTCATCAGGCCTAGTTGATGAATGGACTGTGGCTTTCCTTATGGATGGGCAACACCTACTAACTTCCTAAGTTCCTGTTTTCTTCCTGAATTCTGGCCACTCTCCAGAATAGCCTCATAGTTTTGTGTCCAAGATACATACCACCCCCAAGCTCTGTGACATGGCCATGTACTTGATAGCTATAGGAAATGGGAACATCTTAGAAAACTCAGACATCATTGTGACCAGTAAACGCTCAGTGAAGAACCCATATTTTGGTTCATTTGCTTACCTATTGTTCTGTTGCCCTGAATGTCAGGAAGGTCTTTGCCTCAGGCCACCCCTTTGTGAAGCCTGAATAAAACAGTTTTAAAATGGAAATAAATGGGAATAACTTGTGGTTCTTTGCTTTGGAAATGGATGTGTTTGAATCAGCCTCCTAGCCCTGTATGAGGTTGTGGCTTAAATTTTCAGCACATGATGGATCTAAAGATAGATACCATGTGTGCAATCAAAACCATAATGGCAAAAATTCAGTAATTGTGGATGAGTCTCTTGCCTTCCTCTGTTAGGTACCTGACCTCTATCAAGTGAGACAGGGATCCTTTTGGTCAAATGAGTTTTTCAAAGTCCTGCAGAGGTGCTTGTGTTTTCTCGTGACTCCAAATCACATAAAAAAATCTATACCTGAGAGTCAATAGTGCTCAAATTGGAGAAGCAGAGCAGTATTAACGGCAGGCCTATTTGATCACTTCTGGTTCACAGGAAGGGTGTCCAGGCCACCCTGACTTTAGGCAAATGAGGGGCAAGGGAGAATATTTTGGACACTGTCTTGGGATGCGTCCCGCATGGAAACCTCCAGCCAGAGTTTATGATGAGTGTCTATATTTAACAAGATGAGGGCCATGTGGGAGTGTTTTGGTTTTAATTGTGGTCATTCGTGTGGCGGTTGGAAGAGATGACTGGATCCAAATGGGCTTGAACTATGGTGTCATTCCCCTTAGAGACTGAGTTCTGGAACTTACCTCAGAGAAATATTGCCATGAATTGTGTTGGGATTTAGGAGGCCACGCATGAGAGTCACCCTTGGAAACTGAGATCTAGGCCCAGTGTCGCTTTCCACAGAGCACTGGGAATCTCAGGAGGATATCACACAATTTTATTCTGAAAAACTTGTCAGACATATTTGATAGTCAAAACACACATGGACCTCAATTGTAGACCTCAATGGGCCTTGCTTCATGTGACCTTTTGGCCACTCTTTGGGAAGCCTTGCCTGTGACAGTTCTCCAGAGCTTTCATTGAAATGAGCTTCCTCACCATTAAATAATTTCTGAATGAATTGAAACCCACAGTGTCTCCAACTTCATCCTTGAAAATTGGCTAGATAAATACCATGAAATTTTTGAAATTTCCTTGACCAGGTGGCACTGGAGAACATTTGGATGTCCAGTTGCTGATCATGAGTGTACCAGACAGTGTGTTGATTGACTGGTTTTCATGAAAATGGTGTAGAAAAGAGATGCCAGTCATTTGAAGCCTGTTGAGTAATGGGCCCAGAGCGGGGGTGAGCAAGTGTGTGATAAAACATCTGTGGTGGGGTCATGTGGATCTGCAATTGGCTTCCAAATGGCTTGAGACTGACATGGTGCAGCCAGCAGATCCTGCATGTAAAGACATCTGGTTATATAGAGAGGTTTCAGGGCAATGTTCAAAATCAGGTTTCTATGGTCAAGGGAGCAACCTATGTGGTATACAAGCCCTGTTGGTGCATTCTCCTGCAGACCCTGACCCACCACACGTGAAAGAACTTCCTCCAGCCCTTTGTCCCAGTTGAACTCCTTGTATTTCATGAAGCAAATACCAAACTCCGAGTGCAGTATCAAGAAACGTTTTGAAAAGTGGAGGATGACCTAATGGCTTAGCAGTCTACATGGGGAGACACTTAGACCCAGTGGCCATAGTTTACCTACAAAGAGAGAAATCAACACTGCTGCTTCATGTTCATTGGAGAATTATAAACCATGTCCTCCAGGTCACAGATGTGCAGACCAAGCTTTGATTGTCTCACTAGAAAGGAAGCTAAAGCTCCTGACAACAACATATATTTCAAGTGCCCAACCTAGAGGCAGTTTCTCCAGAAGTCTTTAGGCTGGTAAATCTCCATGTTTGTGGAGATTTTACACTTTCCCTTACTTTTGGAAACTCCTCTACCAACTCCAAGGTTGTGAACTCCTGAACATTTTTCATTTCAGATATGCATTCAAAGATTGTCTAACTCTTCTCCTCTAAATGTGTCTTACTTGGGTGAAGGTAATGTCAAGGCATTGTTCTGAATGAGAGTGGGAAAATTTTTGTGTAGCACACATTTGCATACACATTGATTCATTTTACAATTTTCCATTTGAAATACTGAATTCTTGACACTATCTCATACCCTACTAGACTCTGACTACTAATCCTAATATGATGGAGAAAAATACCCAAACAGAATGAAAATACAAGCAGTTTACAGCAGGCATGGTGTATTGTTGGACTTCCTTTTTGCATGATAGAGGGTAGGTATTCTAAATCTACTCAATTTTTAATTGAAATAGTCCTCCATGTGTTTTTAATGTTAACACATATGTAAATTCCTGTCTTCCTTTCTATGCAGCCTACTCAGCACATGTATTTTTATATGCAAATATAGAATCCTACGTGGTCTCACACGTACATTTTTTTGAGTTGGCTGACTGGGCAGAAACAAGTTGTGAGAAGAGATCTCGTAAACGCTGGTGGAACTGAAAATTAAAACTATGGGTGAGCTTCCCAGTAGAACAATTTATACATAAATCCATGTTCAGTAAAATAAATATATTTTCATCTGTGGATGATATATATTACTGATAAATTACGTTTGGCATATATATTGATACTTTTTAATGTATTTTTGTGTTTTTCTGTATATATATATATATATATATATATATATATATATATACACACACACACACACACACACTCTCCAGATTTTATAAAATATGAAATATATGTCTCTTATATACACTCCATCAATTCATTCATATTCATGTATGTGGATTTATAATCAACTTTTCACAAGATTATTCTCAGAAATATTCATCTACCTGAAATACATATTTGTTTCCCAGTATGAGAACTAACTTCAATCAATGGTGCTTACAAATCCTAATATTTTTACAGTAACAGACCCAGTTTAACATCAATGCAAGTAGATTCCTATGGGACTTAATGTCTATTTTGACCTTTATTTTAATTCAACACTGGTACATTAGTATTTCTTCAGTTTTTGCACATCATAGGACATATATTTCATCCACAAGTTAGGAAATTAATAAGAATTTGTTTCACTTCCTGCTTCAGAACACATGAATTCTTCCATGTTACTTGACTGGTCTTTTCATGAGACTTCTTTCCAAACACATTATTTTCGATTTCCATAATCAATTTTGAAGCTAAACTCACATACGCTTCATGATAAACTATAACATTAATATTACCATTAGATGTAAAACTGGTTGGAATGAATGTATGTATATCAATATAAAATTTCCTGTATATTTTCACATTTCAATTCAATGCATTATTTAAAGTTGGAACCAGTTATGTTATTTATTCACTGTATGGTCTATTAATGCATTATCTCTATATTCATAAACACAGTGTACACCTATTTGTCCCCCCATTACTAATTTGTACCTCTTCAAAATATTGCTCCCAGAAATGGTGGAAGAAATACTGATGTCACCTTATCTATATATACATTTTATCACAGTAATATTCTGGACACAAAAAGCAAAGGTCAAACTCATGATTGTATCAAAGCCTAAATGGAAAGTGAGCATGGATTACCAAAAACAACCATGTCCTGGTTACCTAATGCTCTCAAATGTCAATCCTATTGATGACTACATATTTGTTTCTTTCTAAGATTATATATTCAACCTCAAGCCTGTTGGAAATGTCTAATTCTATCACTCACTTTACACTTTGCCTGATTTCCTAATATCTCTATTGATATCTGCTTTCCTACATATTTTCCCTAGTTCATCATTGTGACTCATACTTCACATATGCTGACATTTACATTCACTCTCTACCCGAAACTCTATTGCTAAAGAACTTTTGGTACAAATCCTATACTCACTCTTCTTTATAAACCTACTGACTATCTTACTAATCCTACTGACTATCACTTTTTAACTCGATGTTCTCTTCAACAATCAATCATTCAAGGTAAAAGGTCCTATGCCATTTTATATCAATTCATCTGAGACACATGTGCAGAACATAATTCAAACCTAAGTATCCCACTCAAGGGCCCAATGCCCTTCTGGCTTCATATCTTACCTACATTTCTGTTTTCATACTTATATTTCACCTATATATTCTTGTAAATATCACAGGTTCCCAATACCATTATTCATCCGGCAGAGAGATTCCTAACCCAAATCGAACATGTTATTAACCCTAAATATACACTGTTACCTCAATCTAACTTTACAGAAGAGGAGGGACAGAGTTTCTCTTTAAATACCGGAATGTAGGGAATCTTCCACCTGCTGAGAACATCAAAGGTCCATGTAGAAATAATCCCTGGAGAAGATGTAGGCAGCTGTGAAGTTCCCGAGAGAGCAAAAGTCATCTTCCATGGCAAACAACCTGGTGAGGATGAAGGGATGTGTCTGTATCAGCCTCTATCAACTTAATGTAGAGAAGATAGACCAAACCAGGCCTGTGTGAAGAGGTGTTCCCAGGTGCCTATGGTTGATATACCATTCTAACTTTTGAAAGTGTTACAGAAAGTAGGAACAGCCTCCATCTCATGGGCCCTTAGAAGTAACTATTTGGACAAAGTTGTTGCCAAAGCAGTGACCTCATTCAGTTTCTGAAGGAAGTGACCTCACCTCACTTCCTTTGTGATGGAACTCTCTGAACTTGGAATCCAGGAAGAATGGCACCCAGAGCCAGTCGCAGTCCCAGGCCCAGTGGTCTCACTTGCTTCAATTTACCAAGGACAGAGTCAGTCTTTCTTAGTGAAAACAGATGTGAGGATGTTCAAATGCCAGAAAAGCTCTGAAGAGGGGCCTTTCCTGAGAAAGCAGGTAGTGGCTCACCCATGGCTAATGACAAATTCACAGAATTGGCCAAGGAGACCAGATTTGAGACACGACAGGCCATTTGGGGGGAATATAGTATGGCCCACCATTCAGAGGACACTCTGGGTAATCACAGAACTACTTGGAGCAAAGGTGGTGCCTTTGTGGGTGTGGGTGTATGTTCATGGTCTTGTCTCATGTTCTGAGAATAGGTAGGAAAGACTGTTTGTTTGGATTGGCGTGGACTGTTTCTAGTTAGTCGTTTTGCAATGCGAGTGCTTCTATGTCTGTGTATCCCACTGTGTCCGTGGTTGTAGACATTAGAAATAAGAATGCATCAAAGGATGTGTCCTGTCTAGTAGAAAGCTTCCCAGCATTCATCTTGCCCAATTTATAAATGGACTGTGGCTTTTGTTATCAAAGGGCAACACCTGATATCTTCATAAGTTTCTGTTTTCTTTCTGAATTCTGGACACTCTGCAGAATAGCTTCATGGTTTTGTGTCCAAGATATTTACCACCTAAAAGCTCTGTTATATGGCCATGTAGTGGGTAGCTAGTGTGACCAGGAAAGTCTCAGTGGAGAAACCCTGATTTGGGCTTTTTGCTTACCTATTGTTCTGTTGCCCTGAATATCAGGAAGGTATTTACCACAGGCCCATTCTTTGTGAAGCCTGAAGAAAAAAGTTTTCAAATGGAAATGAATGGACATCACCTGTAGCTCTTTGCTTAATTGCTTTGGAAATGGATTTGTCTGAAACAGCCTCTTGGCCCTGTGTGAGGCTGTGGTTAGATTCTCAGCACCTGATGGATCCCATGTGTTCATCCAAAACCAAAATGATCAAAAGAGCAGTCATTGCGGATGAAGTCTCTTGCCTTCCTCTGTAAGGTTCCTGACCTCCATCAAGTGAGAAGAGGGATTCTTTGGGTCAAATGCATTCTTTAAAGCCAAGGAGAGGCAAGCCCAAAGGTGCTTGCATTTTCTCATGCTTCCATTTCACATAAAGAATCTAAACCCCACAGTCAGTCATCCTCAAATTGGAGAAGCAGAGCAGTATTAACGGCACACTATTTGATCACTCCAGGTTCACAGGAAGGTGTTCAGGCCACCCCGACTTTAGGCAAATGAGGGGCAAGGGAGCTAACTTTGGACACTATCTTGTTCTGCATCCCTCATGGAAACCTCCAGCCAGAGTTTATAATGAGTATCTATATGGAAGAAGATGAGGGCCTTGTGGGAGTGTTTGGGTTTTAATTTTGGAAGTTTGTGTGGCGGTTGAAAAAGATGACTGGCTCCACCTGGTCTTGAACTCTGGTGTGATTCCCTTTAGAGACAGAGTTCTGGAACTGACCTCAGAGAATTATTGCCATGAGTTGTGTTGGGATTTTAGGAGGCCATGAATGACAGTCGCCCTTTGAAACTGAGATCTGTGCCCAGAAAGGCTTTCCACAAGGCACGAGGAATCTCAGCCAGAATATCACATGATTTTATTCTGAAAGACTTGGCAGCCATAGTTGAGAGGCAAAACACACATGATCTCACATTGCAGACCTCAATGGGCCTGGCTTCATGTGACCTTTTGGCGACCCTTTGGGAAGCCTTGCCTGTGAGTGTTCTCCAGAGCTTTCATTGAAATGAGCTTCCTCAACATTTAAAGGTTCCTGAGTGAATTGAAAATCATAGTGCCTCCAACTTCATCCTTGAAAAATGGCTAGAGAAATACCATGGAATTTTTGAAATTTTCATGACCAGGTGGCACTGGAGAACTTTTTGATGTCCATTTGCTGATCATGAGTATACCAGACAGTGCCTTGATTGACTGCGTTTCTTAAAAATGGTGTAGAACAGAGATGCCAGTAAGTTGGAGCCTGCTGAGTAGTGGGCCTAGAACAGTGGTGGGCAGGTGTGTGATAAAACATCTGTGTTGGGGCCATGTAGATCTGCCATTGGCTTCCAAATGGCTTGTAACTGACATGGTGCAGCAAGCAGACCCTTATCTGTAAAGGCATCTTGTTATATGGAGAGGTTTCAGGGCAATGTTCAGAATCAGGATGCTATGGTCAAGGGGTCAAACTATGTGAAATAGAAGCCTGACTGGTGCATTCTCCTGCAGACCCTGAGGCACCACATGTGACAGAACTCCCTCCAGCACTCTGACCAAGTTGAACTCCTTGTATTGTGAAGCAAATAACAAACTCCCAGTGCTCTACTAAGAAAAGTAGAGCATGATCAATTAGCTTCACAGTCCACACAGATTGACCCTTAGACTCCAGTTGCCACAGTTTACCTACAAAGTGAGAATTCAGCACTGCTGCCTCATGTTCATTGGAAAATAAGATACCATGTCCCCCAGGTCACATAGATGCAGACCAGTTTTGATGCTCTCACTATAGAGGAAGCTAAAGCTTCGGACCACAACATACATTTTAAGTGCCCAAACTCAGAGGCAGTTTCTCAATATGTCTTTAGGCCTGCAGAGCTCCATGTTTGTGGAGTGTTTACCCTGTCCCTTACTTTTGGAAACTCCTCTACCACCTCCAAGCTTGTGAACACCGAGAATATTCCATTCCAGATATGTATTCACAGATTTTCTAACTCTTCTCCTCTAATTGTGTCTTATTAGGGGAGAAGGTAATGTCAAGGCATTGTTCTGAATGAGAGTGGGAAGATTTTTGTATCACACATATTTGCAATCACAATGGGTTTATTTTCCTATTTTCTATTCGAAATACTGAATCTCTGACACTAATCCATAACCTACTAGACTCTGACTACTAATCCTAATATGATGGAGAATAGTAACCCTAACAGAATGGAAATACAAACAGTTCAGAGAAAGCATGGTGTATACTTGGACTTCCCTTTTGCATTATATGGGGTTGGAGTTATAAATATAGTCAATGTTTATTGAAATATTTCTCCATGTGTTTTTAACGTTAACAAATATGTGAATTCCTCTCCCCTTTCTCTGTCACCTATTCAGCACATGTATTTTTATATGCTCAAATAGAATACTACCTGGTATCACACAGACTTTCTTCTGAGGTGGCTGACTTGGCAGATACAAATTGTGAGAAGAGATCACTCCTCCTAAACCCTTTTGGAACTGAAATTTCAACCTATGGGTGAGCCTCCTAGTTGAACAACATTATACATAAATCCATTTTCAGTAAAATGTATTTTTTTGGATATGTGAAGGATATATATTTCATTTTGAATTTCGATTGGCATATATATATATATATCACTCTCCAGATTTTTCAAAATATGAAATATATGTGTCTTATTATACACTCCCTAAAATCATTCATATTCACGTATGTGGATTTATAATCAACTTTTCACAAGATCATTCTCAGAAATTCAGATTATTCATTCACCTGAAATACATATTTGTTTCCTAATACTGAAAACTAACTTCAGTAAATGCTGCATACAAAGCATAATATTTCATCATTGCCTGATGGCCACGAATAGAGTGCATCACACCCAGTGTAACGCGCCACTGCACAGGTGAATAACGAGATAGAACCACAAAAAACTATCTTGTTAAGAACTTACAGCAAAATGGGGGTGCACCAAAACGTATAAGAAAGATTTTTAGCACTGAGATCTGGTAATTGGGTCTGAAAAACGAGCCAAATGTGCAACCGGAGATCCGGTCTGACTGATCCTCAAAACAATAGAGTGTCTGGGTTCCAATAGACACCCTCCACACCCAACAAATGACAGGCCCAGAATACAGATTGAACTGCAGAGAAGCATCACTCAGGGGAAATCTAGTCTAGCAGGAGAAACCAGGACTAGCAGGAGAAACCAGGGGACTAGAGGCCAGGCTCTTGTGACTGGGAAGCTGGAGAACACAGAAGCGCAGGTGACAGTCCACCTGCTGTCCGCGTGACTGGGCGTCTGGAGAACACCGGCGCGCAGGAGACCGACTGCGCCACTGGGTGGCTAGTGATTGCCCACCCGCCAGTGACCTAGAGCTGAAACCAACTGGAGACAGTCCAGTTCCATCCCCGTATTCGAACATTTCGGCAAGGAGCCTGGGCCCGCCAAAGCAGAGGGGTGACGTCACTGGAGCTCGGCCTTCGGAATTCCCTACAAGTGGAATCCACTTTAGCAGGCATAGTCTACCAACACAAAGGAGAGACAACAGAGATACACAACACCGAAACAAATCTATAGAATAAAACAGAAACACAGCAATCAAATAGAGCTGGAAAGTAACATGAGCATCATGAAAAAACAAGGGAAAGAAAGGAGTACAAACAATGCAGGACAACTTAATTCTACAGGAGGACCTAGAAGCATCAGAAACAGGGATAGGGAAAGAACTTAAGGCATTCCTAACTCAGATGGAAAGGAATATTAGAGAAGACATGAGGCAGCAAGTCCAAGCAATAAAAGTATATTTTGAAAATGAATTAAACAAACAAACTCAAATGGCAAACAACGAGCTTTACCAGGAGATAGAGATCTTAAAAGAAATCAAACAGTAATACTAGAAATGCAGGAAAGTATTAACCAAATTAAAAACTCAAACGAGAATATTACAAATAGACTAGATCAAGCAGAAGTCAGAATATCAGATAATGAAGACAAAGTTTATCAACTTGAAAAGAATATAATCAACACAGAAAAGAGGCTTAAATCCCACTAGCAATCTATTCAAGAGATATTGGATGTCATAAAAAATGATAGTCATTGGGATAGAAGAAGGCATAGAGATTCAAACCAAAGGAATGGAGAACATATTAAATAAAATAATTCTAGAAAACATCCCAGAGATGAAAGATGGATCGGATTGTCAAATCCTGGAAGCCTACAGGACCCCAAACATTCAAAATCATAATAGACAAACTCCAAGACATATAATTATGAAGATAGCCAACATACAGAACAAGGAGAGAATATTAAACACTATAAGAGAAAGGAGGCAGATTACATTCAGGGGAAAACCAATTAGGTTAATGACTGATTTTTCATCACAGACTTTGAAAGCGAGAAGATCCTTGAACAATGTATTTCAAATGCTGAAAAATAATGGATTCCAACCAAGAATACTGTATCCAGCAAAATTAAGGTTCAGATTTGAAAACGAAATTAAAGTCTTTCACAATAAACAAAAGCTAAAAGAATTCGCAGCCAGAAAACCAGCACTTCAAAGCATTTTGAGCAAAATACTACAAGAAGAGGAATTGATAAATAGTGCCGAAAACTAACAGCAGGAGGTATCTCAGTAAAGGGGGAGGAAAATAACCAAAAAAGTAAAAACTAGCCAAACTAAAACATAATAAATAAATAAACATGATTGGAAGAACAAATCATATTTCAATTGTAACCTTAAATGTTAATGGATTATATTCACCAATCAAGAGAATGGGCTAGTAACCTGGATCAAAAAAAATAAATCCAACAATATGCTGCCTTAAGGAGACTCATATGATAGGAAAAGACATACACAGGGTGAAGGTAAAAGGTTGGGAAAAATCATACCACTCACATGGCCCTCAGAAGCAAGAAGGAGTGGCCATACTCATGTGGAATAAAATCAACTTCAAACTTAAGTTAATCAAAAGGGATAAAGAAGGACACTATATTCTGTTAAAAGAAACCATCCACCAACAAGACATAACAATTATGAATTTGTATGCACCAAGCAATGGAGCTGCAATGTTCATAAAACAAACTCTCCTCAAGTTCAATAGCCAAATAGACTACAACACAATAATTATGGGTGACTTCAAGACACCACTCTCGGCATTAGACAGATTCTCTAGACAAGAACTGAATAAAGAAACTATCAAACTCAACAGCACAATTTGTAACCTAGACTTGAACGACATATATAGAATATATCAGCCATCATCAAGTGGATACACGTTCTTCTCAGTTTCACATGGATCCTACTCAAAGATAGACCATATATTATGCCATAGGGCAATTCTTAGTAAATATAAAAGCATGGAGATTATACCATGCACTATATCTGATAATAATGGAATGAAACTGGAAATCAATGATGAAAGAAGGAAGGAAAAATCCTACATCACATGGAAAATGAACAACATGCTACTGAATGATCAATGGGTTACAGAAGACATAATGGAGGAGATAAAAAAAATTCTTAGAGACAAATGACAATACAGACACAACATACCAGAATCGATGGGACGCAATGAAAGCAGTTTAAGAGGGAAGTTCATTTCTTGGAGTTCTTTCCTCAAAAAAAGAAAAAAATCAACAAATAAATGAACTCACACTACACCTCAAAAACCTAGAAAAGGAAGAGCAAAACAACAGCAAATGTAGTAGAAGACAAGAAATAATTAAATTTAGAGCAGAAATCAACAAAATTGAAACAAAAAAAAATTAAAAAATTTGATAAAACTAAAAGTTGGTTCTTTGAAAAAATAAATAAGATTGACAGGCCCACAGCCATGCTAATGAAGAGAAGAAGAGAGAGAACTCAAATTACTAACATACGGGATGAAACAGGCAATATCACAAAAGACACTACAGAAATACAGAAGATAATTAGAAAGTATTTTGAAACACTATATTCCAATAAAATAGAAGATAGTGAAGATATCGATGAATTTTTTAAGTCATAAGATCTGCCCAGATTGAGTCAGGAAGACACACGCAATTTAAACAGACCAATAACAAAGGAAGAAATGAAAGAAGCCATCAAAAACTACCAACCAAAAGAAGCCATGGACCGGATGGGTATACAGCGGAGTTCTACAAAACCTTTAAAGAAGAATTAATACCAATATTTTTCAAGCTATTTCAAGAAAAACAAAAAGAAGGAGCTTTTCCAAATTTATTCTATGAGGATAAATCACCCTGATCCCGAAACCAGACAAAGACACTTCAAAGAAAGAAAACTACAGACCAATATCTCTAATGAACTTCGATGCAAAACTTGTCAATAAAATCCTGGCGAATCGAATACAAAAGCATATCAAAAAAATTGTGCACCATGATCAAGTAAGATTCATCCGTGGGATGCAAGGCTTGTTCAATATACGGAAATCAATAAATGCCATTCACCACATCAATAGACATAAAGACAAGAACCATATGATCATCTCAATAGATGCAGAAAAAACATTTGACAAAGTTCAGCATCACTTTATGTTCAAAACACTAGAAAAACTAGGGATAACAGGAACTTACCTCAACATTGTAAAAGCTATATATGCTAAACCTCAGGCTAGCATCATCCTGAATGTGGAAAAACTGAAGGCATTCCCTCTAAAATCTGGAACAAAACAGGGATGCCCTCTATCACCACTTCTATTCAATTTAGTTCTTGAAATACTAGCCAGAACAATTAGACAGACAAAAAAAATTAAAGGCATAAAAATAGGAAAAGAAGTATTTAAATTATCGCTATTTGCAGATGTCATGAAAATATATTTAACAGACCCCAAAGGGTCTACAATGAAATGGTTAGAGTTAATAAATGAATTCAGCAAAGTGGCAGAATATAAAATTAACACGCATAAATGAAAGGCATTCCTGTATGTAAGCAACACAACTTCTGAAATGGAAATGAGGAAAACCACTCCATTCACAATATCCTCAAATAAAATAAGATACTTGGGAATCAACCTAACAAAAGACGTGAAAGTTTTATATACTGAAAACTACAGAACCCTAAAGAGAGAGAGAGAAGAAGATCTTAGAAGATGGAAAAACAAAAGACCCAGAATAGCAAAAGCAACTCTAAACAGAAAATATGAATCTGGAGGTATAGTGATACCAGAGTTCAAACTGTACTAAAAGCAATAGTAACAAAAACAGCGTGGTACTGGTAACAAAATAGGCAGGTGGAACAATGGTACAGAATAGAGGACACAGAAACCAATCCTCAAAATTACAACTTTCTTATATTTGAAAAAGGGGCTAAAAGCATGCAATAGCATCTTCAAACAATGGGGTAGGGAAAATTGGGGAAAGGTGGGGCAAGGGAGAGAAGTGAACAACAGCAGATGAGGTAGAGAAAGAAGATGGGAGGGGATGGGAGGGGGTATAGTAGGGGATAGTAGGGGATAGGAAATGTAGCAGAATACAACAGTCACTAATATGACATTATGTAAAAATGTGAATGTGTAACCGATGTGATTCTGCAACTCGTATTTGGGGAAAATTGGGAGTTCATAACCCAATTGAGTCAAATGTATGAAAGATGATATAGGATGAGCTTTGTAATGTTTTGAACAACCAATAAAAAATAAATAAATAAAGGTTTAAAGTTGAGTGGGAAGAAATCAGCTAAAAAAGAGTTGAGATGCATTCATTTTGCTAAGCAGAAACTTTGTTTTGTGTACTTGTAACTATCACAAATTTATTTTACCAGAAAACTGGCTTTTAAAAATGCACATAATTGAGATTAAAGGATAATCCACTTACCTTCAAGAAAAACTCATAGCATTTCCTATATTTTTCATATTTTATTTTTTTGTGAATATTTTGTCATGGACCAGGTCTAGACTTAGGCTATTCTTCCAGAATACTACCTCATCTGACAAGTTGGTACAATGTGTTGGATTGTTCTTTTCATCTTTTATTTAATAGTTTCTAGATGATAATGTGTATTTTTCCATATGTTTGTTTGGACATACATACCCAACTATATCTTTGCATTTTCTGTTTTACTGGGAAGAGACTCATCAAAAGCTCTTTATTATATGTATCAACAATCAAACATTTAGAGCATGCAATTATACATAATTTTGCATGAAAATATTTTTGTACCATTTTTATAAAGATTTAGAATTATTAATACTGTCCCTACTGTAATTAGTAACTCCTTACAAAAAGAATTAATCAATTGACTTTATATCAATTATGAATATGAAAATTACTAAAATAAGTATTTGGCAATTAATATGCAATTGATAGAAAGTGAAATCACAAGAAAGCCATTTAAAATGTCAGTGCATATGGTCCTTAAATAATAGGTTGTTCAAAAAAAAAATTCTCTAATTCAAAAGAGTTAATATGCCATATTACAGCTAAATGTGATATAAAAACCTTAAATTATCAGTATTGATAAATAAGAATGATACCTGTTTACTTAAATATGTTTATTTGATTTTCACTGTAAGATGTTAATTCTGGAAGACTTGAGAATTAAGAAAGACTTGGTCTATATTATTTCTAACAGGCTAATCAAAGTACTTTTAAATATATATGTGTATATATATATATATATATGTAACACATATGCATGAATATAGATACATATGCATAATAAATGTATTGTAATATATTTATCAGGTGGTTATAATTTTTAAATTTTCTCAAGAAAAGAATGACTATAAAAAACAGTTTTAAATGTAAATTTCATAGCATAGTACTGTTTGTAATGCTATGAGAGAAAAATACTTATGGAGGGAAAATGAAAAAGGAAGAGAGAGAAGGGGGAAAATGAGAAAGAAAGTGAGTAAAGAAGAGGGAGAGGAGTGTTTGATGAAAAGATAAAAGTGGAGGGGCTGGGTTTGTGACTCAGTGTTAACATGCTTGTCTAGCATGTGTGAGGCAGTGGGTTATATTCTCAGCACCACATACGAATAAATAAAATGAAGGTCTATCAACAACTGAAAAAATAAAAAAAGGAGAAATATTACCAAAATTCCAAGATTTTATGAATGTTAAATACAAAAAATTATGTTGCATAGCCTTATGTAAATTCTAGACTCCCCAAAATAATCATTAAATGCTAGATTATTAGTGTTATAACTAAAAATCCATTGCTCTTTCTTCTACATTCTGTGGCATGCTAGTGCTAAAATAAATTGTATTATAACACCAAAATAAAATTCTAATATTTATACAGTAACTGACCCAGTTTAACATCAATGCAAGAAGATTCCTATGTGATATAATGTGTATTTTGACGTTCATTTTTATTCAACACTGGTACATTACTATTTCTCCAGTTAATGCACATCATAGTATGTATATTTCATCCACAATTTAGCAAATATATACACATTTGTTTTGCTTTCAATCACTTTTGCTTCAGAACATATGTATTCCTCCATGTTTCTTGACTTCTCTTTTTGTGACACTTCTTTCCAAACACATTATTTTCGATTTCCATTATCACTTTTGAAGCAAAACTGACACACCCGTCATGATAAAACATAACACTAATATTACCATTAGATGTAAAACTGGTTTAAATGAATGATTGTACATCAATATAAGATTTCTTGTATACTTTCAGATATCAATTCAATCCATTATTCAAAGTGAAACCAGTTATATCATTTATTCACAGTATGGTCTATTCATGCATTGTCTATATATTGATAGACACATGGTACACCTCTGTGTACTCCCAACAATAATTTCTATATCTTCAAAATATTGCTCCCAGAAATGGTGGAAAAAATATGCATGTCAACTGATCTACATATACATTTTATCACAGTAATATTCTGGACACAAAATGCAAAGGTCACACTTATGACTGTCCCAAAGCCTAAATGGAAAGTGAACATGGATTACTAAAAACATCCATGTCCAGGTTGCCTAATGCTCTCAAATGTCAATCCTATTGGTGATTACATATGTGTTTCTTCCTAAGACTACATTTTCAATCTCACCCTGTTGAAACTGTCTAAACCTCTCACGCATTTTATAATTTGCCTGATTTCCTACTCTCTATTCACATCTGCTTTCCTACTTTTTTCCCCAGTTCATCATTGTGACTGACTCTTCACATGTGCTGACATTTATATTCAATCTCTACCAGAAACCCTATTGCTAAAGAACTTTTGGTCCATATTCTATACTCAATCTTCTTCGTAATCCTACCGACTATATTCCTAATCCTAGCAAAAATCCCTTTTTTAACTGGATGCTCTCTTCTACATTCAATCATCGAAGGTACAAGGATCTATGCCATTGCATATCAATTTATCTGAGACATATGTGCAGAACATAATTCAAAGCTAAGTATCCCACTCAAAGGCCAAATTCCCTTCTAGGATTCAAATCTTACCTAGATTTATATTTCAATACTTATATTTCACCTATATTTTCATGTAAATATCACAGGTTTCCAATAACATTGTTCATCAAGCAGAATGATTCCTAACCCATATTGAACATGTTATTAATCCTAACCATACACTGTTCCTCAATCTAACTTTACAGAAGAGCAGAGACAGAGTTGGTATTACAATACAGGAATGTATGGATCTTCCACCTGCTGAGAACCTCAAAGGTCCATGTAGAAATAATCCCTGGAGAATGTATAGGATGCTATGAACGACCTGAGAGGGCAAAAGTCATCTTCCATGGCAAAAAAACATGGTCAGGATAAAGGGTTGTGTCTTAATCAGAATCTCTCTTCTTAATGTAGAGAAGATGGACCAAACCAAGCCTCTGTGGAGAGCTGTTCCCCAGTACCTATGGTTGATATACCATTCTAACTTATGAAAATGTCAGAGGAAGTAGGTGCAGCCTCCATCTCATGGGACCCTTGGAAGCATCTGTTAGGACAAAGTGGTTGCCAAGGCTGTGACCTCATTCAGTTCCTGAAGGAAGTGACCTACCTCACTTTCTTGGTGATGGAATCTCTGAACTTGGGATCCAGGAAACCAGGCACACAGAGCCAGTCCCAGTACCAGTCCCAGTGGTCTCACTTGTTTGGATTTACCAAGGACAGAGTCAGTCTTTCTTGGTACCTACTGATGTGAGGATGGCCAAATGCCAGAAAAGCTCTGAAGAGGGGCCCTTCCTGAGAAAGCAGAAAGTGGCTCACCAATGGATCCTCACAACTTCACAGAGTTGGCCAAAGAAAACAGATCTGAGACAAGACAGGCCATTTTGGGGTAACATAGTATGGCCCACCATTCAGAGGACACACTGTATAGTCACAGACCTACTTGGGGAAAGGAGGTGCCTTTGTGGGTGTGGGTGTGAGTTTTTGGTTCTGTCTCATTTTCTGAGAATAGGTGGAAAAGGCGGGTTTTTTTTGGTTTGGTGTGGACTCTTTATAGTAGGTCGTTTGACAAGGTGAGTGTTTCTTTATCTATGTATTCCACTGTGTCCATGGTTGAAGACATTAGAAAAGAGAATGCATCAAGGATGTGTCCTGTCTATTAGGAAGCTTCCGAGCATTCATCCTGCCCGATTTATTAATGGACTGTGGCTTGTCTTATAGATGTGCAACACCTACTAAATTCCTAAGTTCAGGTTTTCTTCCTAAATTCTGGCCACTCTCCAAAATAGTCTTATGGATTTGTGTCCAAGATATGTACCCCTCCAAGCTCTGTGACATGGCCATGTACTGGATAGCTGAAGGAAATGGGAGCATCTCAGAAAACACAGATATCAGTGTGACCAGTAATGTCTCAGTGGAAAAACCCTTCTTTTGGCCTTTTGCTTACCTATTGATCTGTTGACCTGAATGTCAGGAGGTCTTTGCCTCAGTCCACCCATTTGGGAAGACTGATGAAAACTGTTTTCAAATGGAAATGCATGCGCATCACCTGTCGCTCTTTGTTTAATTGCTTAGGATAAGGATGTGTCTGATTCAGCCTCTTGGCCCTATGTGATGCTGTGGCTTAGATTCTCAGCACCTCATGGATCTAAAGAAAGATTCCATGTGTGTATCCAAAACAAAAATGGTAAAAAACCACGCTGACTTTAGGAAAATAAGTGGCAAGGGAGCTCTTTTGAACACTGTCTTGGGCTGCGCCCCTCATGGAAAACTCCAGCAAGAGGTTATGATTAGTGTCTATATGGAAGAGGATGAGGGCCTTGTGGGAGTGTTTTGGTTTTAATTGTGTTTATTTGTGTGGTGGTTGGAAGTGATGACTGGGTCCACCTGGGCTTGAACTCTGGTGTGATACCCTTAGAGACTGAGGTCTAGAACTGATGTCAGAGAAGTATTGCCATGAATTGTGTTGGGGTTTTAGGAGGCCATGCATGAGAGTCGCTCTTGGAAACTGAGATCTTGGACCAGGGTAGCTTTCCACAGAACACTGGGAATCACATGATTTCATTCTGAAAGACTTGGCAGCAATAGTTGAGAGTCAAAACTCACATGGACCTCATATTGTAGACCTCAATGGGCCTGGCTTCATGTGACTTTTTGGTCACTCTTTGGGAAGACTTTCCTCTGAGAGTTCTCCAGAACTTTCATTGAAATAAACTTCCTCAACATTTAATGGTTCCTGAATAAATTTAAACCCACAGTGCCTCCAACTTCATCCTTTAAAAATGGCTAGATAAGTACCATGACATTTTTTAAATTCCCATGACCAGATGGCACTGGAGTAACTTTGGATCTTATGCTGTTGATCATGAGTGTACAAGACAGTGCCTTGATTGACTTGGTTTCATGAGAATGGTGTAGAACAGAGATGCCAGTAATTTGGAGACTGCTGAGTTGGGGCCTAGAGCAGTGATGTGCAGGTGTGTGATAAAACATCTGTGTTGGGGCCATGTGGATCTGCCATTGGCTTCCAAATGGCTTGTGACTGACATGCTGCAGCCAGCAGACCCTTATATGTAAAGGCATCTTGTTATATGGAGATTTTTCAGGGCAATGTTCAGAATCAAGTTGCTATGGTCAAGGGGGCAAGCATGTGCGATAGAAGCCTGGTTGGTGCATTTATATGCAGACCCTGACACACCACATGTGACAGAAATCCCTCCAACACTGTGCCCCAGTTGAAATCCTTGTATTTCAAGAAGCAAATACCAAACTCCAAGTGCAGCAGCAAGAAACACCACGAAAACTGGAGGATTACCAACTGGGTTCACAGTCCAAACAGGGAGACACTTAGCCCCAAGTTGCCACAGTTTACCTACAAAGAGAGAATTCAGAACTGCTGCCACATGTTCATTAGGAAAATAAGAAACAACATCCTCCAGGTCACATAGATGAAGACCCAGCTTTGATGGTCTCACTACAAAGAAAGCTAAAGCTTCTGACAACAACGTATATTTCAAGTGCCCAACCTCAGAGGCAGTTTCTCAAGAAGTCTTTAGGCAAGCAGAGCTCCATGTTTCTGGAGTGTTTACCCTTTCCCTTACTTTTGGAAACTCCTCTACCACCTTCAAGGTTGTGAACTCCTGAGCATTTTCCATTCCAGATATGTATTAACAGATTTTCTAATTCTTCTCCTCTAATTGTGTCTTACTTGGGGCGAAGGTAATGTCAAGGCATTTTTCTGGATGAGAGTGGAAAGATTTTTGTTTAGCATATGTTTGCATACACATTGGATTCATTTTCCTATTTTCCATTTGAAATACTGAATCCCTCACACTAACCCATACTGTACTAGAATCTGACTACTAATCCTAATATGATGGAGAAAAAGAATCCTAACAGACAAGAAATAGAAGCTGTTCAGAGAAGGCATGGTATATATTTGGACTTGCCTTTTGCAAGTAGGTGTTATAATTCTAGTCAATTTTTAATTGAAATAGTCCTCCATGTGTTTTTAAAGTTAACAAATATGTGAATTCCTGTCTCCCTTTCACTGTAGACTATTCAGCAAATCTATTTTATATGCACATAAAGAATCCTACCTTTTATCACGTGTATATTTTTGTGCGGTAGCTGATTTGGCAGATACAAATTTTGAGAAGAGATCACTCCTCCTAGATGCTGTTGGAACTGAAAATTGAACCTATGGGTGAGCTTCCTAGGAGAACAACATTATACATAAATCCCTGTTAAGTAAATTGAATATTTTTAGATCTGTGAATGATGTATATTTCATGGTGAATTTGGATTGGCATATATGTTGCTACATTTTAAAATTTGTGTGTGTGTGTGTGTGTGTGTATACACACATACACACTCTCCAGATTTTTCAAAATATGAAATATATGTGTCTTATTTACACTCCCTAAATTCATTCATGTTCAAGTATGTGGATTTATAATCAACTTTTCACAAGATTATTTTCAGAAATATTCATCCACCTGAAATTCATATTTGTTTTCTATTACTGAAAACTAACTTCAGTGAATGGTGCATACGTATCCTGTTGATAGTCACAGCCGAAGGGGCCACAGCAAACTTCCAGGTGCCAGCAAACTTTCAGCTGCAGGCTGATGATTGGCTCACAGCGGCCTTAGCAACTTCTAGCTCATTGTCTCCTCTGTGGTGATGCTCATTGGAGATGCTCATTGAGATGTTTCCCCGCCTTTCAGACTTCCAGCTTATGATTGGCTCACAGCAGCCCCAGCAACATCTAGCTGATTGGCTCCTCTGCGGTGATGCTTATTGGGCTGTTTCCCTGCCCATTCAGACCATGGAGCTGCTCATTGGGGGACTTTTTTGGCTCTGCCCACGTGACCCAGCCAATCTGCCTCAAGAGCAGGAGGATTGTGAGAAGTGGATAGAGGCTTTTGTGGGAGGGAGAGGCTTTTGGGAAGCTGGTGTTGGGAGTTGGGGTTCTGAGGATTTTTCCTGAGAGGCTGTTTTGCTTGGCGTGTGTGGTTCTAAAAATAAAGTTAGTTTCTTTTGACAAGTGGATTCTGATTGTGCCCAGCCAGACAGCGGCATTTGGTGGCTCATATGGGGAGCGACTGAGGGTAACTGATAAGGTAAACTGCTCGCTCTTGAGGGCAGGGCGAGAGGATGGGTAGCCATTTTATGATTCCTATTTTGTTTTAAGTTGCCTGTCCCTGGAGATGAGTGAGATGGAAGAAAAACTGCTCACATCTGAGGAAAAACTATTTGTGTCTGAGGAACAGATAGGGAGAAAGGCTATAATAATTTTTTGTTGTTCCATTTTTATTTCGTTCTATCTCTTTTTTTGTTTGGTGTTATCTTGTTGGTTTGTATTATAGTAGAAATATGGGATCAAAAATTAGTAAAAAACAAACCAAAAAAGTGTTAAGTAAATTGTTAGAGGAAGGAGGCATCCCAGTAAAATCAAGAGCAGTCATGGCAATTGTTGATACAATACAAAAATGTAGACCATGGCTTTTTAAGGAGGAGTTGTTAAATATATCACAATGGAACCATCATGGTGCAGATTTAAAAAGAATAGAAAAGAAAAGCCCAGGGATTCTGCCAGTTGGCACATTGCCATTGTGGACATTCATATCTTGTTTGCTTAGTTCAAAGCCTTCAGTTCAGTCAATGGTAGAGGAAGAAGAAGACATATTGATTCAAGTAAAACAGAAGGTGTCTCAAGTTAGTCAGACAGAAGAAAAAATTCAAGTAAAAGAGAAGGTCTCTCGAGCTAGTCAGATAGAGGAAACTATTCAAGTAAAAGAGAACGTCTCTCGAACTAGTCAGACAGAGGAAAAAATTCAAGTAAAAGAGAAGGCCTCTAAAGCTAGTTAGACAGAGAAAGAAAGTGTAAAACAGTAAAAAACATCAGGGGAAATTTACAACAGGAGACTGCTACTAACACCTTTCTATCACCAGATGACATAAGTGTCCAACTAACAAGGCCACTTTCTTATGCTGGGAGGCCCCCAACTCCCGCAGTTGATAGTTAGGATCCTGAGACAAGATCTCAAATATTAACATGCCCTGTATTTGAGGGAGGAGGGCAGCGTGTTTACCATGCTTTAAATTTCAAAACAGTGAAGCAGCTAAAAGAGGCTGTAACAACCTATCGTCCTCAAGCACCCTTCAATGTAATCATGGTCGAATCCATTAACAACTTGAACATGAAGCCAGTGGATTGGGCTAATATGTGTAATGTTGTGCTAAATGGAGGACAATGCATGTTATGGAAGGTTGCCAATGAGGAATGTTGAAAGGAGACAGCTAGGCGAAATGCAGGAGCTGGTTATCCTCAGAGAAATCTAGATATGTTGTTAGGAAAGGGACCTTATGAAGATCAGCCGCAGCAAATTGCATATGATCATGGTGTATGTGCAGAAATTGGTGTAGATGCAATTAAGGCATGGAAGACTTTACAAGAACATGGAGGTTTACAAGGTCAATTATCTAAGGTAATACAAGGAGCTAATGAACCTTATGCTGAATTTGTAGATAGGCTTATTCAAAGAGCTACCAGAGTTTTTGGGAATACAGAACAAGCAATGCCATTACTAAAACAACTGGCTTATGAGCAAGCGAATCATTGTTGCAGAGATATCATTAGACCATGGAAAAATGAAGATTTAAACACATTGATTTAATTATGTAGAGACATTAATGAACAAGAGCAAGTCATGGCAGCTGCAGTAAAACAGGCTTTAGTTGCCAGATACATTAATGAACAAGGGCAAATTGTGGCAGCTACAGTAAAACAGGCTTTAGATGCCAGACCAAGAACATGCTACCAATGTGAAGAAACAGGACATTTTAAAAGGAATTGGCCCATAGAAGGAGGGTTTAACAATATTAGTTATCAAAGGAGTAGAATACCAGGTATTTGGCCACAATGCCATAGAGGGAGACATTGGGCTAATGAGTGCTGTTCTCAAACCACCATAGAGGGTACTCAATTATCAAAAAATGAACAAGGACCAATTGTTTATCCACGATATCATGGAGAAAGGCATTGGGCTCAATTGCCAAATAAATGGACAGGGGGTTTCAATGCTCCGGGGCCCCAAACCACAAATATACAGAGCACTGGAGGAACCCAGCAACCCCAACAGGGTAGTGCCCAGGACACATTGTCCATCAGATCCCTCATCAGACAAACCAGAGGGAGCACAGTGTTGGACATCTGTGCCTCTGCCAGATCAGTACTAACTCCAGAGATGGGAGTTCAAATCATTCCCACAGGGGTAAAAGGACCTCTTCCCAAAGGAACCATGGGCTTATTATTGGGATGCAGCTCTTCTACTCTAAAAGAACTTATGATAAGTCCTGGGGTGATTGATCCCGATTATGAAGGTGAAATAAAAATTATAGCCAGTTCTCCAAAGGACATATCAGTAATTTCACAAGGAGATAGAATAGCACAGTTACTAATAATACCCAGCCTATATGATAAATTTTCCAGTCGTACTGTAGAAAGATGTTCCAAGGGATTAGGCTCCACAGGTGTAGATTTGGCTATGCTTTCTTTAAATTTAGATTCTCGCCCCATGCTAAAACTAAATATTCAAGGGCATGAATTGAATGGGCTACTGGATACAGGTGCAGACATTAGCATCATCTCTCGTCAAGAATGGCAAAAACATTGGCCATTACAACAAGCCACTCAAACGCTTCGAGGCCTATAAGTGGCGACTAATCCCCATAGAAGTAAAATGGTATTAGATAGGAATGATCCTAAAGGATGTGAAGGAACTATACAGCCATATGAATTGGATCATCTTCCCATAAATTTATGGGGACGAGATGTCCTAGATCAATTAGGTTTGACATTAACAAATAACATCAACCAAAATGCAGCCACTATTATGACTAGACAAGGTTTTAGGAAAGAAAAAAGATTAGAAAAACAAGAATAAGTCATAGCAGCACCAATACAAATACATCAAGGAACAGAGAGACATGGGTTGGATTTTCAGAAAGGGCCACTGAGACAATAAAAATTACCTGAAAATCAGAAAGACAGTATGGGTTCCTCAGTGGCCCCTGACTGAAGAAAAGATACAAGCAGTCCATGACCTGGTAAAACAACAATTAGCAGAAGGACATATACAACCGACTGTATATCCCCAAAATACTCCCATTTATGTCATCAAAAAGAAATCTGGTAAATGGAGACTATTGCAAGATTTTAGAGCCATTAATAATGAGATGGTTATTATGGGACCTGCTCAATCAGGGATTCCTCAATTGTCTGCTTTGCAAATAACCTGGTATGTTTTAGTTATAGATATTAAATATTGTTTTTTTTTTCAATTATAATTCATCCTAAGGATAGTCCAGGTTTTGCTTTTACTATCCCTGCACTGAATCATGAAGGTCCTGATCAGAGATATGAATGAAAAGTACTCCCTAAAGGGATGGCTAACAGCCCAACTATGTGTCATATTTATGTTAACAAAGTAATCCAGCCACTTAGAAATCAAAATTCTGAACACAAATATTTCACTATATGGATGATGTATTATTAGCACACAAAGCTAAAAACACATTGCTAGAAAGTTATGCCACACTTACAAACTTATTAAAAATTATAATGTAGAGATAGCAATAGATAAAGTACAATTAAATTTTCCAATTAATTATTTAGGAGTTCTGTTATCCTCAACCATGGTCAGTCCACCAAAAATTCAAATACGAGTAGATCAACTCAAATCACATAACGACTTTCAAAAGTTATTAGGAGACATTAATTGGATAAGGCCTTATCTAGGTATACCAACAGGAGAGTTGGGACCTTTATTTGATATCCTAAAAGGTCTATCAGATAAAAATTCACCCTGCATGTTAACACCTGAAGCAAGAAAGGCAATAAAAATCAATGAAACATATATGGAAAATATGCATTTGGATAGAATTGATATAAGTTTGCCTTTATTATTTATTGTACTACCAACAAAAAATATTCCTACAGGAGTATTTTGGCAAGAAGGTCCATTATTATGGATACATTTATCTTATTCTCCTTACACTATTCTTACTAGGTATCCTGAGGCTTTAGGATAATTAATACTCAAAGGAATTAAAGCAGCAAAGGGAGTGTTTGGAATTTCTTCCAATAAAATTTTTACTCCATATACTCTGAATCAAATTGATGAGTTAGCTAATGAGTTAAATACTTGGGCAATAATCATGGTCCAATCTAATGTTTCATTTGATAACCACTTACCATCTAACCCTTTATTTTCTTTTTGGTCATCGCATCCTGTAATTTTTCCAAAATTGAGAAGAAAAACACTTATCATGAATGCTTCAAATATATTCACTGATGTATCAAATAATGGTACAGCAGCAATAGTTATACCTGATAAAACTTATAAATTTTTAGTACCCAAACAATCAGCTCAAAAGGTAGAGCTTAATGCAGTATTACAAGCTTTTGAGATATTTAAATATTCTGTATTTAATTTATTTTCCGATAGTCAGTATATAGTTAATGCTATAGTATCCCTTAAAGTTGCTGGTAAGATTTCTCCTTTCTCTACTGTTTTCTCTTTACTTTCCAATATAAAAAGTCTAATCTGGGACAGAAAAGATCTATTCTTTATAAGACATATCAGGGCACATCCAAAAAGAAGATGATTTGACTCAAGGCCTTATCAGCTGATATCCAAAATTCCAGTTTGACTATCCTTACATCTGAGATAGAACCAGGATGCTTTTTTCATTATCTACTTTATTATTGCCCTTTCCCACATTCTATTTTGTTTTTTGAGCTCATACAGACCTAGTTTAATGTTTTGCTGATCAGTTCTATTTTTTGACAAAAGAGTTTTTGAACATTGCAATGGAGATTTCACGTGTAAAAAGTTATAAGGCCTTTACTATTAGGTTATGTGTTGTATGTATTATATTATGTGTGCACACTTGTGTTTTGTGTTATATGTTTGAATGTTCGTATGTCCATATATGATATATGATGAGCGCTCATAAAAAAAATGGATACAAATATTTTTTTATTCACATTATTTAAATGGTTTAATTTAAATTGGGTAAAGAGCTGTTGAGGTTTGTTTTAAAATTTGAAAAAAAGGAGGTTAACAGATCTGTTTCCTTTCTTTCACCTTTCCTTTTCATTATATTTAATAATTATCTTCAAGACAATGTAAATAGTTAAGAAAACTGTTTTCTTTCAGTGCCTTCTGGAATG
Source organism: Callospermophilus lateralis (assembly GCF_048772815.1). Classification (NCBI taxonomy): domain Eukaryota; kingdom Metazoa; phylum Chordata; class Mammalia; order Rodentia; family Sciuridae; genus Callospermophilus; species Callospermophilus lateralis. The sequence goes on from NW_027512931.1 coordinate 205,317, forward strand.
TTACATAATTTTTCTTTAGCCATTATTGCCAGAATTCCTATCTTCATCCCAGTGCTGGTGAAATCAAAGATAAAACCAATCTACAGCTTCTGCAATAGCCATCACTGAAATGCTTGCAGAACTTGCCTAGACACATTGAGAACTCTCCTGTATGCATTGTAAACTACCTGTTTGTGCAGCGACTTGTGGTAGTGTTCGGGTATATTTGCTGATGATGTCATCGGTGGTACAATTTTTCCAAAAGGAGCTGTCAATTGGCTTGGTGTATCTTCCTCTCTTCTGTGTGTCATTATCGTCCAGCTAATGTTTGGGGGCCATTAGAGGTGAGGCAAAGAACCTCACCACCCCCCGGTGGTACAAAGACCTCTCCACAGGTGTTGCTGTAAACTGGACCGGTAGTCAGTGATGGGTAAGATCCAATTGCAATGGTACCAACTTAACGGGTAAGGACCATATGTACTATTGGACAACCTAAGGCAGGCACTGTCCCTAAGCCACATGTGTGTTGTTTAAACAGAGAGGGGGAGATGTTGAGAGCCACATCCGAAGGGGCCCCAGCAAAATTCCAGAAGCCAGCAAACTTCCAGCTGCTGGCTGATGATTGGCTCACAGCAACATCTAGCTGATTGGCTCCTCTGCGGTGATGCTCATTGGGCTGTTTCCCTGCCCTTTCAGACCACGGAGTTGCTCATTAGGAGACTTATTTGGCTTTGCCCACATGACCTAGCCAATCGGCCTCAAGAGCAGGAGGATTGTGGGAGGTGGAGAGAGGCTTGTGTGGGAGGAAGAGGCTTTTGGGAAGCCAGTGGTGGCAGTTGGGGCTCTGAGGGTTTTTCCTGAGAGGCTGTTTTGTTTGGCTTGTGTGGTTTTAAAAATAAAGTTAGTTTCTTTTGACAAGTGGCTCCTGATTGTGCCCAGCAAGACTGCGGCATTATCCTAATATTTCTACAGTAACTGCCCCAGTTTAACAGCAATGCAAGTAGACTCTTATGGGACATGATTTGTATTTTGATGTTCATTTTTATTCAACACTGGTACATTACTATTTCTTCAGTTTATGCACATCAGAGGGTATATATTTCTTGCACAAGTTGGCAAATTTATAGGCATTTGTTTCACTTTCAATCACTTCCTGCTTCAGAACACATGCATTACTCCAGGTTTCTTAACTGGTCTATTCGTGAGACTTCTTTCCAAACATATTATTTCCGATTTTCTTTATAATTGTTTAAGCAAAACTCACACACCCTTCATGATAAACCATAACTATCATTTCACAATTAGATGTATAACTGTTTGGAATGAATGATTGTATATCAATATAAGATTTCTTATATATTTTCTGATATCAATTCAATCCATGATTTAAAGTGGAACCAGTTATATTATTTATTCACAGTATGGTCTATTCATGCATTATCTATATTCATAGACACAGGGTACACCTCTTTGTACCCCCAATACTAATTTATACGTTTTCAAAATATTGCTCCCAGTAATAGAGGAAGAAATACTCATGTCACCTAATCTAAATATGCATGTTATCACAGTAATATTCTGGACGCAAAATGCAAAATTCACACGTGTGATTGTACCAAAGCCTAAATGGACACTGAACATGGATTACTAAAAACATCCATGTCCAGCTTGCATAACGCTCTCAAATGTCAATCCTATCGGTGACTACATATTTGTTTCTTCCTAATATATTCAACCTCAAAACTGTTGAAAATGTCTAATACTATCACTCACCCTGTACTTTGCCTGTTTTCCTAATGTCTCTATTGATATTGGCTTTCCTACATATTTTCCCCAGTTCATCATTGTGACTGACCCTTCACATGTGCTGACATTGATATTCACTCTCTAACCAAAACCCAATTGCTAAAGATCTTTTGGTACAAATACTAAATTCACCCTTGTTCCAAAATCTACTGACTATCTTCCTGATCCTATTGATTATCCCTGTTTGAGTGGATGTTCTCCTCTACATTCAATCATCCAAGGTACAAGTCCTATGGCATTGTATATCGACTTATCTGAGACATGTGTGCAGAACGTAATTTAAAGCTATGTATCGCAATCAATTGCCCAATGCACTTCTGAGCTTCAAATCTCACCTAGATTTCTGTTTACATACTTATATTTCACCTCTGTATTCCTATAAATATTGCAGGTTCCCAATACCATTATTCATCCCACAGAATGATTCCTAAACCAAATCGATCCTGTTATTATCCCTAACCATACACTCTTGCCTCAATCTAACATTACAAAAGAGCAGGGACAGAGTTCATCTTACAATACAGGAATGTAGGGGATCTTACACCTGCTGAGAACCTCAAATTTCTATGCAGAAATGATCCCTGGAGAAGATGTAGGCAGCTATGAAGGACCTGAGAGAGCAAAAGCCATCTTCCATGGCAAACACCCTGTGATAACGAAGGGATGTGTATGAATCAGCCTCTCTTTTCTTAATGTAGAGAAGATGGACCAAACCAGACCTGCGTGGAGAGGTGTTCCCGGGTGGCCATTGTTGATATACCATTCAAACTTGTCAAAGTGTCACAGGAAGTAGGGGCAGCCTCCATCTCATGAGACCCATGAAAGCAACTGTTAGGACAAAGTGGTTGCCAAGGCAGTGATCTCATTCAGTTCCTGAAGGAGGTGACCTACCTAACTTCGTTGGTGATGTAACTCTCTGAAATTGGGATCCAAGAAGCCAGGCACACAGAGCCAGTCCCAGTCCCAGTCCCAGTGGTCGAACTTGTTTGGATTTACCAAGGACAGAGTCAGTCTTTCTTGGTACCTAATGATATGAGGATGGCCAAATGCCAGTAGAGCTCAGAAAAGGGGCCTTTCCCTAGATAGCAGGTATTGGCTCAATGCTGCCTGCTGACAACTTCGTAGAGTGGGCCAAGAAGAACAGATCTGAGACAGGCCAGGCCATTTTGGGGCAACATAGTATGGCCCACCAGTCAGAGGACACTCCAGATAGTCACAGACCTACTTGGGGGAAGGAGGTGCTTTTGTGGATGTGGATGTGAGTTTGTGGTTTTGTCTCATGTTCTGAAAATAGGTAGGAATGGTGGTTTGTATGGTTTGGAGTTGACTGTTTCTAGGAAGTCGTTTGGCAAGGCGAGTGTTTATGTCTGTGTATCCACTGTGTTCGTGGTTGTAGTCTTTAGAAAAGAGAATGCATCAATGGAGGTTTCCTGTCTAGTTGGAAGCTTCCCAGCATTCCTCCTGCCCACTTTATAAATGGACTGTGGCTTGCCTTATGGATGGGCAACACCTACTATCTTCCTAAGGTCCTCTACACATCTTGATTTCTGGCCTCTCTCCAGAATAGGCTCATGGTTTTGTGGCCAAGATATGTACCACCTCCAAAATCTGTTACATGGCCATGTAATGGATAGCTGAAGGGAATGGGAACATCTCAGAAAACTCAGATATCAGTGTAACCAGTAAAGTCTCAGTTTAAAAACCTTGCTTTGGCCCATTTGCTTACCTATGGTTATGTTGCCCTGAATGTCAAGAAGGTATTTGCCTCAGGCCACCCCTTTCTGAAGCCTGAAGAAAACATTTTTCAAATGGAAATGAATGGGCATCACCTGTGGATCTTTGCTTAATTGCTTTGGAAAGAGATGTGTCTGAATCAGCCTCTTGGCCCTGTGTGAGGTTGGGGCTTTGATTCTCAGAAGGTGATAGATCTTAAGAAAGATCCCATGTGTGCTTGGGTGTTCTATTGCCTCCAACTCACATAAAGGATTTATACCCGACAATCAGTAGGATTAAATTGGAGAATCAGAACAGTATTAACGGCAGGCCTATTTGATCACTCCTGGTTCACAGGAAGGGTGTCTAGGTCACCCTGACTTTAGGCAAATGAGGGGCAAGGGAGTTTATTTTGGAAACTGTCTTGGGCTTCGCCCCTCATGGAAAATTCCATTCAGAGGTTACGATGAGTGTCTATATGGAAGATGATGAGGGCCATGTGGCAGTGTTTTGGTTTTAATTGTGGTCATTTGTGTGCTGGTTGGAAGAGATGACTGGGTACACCTGGACCTGAACTCTGGTGTGATTCCCCTTAGAGACTGAGTTCTGGAACTGACTTCAGGGAAGTATTGCCATTAATTTTGGTGGGATTTTAGGAGGCCACACATGAGAGTCGCCCTTGGAAACTGAGATCTAGTCTCAGGGTGTCTTTCCACAGTGCACTGGGAATCTCCACCAGGATATAAGACGATTTTATTCTGAAAGACTTGGCAACCATAGTAAAGACTCAAAACACATATTGAACTCACATTGAGTAGACATCAATGGGTCAGGCTTCATGTGACATTTTGGCCACTCGTTGGGAAGCGTTGCCTTTTAGAGTTCTCCAGAGCTTTCATCCTCACCATTTAATGGTTCCTGAATGAATTGAAAAACCAGTGCATCCAACTTGATACTTGAAAAATGGCTAGATAAATACCATGAAATTTTTGAAATTCCCATGACCAGGTGGCACTGGAGAACCTTTGGATGTCCTGTTGCTGATCATGAGTGTACCAGACAGTGCCTTGAATCACTGGGTTTCATGAAAATGGTGTAGAACAGAGATGCCAGTAAGTTGGAATTTGCTGAGTAGTGGGCCTAGAACAGTGGTGGGCAGGTGTGTGATTAAACATCTGTGTTGGTGTCATGTGGATTGGCCATTGGCTTCCAAATGGCTTTTGACTGACATGGTGCAGCCAGCAGACCCTTGCATGTAAAGGCATCTTGTTATATGGAGAGGTTTCAGGGCAATGTTCAGAATCAAGTTGCTAGGGACAAGGGGGAAGTCTATGTTGGATATAAGACTGGTTGGTGCATTCTCCTGGCAGACCCTGACCCACCACACATGACAGAACTCCCTCCAGCACTGTGTCCCAGTTGAACTACTTGTATTTCGTGAAGCAAACACCAAACTCCCATTGCAGCAGCTAGAAAGACCATGAAAAATGGAGGATGACCACATGGCTTCAGAGTCCACACAGGAAGACACTTAGCCCCCATTGGCCACAGTTTACATACAAAGAGAGAATTCTGCGCTACTGCCTCATGTTCATTAAAGAATAAGAAAACATGTGCTCCAGGTTACATAGATGCAGACCCAGCTTTGATGGTCTCACTGCAAAGGAAGCTAAAGCTCCTGACTACAACATATATATCCAGTGCCCAAACTCAGAGGCAGTTTCTCATAAGTCTTCCGGTCAGCAGAGCACCATGTTTGTGAAGTGTTTACCCTGTCCCTTACTTTTGGAAACTCTTCTACCACCCCCAAAGTTGTGAACTCCTGAGCATATTCCATTCCAGATAAGTATTTATAGATTTTCTAACTCTTCTCCTCTAATTGTGTCTAACTTGGGGCGAAGGTAATGTCAAGGCATTGTTCTTGATGAGAGTGGGATGATTATTTTAGCACATATTTGCATAAACATTGGATTGATTTTCCTAATTTTCATTCGAAATACTGAATCACTCCCACTAACCCATACCCTACTAGACTCTATATTCTGACTCCTAATCCTAATATAATGGAGAAAAATAACCCAAAATGAATAGACATACAAGCATTTCAGAGGAGGCATGGTGTATAATTGGACTTGCCTTTTGCATTATGTAGAATTGGAGTTACAAATCTAGTCAATTTTTTGTTGAAATAGTTCTCCATGTGTTTTTTTAACTTTTGTTGTTTGTTGTTCAAAACATTATATAGTTCTTGATATATCATATTTCACACTTTGATTCAAGTGAGTTATAAACTCCCATTTTTATCCAGTATATAGTTTGCAAAATCATATCAGTTACGCATCCATTGATTTACATATTGCCATACTAGTGTCTGTTGTATTTTGCTGCCTTTCCTATCCTCTACTATCCCCCCTCCCCTCCCCTCCCCTCCCATCTTCTCTCTCTACCCCCTATACTGTAATTTATTTTTCCCCCTTGTATTTTTCCCTTTCCCCTCACTTCCTCTTGTCCGTAATTTTGTATAACCCTGAGGGTTTTCTTCCATTTCCATGTAATTTCCCTTCTCTCTCCCTTTCCCTCCTACCTCTCATCCCAGTTTAATGTTAATCTTCTTCTCATGCTCTTTATCCCTACTCTGTTCTTAGTTACTCTCCTTATATCAAAGAAGACATTTGGCATTTGATTTTTAGGGATTGGCTTCCTTCACTTAGCATAATCTGCTCTAATGCCATTCATTTCCCTGCAAATTCTATGATTTTGTCATTTTTTAATGCTGAGTTAAACTCCATTGTGGCCTCTGGCGTGCGCCCAGGTTTCCGTTCCTGTCTTCCTGTTTGTTAATTTCTGGCCTATTTATTGTTGTGACCAGGACCTTAGTCAATGCCTTAGTCTGTCTTTTGCATCTCTCATCTTCCCTTTGCTCCCTTTCTTTCTCTTTGTTTCTCTCATATAGTATACTTTCTCGGCTTCTCTGACTAAATCTCCCAAAGTCATATCTTGTGACCCCTCTAAGAGTTGTAACTTTCTTTTAATATCCAGGGCAGCTTGCCCAATGAAGGCCATCATGACAGATGCCTTTTGATCCTCTGCCTGAGGATCAATAGGGGCTCGAGCCTTTGACTGAGGGGGAAACCTGTTTTCAGGGAAGACTTAAAAAAGCGGAGCTTGCGATTGCCTCAGCAGACACCACCGAAAGACAGATCCAGGAGGAGAGTGGGGATGACACATGGTGAGTGACCCACCATGGGACAAGCAGTTTCGTCACATGATTTGTTTTTGTCAGGCCTCAAGGAGGCCCTCAAGACATAGGGGGCACATGTTAAGAAAAAGGACTTAAAATTATTCTTTTCATACATAGGAGAATTGTGTCCATGGTTTCCCCCTGAAGGGTCCATTGATGGTAGAAAATGGCTTAGAGTAGGAGACTGTTTAAACCATTTTTTTTGTTGTTGTTGAAGAAAAAGTCCTAGAACAAAGGTATATTAGACCTTTTGTAGACATTAATATTTTATTAGATTTTTAAACACCTAGAAAAATTTGTAAGTTTAAATTTAAAGACATTTATATTTATCTGTTTATCCAATTTAAATCGAACCATTTAAATCACGTGAATTAAAGATCTTTGGATCCACTTTGAAATAGTAAGCTTGCCTTAATTTGATTTTAATTGGAGTCAGTGGTCTTTTCTTGCATCCTGGTGTAATATTTTGTAGTTTCCCATCGAGATGACCCTGCCCCAATAGATCACAAGACCAGACTACTGGAAATTCTGAAGCTGGCCTTCCCTCCAGGGCTCCGGCATGAAGAGGCAATTTCCAAGGCCTTGGTGTGAGATTTTGGTCCAGGGAGCACTGCAGTGAACCACCGCCCTAAAACTAGTAGCAAGCACATGGTGGAGGAGGCCTCCATAGGTAACTGGCGCCTATATAACATCTGATATCCGGTTAAGGGAGATCTCTTCTGATGACAGAGTGGTGTCCTGGGGAGACACACATATACTCCTGTCTGGTACAGTAACGAGAATCATTCTGTCCTCTGTTATGTTCTGTAGGGAATTCCTCTGAAAGCATAGAGAGGTGCCAATGGGCACGCAGGAGCTCCTATCCCAGAGCTTTAGCAAGACGTTGCATAGTTCCTCTGTTTTTCTGTTTCTGCGCTGGTTTTCTGTTTTTTTGTGTGTTTTGTTCTGTGTTTCATATGTTTTTTTTTTTTTTTTGGTTTGTTTTAGTGTGTTTTGTTGTGTGATTTCTGTGGTAAAACTTAACTGAAAATGGGTAATAAAGCAAGTAAACTGACACCCATTTGGACTGTGTTTTAAAGAACTGTGATAAACTTTAATACCCTTTGTTAAGCAGGATGAGAGAAACCCCTAGCTGGCTGCCTGGAGCACACCCACTGCAGAGGGCAATGCCTGCTGGGGACCTAAGAACTGAGTATCTCCCAGGTTAACACGTGAAACTCCTTAAAACCCCTTGTCCCTTCAGATCGATAGAATCACAACCATTGGGCAGAGGCCCCTGTTTTTCTCCTTTGTTAGCAAAGCAGTAAATCTCCCTTTTTCTTTTTCTCAAACCCTGTCCTCATTATTAAATTGGTATTAATTGGCTTCAAAATCAGGAACCAAACTTTAAGTTACAATTTTTGGTACCCCCCACACCCCGGAACTCTTTGAGAGCTGACTACTGAAATGTTAGGAGACGGAGCGTGCTTGGGGTGGAACCGAACAAGAGGAGCTAATCCTGTAAGTGAAAGGAGGGACTGAGGGACTTCCAGCAGCTGCCCAAGCCCTGTTGCTTCAGAGAATTACCTACTTCCTTCCCTGCACTGTAAGGATTTTGCCATCTCTGTTTTCTTAAAAAAGAGAAAAAGAAAAAGGGGACACTAAATACAGTAAAGTCACCATGGAGACCCTTGATTTTACATTTCAGGTTGTCCCTCTGTGAAAACATCTGGTTCCCTTGTGGGAAAATCTATGGTGCCACTGGTGTAGGAGATTTTTCTCTTATCTGCTCTGGTTTAAAGGCTTCTGTCTGTAAGCCATAGTCTGGAGCTCCTTTCAGTCTGTCTTGTGTCTTTGTTTCTGGCCCTTTAAGACATGTGCAATAATGTGTTGATATTATAAATCATTTCTTGGGAATGATCTTAGCTGAATGTGTATCTAAATGATGATGTTTTATTGTAACAATCTGGCATCTGAATGGGTTTTTGAAGCATTGCACAATCTTGCAGTTAAAAGTCGGGTTTAGGAAATTGTTTAGTTTATGATTTCAGATAATTCATGCCAGAGAACTTAAATACTTAGGATGGAAAACTAGAGAACTCTACTTCCAAGTTGGCAAGTAACTTCCCAATCATTCAGGCTTTTTTTTCACCAATTTTTAATTGGGTAGCCTGGGAAAATGTCACTGTGTCTACCAGTGCATTAATTTGGACAAGGATAGTAAATCATAGTATGGTATCTGTGACAAAACAAGATATAAAGATGTAAAATTTTGTAAACTGTGTCTTAAACTTGTATCATAAAATTTTGTGAATTTTGTCTTAAAATTGTATTATAATTTTCAACATCTGAACCTGAAAATTATGGTTGAAATGCCTTAGGCCTGAGGTGTCTGCTCAGAATAGCAGCTTTTTCCTGCTCCTTCCAGACCTCAGCCAGGACTTATGTTGAATGGCAAATGAAAGAGGCCTGCAAGCTCAGTAGGAGAGTGATCTGAGGCCTAAAAAAAATTAAATTGTATGGTATTTACTAATTAATGGCCAGTCAATTTTTCTAGGACTCTTATTTTTTCCTTAGATTCTTTATTTTTTTTGAGCTCATGATTTTGATCCTAAAAACCTAGGATGATGTTTTTCTGACCAGTTCTATCTTTGACTAACTGTGTAGTTTTTGAAACATTGCAATGGATATTTCACCTGGAAAAGCTACAAGGCCTTTACTATTATTATGTGTGCACAATTTTGGTATGTGTTGTATGTCTATATATTCATTTGTCCGTATATCATATATATGATACACAAATTAACATTTATAAAGAGCACTCATTAAAACAAAAACGCTCATAAAAACAAATTTTAAAAAGTGGATCCAAAGATCTTTAATTCAAGTGATTTAAATAGTTGAATTTAAATTGGATAAAGAGATAAAAATAAATGTCTTTAAATTTAAGCTTACAAGTTTTTCTAGGTGTTCAAAAATCTAATAAAATATTAATGTCTACAAATGTTCTAATATGCCTTGGTTCTAAGACTTTTCCTTCAACAAAAAAAATGGTTTACACTGTTCAATATATTTGTCTAATATATTGATAAATAAGTAAAGTAAATTTGATATGGGATTACTCATTCATGAGTACTTTTGTTAGATATCTGATTGATTTACTAAGGTCTGTATAAGTTTGTACTAATGTCTGTATAAGATTGTAATAATCAGTCATGTGTTAGAGAGACAAAAATTTCTTAAAACATAAGTTTACCCATAACATTGTGTTTATTAAGTTTTATTTTTTCTAGAGCAAGCAACCATAAAAATTAAACAACTGATTAAATAAGAACTGTTATTTTAGAGCACTGTACTGCCATTTATTTAAAAGCTAAACTTGGTTAATGTAGAAACTTCAATGTAATTGTGATGCTATTAATGTGCTCATATCTTTCAGGTATACGAATCTGTAAGGTAGAAACTTTAAAAGAGCATTATTTCAAGCTGGTGTTCTGAAGTTGTATGGTAAAAAAATATATTGGGCATTCATTTACTTCTTATCAATAAGATATGTAAAGTTGTATGTTACTTTTTACATTGGGGAACAATTTAAATGTATTTTTATGTTAATGAGAGTCTAATCTATATAAAGGTTAAAAACTTTCAGCCTTTCTTAAATTCATGTTTTAAATGTGATATCATATGGTGTTAACTAATGTTCATGTGACCTCAAATAATATATGTAATCTTTGTAAAATGATATTTAAAAAAACAAAGATCATCTTTAGAATTAAAACACTTAAGTTTTATAAAGAGCCCTGCCTTACCTGAGATAAGGCTCTGTGTCCCATCTTACTATATGTGAGAATGACTACGAAAGCAGTAGGTCAGATATTATTTCATTTAAAGTTATGTTCAAAAGTTGTTTTTTTTTTCTGTCAAGATTTCTAGGATCTCAAACAGGGGATATAATGTAAACTCAGCTTAAAACTTCAGGGTAGCTATTACACGAACTAAGTATTTTTACTCTTGTTAAAAAATTTTATTTTGTAATTTCCTTATAAGTGATCTAAAGATTCCTTGTTAGTGTTTTACAGAAGTGTTGCTTTAAGAACACAATATGGGTTAATTTAAGATAATAAGTCATCACCTACAAGACAGACAGAATAATACAGATCCCAGTTAATAAAAAAAGATAAATAATTATAAAGTTATAGACATTAAAGCCCAGTACTCTTAATATAAGGCTGTTAAAATTTATTTGCTGGATGATTAAGATTAGGATTTATATTAAAGTTACATGAAAAGGGACAAGAAAACCAATATTTGGCTCTTGCCCTCTGAGTCAGTCTGAATCCAGGGAACAAGGGACTTCTCAAAGACCTTTGCAACTCTGGGCCTCATATCTTCCCAATTAGGGAGATTAATGAGACCCCTGGAGAACAGAAAGCCAATCAGTGCATTTGCTAAGAAGAGGAGAGTCATCAGAGAAGGGAGACATCCCTGATGCTTCCAAGGGTAGCCACATGGTCAAGCAAGACCTGGACCCACCTAGCGCAAATGGCACTAGCAGAACTGAGAAGCTGCTCTCAAGTTTCCCCAGGAATGACTCCCATAAAAGCTCAGCTGACTGTTAACAATAGATAGAAACAAAAGTCAGTTTGACTGTTTCATGATAAACACTTAGGAAAGACAGTTAAAACCAAAATACAGCCATTCCTGGGCATTTTAAATAATAATATTAATAATAATAATAATAAATTTTATACACATTATGTTAGCCTCCCAAAATAAGTAAGACTGGAGGCTACAAAGAAGGATTCCCAGAAAGGAATGCCTGATAACTATAAAAAGAGACTATCAAGAGGAGCTGCCAGAGGCAGAAATTTTTAGTTTAAGGCCTACAGATATTCCTAACCTACAGGTAGGGTTGGTGTTTGCTAGTACGATTATCCAGCCCTGAGTAACAGAATTAAAGGTTTCTCTATTACACACAGAGGTCATACTAGTAAAATGATTTTGCAAGATTAGATGATATTAAATCATTAAACTGTATCTTATGGAGAGGGATAACTGTAACACTAAATGTTAAATATTAAGTTGACAGTCCTGATAACTGGGAATATTAAAGCCTGCTGAGGGAACTTCTATACAGTGACATGTTCCAGCTGCTGCAACATTTTTTCAGTACTCATGGTTCTTGTTTCTCACACAGAAGAACCCATCCCCAGATGAATTTACAACCTGTTCTTCCCCAACCAGACTTCAAAACGAACTGATTTCTAAAAGGCAACTCATGTTCCTCAACTGACTTCTAAAAAGCAACTCATGTCCCTTATACTGTGCCCACTCACGTCACTCTCTCTCAGCTCAGAAGAAGCCAAAATGAGTGACGCCTCTCGTCTTACAACTATGGAGCCAAAAATAAATAGAATATCAATATAAGTAATTAATTAAGTCAGGTAAAACCAGGAATCCAATTTTGGGTGAGTTCTAAAAATTTGGAGACTGTTACCTGAGGGATTAAAATTCCCTCATTGCTCTTTCCCTACCCTATCAAAAATTTGGAAGGGACACATTAAAAAAGGGGGAATGATTTGCATTTCTCTGACTGCTAGAGATGGTGAGCATTTGTTCATATACTTGTTGATTGATTGTATGTCCTCCTCTGAGAAATTTCTGTTCAGGTCCTTGGCCCATTTGTTGATTGGGTTATTCGTTATCTCATTGTCTAATTTTTTTAGTTCTTTGTATATTCTGAATATTAGCGCTCTGTCTGAAGTGTGAGGAGTAAAGATTTGTTCCCAGGACGTAGGCTCCCTATTTACCTCTCTTATTGTTTCTTTTGCTGAGAAAAAAACTTTTTAGTTTGAGTAAGTCCCTTTTGTTGATTCTAGTTATTAATTGTTGTGCTATGGGTGTCCTATTGAGGAATTTGGAGCCCGACCCCACAGTATGTAGATCATAGCCAACTTTTTCTTCTATCAAATGCCATGTCTCTGATTTGATATCAAGTTCCTTGATCCACTTTGAGTTAACTTTTGTGCATGGCGAGAGTAAGGGATTCAGTTTCATTTTGTTGCAAATCTCACTCCAGTAAGATTGGCAGCCATTAGGAAGTCAAACAGCAACAAGTGCTGGGGAGGATGTGGGGAAAAGGGTACTCTTGTACATTGCTGGTGGGACTGAAAATTGGTGCGGCCAATTTGGAAAGCAGTATGAAGATTTCTTGGAAAGCTCGGAATGGAACCACCATTTGATCCAGCTATTCCCCTACTCGGTCTATTCCCTAAAGACCTAAAAAAAGCACACAATAGGGACACTGCTACATCCATGTTCATAGCAGCACAATTCACAATAGCAAGACTGTGGAACCAACCTAGATGCCCTTCAATAGATGAATGGATAAAAAAAATGTGGCATTTATACACAATGGAGTATTACTCTGCATTAAGAAATGAAAAAATCATAGAATTTGGAGGGAAATGGATGGCATTAGAGCAGATTATGCTAAGTGAAGCTAGCCAATCCCTTAAAAACAAATGCCAAATGTCTTCTTTGATATAAGGAGAGTAACTAAGAACAGAGTAGGGACGAAGAGCATGAGAAGAAGATTAACATTAAACAGGGATGAGAGGTGAAAGGGAAAGGGAGAGAGAAGGGAAATTGCATGTAAATGGAAGGAGACCCTCAGGGGTATACAAAATTACATAAAAGAGGAAGTGAGGGGAAAGGAGAAAAATTTAAGGGGGAGAAATGAACTACAGTAGAGGGGGTAGAGAGAGAAGAGGGGAGGGGAGGGGGGAGGGGGGATAGTAGAGGATAGGAAAGGCAGCAGAATACAACAGACACCATAATGGCAATATGTAAATCAATGGTTCTGCAACTGATGTGATTTTGCAATATGTATATGGGGTAAAAATGGGAGCTCATATCCCACTTGAATCAAAGTGTGAAATATGATATATCAAGAACTATGTAATGTTTTGAACAACCTACAATAAAAATTAATTTAAAAAATATTAAAAAGCAAAAAAAAAATGGGGGGGGGAATGATAAACCCAACCTGATCATTTATTAAAATTGGGAGCCATCTTGCCACAAAGTCATGAAAAGATAATTTTGCTTTCCTATAAATTACTGCAAATTCTGAATCTGCTTGGAATGCCTGTCCGTGCCTTGAACTCACCCATGCCTGGCTCTCTGACCAGATAGCAGCCCTCTCTGAAAATTTAGTGACACCTCATAAATATTGGCCTTCTCTGGCCAGACAACGACTCTCGTGAGTCTCTAATGGTCCTCATAAATTCTGATGATGGGGCCAGCAAAAAAAAAAATTGTAAACTAGCAATAGCGTGATGCTTCTCCGAGTTCTGTTATCTGTAACCCCCCTTTTGTGTAACTTACTGGACTATAAAGCTGGGCTGTAGGAAAGGTGGGGTTGCTGTCTTGTTTCTGCCATTTTGAGAGGGATAGGCAGCTCAGCCAGTGGAAAAATAATAAGCTTGCTTTAATTTGATTTTAATTGGAGTCAGTGGTCTTTTCTCCTGTCCTGGTCAAACAGGTAAACACTCCACAAACATGGAGCTCTGCCGGCCTAAAACTTATTGAGAAACTCTCCCTGACCTTGGGCACTTGAAATATATGTTGTTGTCAGGAGCTTTAGCTTCTTTGTAGTGAGACCATCAGAGCTGGGTCTGCATCTATGTGACCTGGAGGACATGGTTTCTTATTTTCCAATGAACATGAGGCAGGAGTGCAGAATTCTCTCTTTGTAGGGAAACTGTTGTCACTGAAGGCTAAGTGTCTCCCCATGTGGTATGTGAAGCCATTTGCGCATCTTCCACATTTCATGGTGTTTCTTGCTGCTGCACTGGGGGTTTAGTATTTGCTTCATGAAATACAAGGAGATCAACAGGGACTCAGTGCTGGAGGGATTTCTCACACGTGTGGTGGGTCAGGGTCTCCAGGAGAATCCACCAATGAGGCTTATATCCCACATAGCTTGCCCCCTCAACCATTGCAACCTGATTCTGAACACGGCCCTGAAACCTCTAAATATAACAAGATGCCTTTATATGAAGAGATCAGACATATAGGGATTACTGGCTGCACCATGTCTGCCACAAGACATTTGGAAGTCAATGGCAGATCCAAATGGCCCCACCAGAGATATTTTATGACACAACTGCACACCACAGCTCTGGGTCACTACTCAGCAGGCGCCAACATACAGGATTCTTTCTTCTACACCATTTTCATGAAACCCAGTCAATCAAGGCACTCTCTGGTACACTCATGATCAGCAACTGGACATCCAAATGTTCTTCAGTGCCACTTGGTCATAAGAATTTCAAAAATTTCATGGTATTTATCTAGCCATTTTTCAAGGATGAAGTTGGATGCACTGTGAGTTTCAATTCTTTCAGGAACCATTAAATGGTGAGGAATTTCATTTCAATGAAAGCTCTGGAGGACTCTCACAGGCAAGGCTTCCCATGGAGTGGCCAAAAGGTCACATGAAGCCAGGCCCATTGAGGTCTACAATGCTAGGTCCATGTGTGTTTTGAATCTCAACTATGGTTGCCAAGTCTTTCAGAATAAAATCATGTGATATCGTAGCTGAGATTCCCAGTGTTCTGTGGAGAGCCACCTGGGCCTATATCTCAGTTTCCAATGGGGACTCTCATGCGTGGCCTCCTGAAATCCCGACACAATTCATGGCAATTCTTCTCTGAGGTCAGGTCCAGAACGCAGTCTCTAAGGGGAATCACACCAAAGTTCAAGCCATGGTGGACACAGTTATGTCTTCCAACTGCCACACAAATGACCACAATTAAAACCAAAACACTTTCACATAGCCCTCGTCTTCTTCCATGTAGACACTCATCAAATCCTCTGGCTGGACGTTTCCAAAAGGGGTGAAGTCCAAGACCCTGTCCAAAATATGCTCCCTCGCCCCTATGTTGCCTAAGGTCAGTGTGGCCTAAACACCTTTCCTGTGAACCAGGAGTGATCAAATAGGCCTGACCTTATTACTGCTCCACTTCTCCAATTTGAGGCCTACTGACTGCCAGGTATAAATTCTTTATATGAATGGGAGTCATGAAAAAACCCAAGCATCTATGGTCTAGCCTTTGCAGGCCAGGATGGAGGTCAGGAACCTTACAGAAGATGGCGAGAGACTTCATACACAATGACTGCTATTTTGACCATTTTGTATTTGTAGCACACATGGAATCTTACCTTAGATCCATCAGGTGTTAAGAATCTAAGCAGCAGCCTCACACAGGTTCACGAGGCTGATTCAGACACATCCCTTTTGGAAGCAATTAAGCAAAGAGCCACAGGTGATGCCCATTCATTTCCATTTGAAAACTGTTTTCTTAAGGCTTCACAAAGGGGTGGCCTGAGGCAAAGACCTTCCTGACATTCAGGGCAATGAAGCAATAGGTAAGCAAATGGCCCAAAGCAAGGATTCTCCACTGAGACTTTACTGGTCACATTGATATCTGAGTTTTCTGAGATCCTCCCATTCCCTTCAGTTATCATGTACATGGCCATGTCACAGTGCTTGGAGGTGGTACATATCTTGGACACAAAACCATGAGCCAATTCTTGAGAGTGGCCAGAATTCAGGAAGAAAACAGAAACGTAGTAAGATAGTAGGTGTTGCCCATCCATAAGGCAAGTCACAGTCCATGCGTTAATTGGGCAGGATGAATGCTGGGAAGCTTTCTACAAGACAGGAAACATCCATTGATGCATTTTCTTTTCTAATGTCTACAACCACGGACACAGTGGGAGAAACAGACATAGAAACACTCGCCTTGTCAAAAAATTTACTAGAAAAAGTCCATTCCAATCCAAACAAACCACCTTTCCTACCTATTCTCAGAACATGAGACAAAACCACACACTCACACCCACACCCACAAAGGCACCTCCTTCCCCCAAGTAGGTTTGTAACTATCCAGAGTGTCCTTTGACTGGTGGGTCATACTATGTTCCCCTGATATGGCCTATCCATTCTCAGATCTGGTCTCCTTGGCCAACTCTGTGACGTTGTCAGGAGCATGTGGAGAGCCACTACCTACTTTCTCAGGAAAGGTCCCTGGCATGTGGCCATCCTCACATCAGTAGGTACCAAGAAAGACTGATTCTGTCCTTAGTAACACCAAACAAGTGAGCCCACTGGGACTGGGACTTGGATTGGCTCTCAGTGCCTGGCTTCCTGGATCCCAAGTTTAAAGTGTTCCATCACCAAGGAAGTGAGGTAGGTTACTTCCTTCAGGAATTTAATGAGGTCACTGCCTTGGCAAACACATTGTCCTAACAGTTGCTTCCAATGGTTCCATGAGATGGAGGCTGCCCCTACTTCCTGTGACATTTTCACAAGTTAGAATGATATATAAATCAAAGGCACCAAGAAACAGCGCTCCACAAAGGCCTGGTTTGGTCCGTCTCCTGTACATTAAGAGAGAGGCTGATTCAGCCACATCCCTTCATCCTGACCAGGTTTTTTGGCAATGGAAGATGACTTTTGCTCTCTCAGGTCCTTCATAGCTGCCTACATCTTCTTCAGGGATCATTTCTGCATGGACCTTTGAGGTTCTCAGCAAGTGGAAGATCCCCTACATCCCTATATTTTAAGGCCAACTCTGTCCCTGCTCTTCTCTAAAGTTAGATTGAGAGATCACTGTGTGGTTACGGTTAATAACAGTTTCGATTTGGGTTAGGAATCATTCTGCAGGATGAATAATGGTATTGGGAATCTGTGATATTTATAAGAATATAGACGTGAGTTAAAATTATGGAAACAGAAATCTAGGTAAGATTTGCATCCCAGAAGGGCATTGAGACCTTCATTGGGATACTTAGCAATGTTATACTTTCTGCACAAATGTCTCAGATAAATCCATACACAATGGCATAGGACGTTGTACCTTGGATGATTGAATGTCGAAGAGAACCTCCAGTCAAAAAGTGATAGTCGGTGGAATTAGGAAGATAGTCAGTAGGTTTAGAAAGAAGGGTGAGAATAAGATTTGGAAAAAAGTTCTTTACCAATAGGGTTTCGGTTAGAGAGTGAATATTAATGTCAGCCCATGTTAAGTGTCAGTTACAATAATGAATTTGGGAAAATATGTAGGAAAGGAGGTATCAATAGAGACCTTAGGAAATCAGGCAAATTATTAAGTGAGTCATAGGATTAGGCATTTTCAACAGGGTTGAGGTTGAATATATAACCTTAGGAAGAAAGAAATATGTAGTCACCAATAGAATTGACATTTGAGAGCATTAGGCAACCTGGACATGAATGTTTTTAGTAATTCATGCTCACTTTCCATTTAGGCTTTGTTGAAAATAAATAAAATAGGTACTTGTCTCTTCCTGTTTTTCTGTATGCTTAAGAAAACACTCTTGAAATCTTGAAAACTTTTTGCTAATCTTGTTCCCAGAATGTGCTGTCCCCAACTGCCAAACTGCAGAATGTACACCCTCACCCGTTTACATGCAAACCGCCCACTTGCCCTGACCCATCAATAAACTTCCCTCCCTGCCCTCTTCAAGAAAAGTATATAAGCTCTGCTTAAGCTGTTCTCAGTGCTCTCTGCTCTATTCAAGTGAGGTCTGAGCCCCAGAATTTTGGGTGCTTTGCTGTTGCATGAGACAGTGTCTTGGTGGTCTCTTCCTCCAATGGTCGCCTGACCATTACATCTGAGGGCCCCAGCGAGTTCCAGCAGCGTTGGACGAAAGACCCCCAATAGGCTCATCTCAGGTTAAGTAAGGCGCCACTTTCTTGTTTCAGGTTTCAGGTTAGGGATGGGCAAAATGGCTATTGGTGATGAGCATGAGCTCTCTCTGACGGTGGCTGACAGAAGTGTCACAGAGCCACAGGCCACGTCTCTGGGGGATGCCCCAGAGAACTCGGGAAACTGAGTAACAATAGTCTCCTAAACTCAGTGATATTTTGTTTTGGATTCGGTATTGTCAGCCCATCAGGTTTTCCTGGCTACTCAGTCCTGTTCTCAGTATTGGACGTCCATTGCCTGTCTTTATTGTCTTGTCTTGTCTGTGTCGTGTGTCATTGCTTTCACTATTTGTGTATCTTTCATATGGGACAGAACACTTCAATGCCTCTGTCCCTGAACCTTGATCACTGGACCAAAGTCTGCTTAAAGGCTCAGAATCTTCTTTTTTTCAGTAAAACGTCAGATCTGGAAGACTCTATGTGTCTCAGAATGACCCACCTTTAAAGTCGGATGGCCCCCAGAAGGATCTTTCTACTTCACACTAATTCAAAAACTCAGAGATATTGTCTTTCAGCCGGGGCCACATAGCCATCCAGATCAACAGCAATATATCTTTAGTTTGCAGGACCTCTGCAAATCTCCTCTTCCATGGTTGAAGCCTTTCCTTGTCCCTGTCCCCGCTCCTACTGGTTCTCCCACTTTTCTATCTCTCAAACCCTCTGCTCCCCCTCCTCCACCCTCTGTTGTCCCTGAGTCTCAAGACTCTACTGGACTCTCTTCCCCCTCCTTATGCCCTGCCCTTGTCCTCCAACCCCAAACACCCTCTAAGTGATTCCCCTGCTGCTGACTCAGACTCTCCACCATTGGAGGAATATAGGCCAGCCCAGCGCCCTCCAGGTGACTACCCCACGGCACACACAGCCCCTCCTTCCTTGGAGGTAGCTGGCCCGGCCAAAAGAACACAAAGTACTCGCTGGGGGGGTTAAACTTTGAAGTGGATACAGGGTAAGTATACTCAGCCCTTAAGGCCCCATTGGGCCATCTATCAAACAAAAAGGACTCTAGTTCAAGGGGCTAATGGGAGTAAATATGGGGCTTAGACAACTAAGAGGACCATGGACCTGGGGAAAGAAAAAATTCATCACTCGTTCCTAGTAATCCCAGAATGCCCGACCCCATTGATGGGCACACATCTGCTCAAAAAGCTCCAGGCCAGAATAACTTTTAACCCTGAAGGCCCCCAAGTGAAATTTCTAAATTTTTCAGTAAAAACTCCTATAGTCACGGCTTTTACTATGTCAGTAGAAGATGAACATCAACTTGTCAAACCCCCCAAGACTGATCAAACAGGCAAGCTACCCCGGAAATGGATAACAGATTACGCAGATGCCTAGGAAAAAAACTGCTGGGTTACACGTAGCCGTGAAACATCCTCCAATAACAGTGGAGTTAAAAACTTCAGCCCCCCCATCAATGTCAAAAAATATCCTCTGAGCAAAAAAGCTAAAGATGGGATAAGGCCCCATATTCAGAAATATCTGGCCTTAAGGGTCCTAAGGCCCTGTCATTTGAACTGGAACACTGCCCTGTTACCAGTATAAAAATCCAGGAACCGGGGACTATCGCACCATTCAAGACCAAAGAGAGATCTACAACAGAGTGCAGGACATTCACCCCACAGTACATAATCTGTACAATCTGCTTAGCACTCTGAACCATGAGCGGAAATGGTATACTGTTCTGGACTTAAAAGATGCTTTCTTTTGCTTGCCTCTGCATAAAGATAGTCAGTTGCTATTTGATTTCGAGTGGGTAGACCCAGAAACCGGGAAGTCTGGTCAACTAACATGGACTAGACTCCCACAGGGGTTCAAAAACTCCCCCACTCTCTTTGATGAAGCCCTCCACAGAGACCCCAACAACTTCAGAACTATGCACCCTGACGTCACCCTGCTTCAATATGTCGATGACCTGCAACTGGCAGCCAACACCAAGAAAAACTGTGAGTCTGGAACCCAATTATTATTATACGAGCTTGCTCAACTCTGGTATAGTGCTTCTGCCAAAAAAGCCCAAATTTGCCAGCAAGAAGTAATCTTCCTGGACTATTCCCTTAGGGGCAGTAAGCGATGGCTCACTGAGACCAGAAAACAATCCATTGAGCAGATACCACCCCCATCTAACAGCAGACAACTCAGAGAGTTTCTTGGGACTGCTGGCTTATGCAGCTTATGGATACCTGGGTTTGCGTCCTTAGCTGCTCCTTTATACCCGCTGTTAAAGAGAGATGCCCAATTCTAATGGACCCCTGAGCACCAGCAAGCTTTTGATAACATCTAAGGACACTGACACTGAAACCCTCAACTTCACTGAGCCCAGCTTGCATTTTCAGAAAGCCCTAAACTAAGTTAAAAATGTACATCAACTCACTCACCTTGGTTCAAAGAAACTGCAGGCATTCCTGAAGGATCAAGAACAGAGTTTTCCACTAACCGACTCAGAGCGAAAGAAATAACTGAACGGGTAACAAAAGCCTGCCGGGTCTGTCAATTGGTTAATGCTTACCCTTCCAACTTTCCTGCAGGAAAGCACCTACAAGAAACCAGACCAGGACGATTCTTGGAAGTGGACATTACTGAAATTAAGCCAGGAAGTTATGGACTTAAATATCTCCTAGTCTTTGTAGATACATTTTCAGGATGAATTAATTGAAGCCTTCCCCCCCCCCCCCACACACACAAAAAAAAAAAAACAACAACAACAAAATAAATGGCACAAATGGTGGTCAAGAAGATCCTGAAAGATATTTTTCTAAGATACGGACTGGCTAAGGCAATAGGGTCTGATAATGGACTGGCGTTAATTGCCCTGATAAGTCAGGGATTAGCCAGGACCCTGGGGATTAATTGGAAATTACATTGTGCTTATAGACCCCAGAGCTCAGTACAGGTAAAAAAAAAATAATAGAACCATTAAAGAGAATTAACAAAATCAAGCTTAGAGATCGGCATAAAAGATCGATCTATTCTCCTGCTTTATGCACTGTTTCATGCAATAAATACTCATACTCCTCTGTTTCCTTGTGTAACCTCACCCCCTATGAAATTCTCTATGGTCCCTCCTCCAGTAAGGGACCTAACCCAAACTCTAAGACCTTACGATCCCTTCCACACCCCCTTGCTTGACAGACTTAAAGCTCTTGAAAGAAATCAGCAATATCTGTGGAAACATCTGGCCACTGCCGACCAACCTGGGGACGAGGGGACTCCATATCGATACCAAGTAGGAGACTTCGTCTACATTAGACGACATCAGGTGTCATCCCTGGAACCCCACTGGAAAGGACCATATAAGGTGCTACATATAACACCTACAGTGGTAAATGTAGACGGAATCACTTCATGGATCCATGTCTCTCATCTCTGGCCTGCGCCCTGTCCAAAATCTGACTGGAAACTGGAAAAGACTGGTAACACTTTCAAAGTGCGTATTCGCCATGTGGATAAGGCTACAGACTCTCCCCTTGGCCAAGAGTAGTCCTAACCCTCATCAGCCTGTTCAGCAGTAATGGCTGATCACAAATCCTACTGTACAAGAAGTATGGTCTATCTTGCATACAGCCCCTTTAGGGACATGGTGGCCATCTCTCCACCCAGACATTTGTCAGCTGGCTATAGGTCTTTCCTATTGGGATATCCCTGATGAAGGGGATCCAACTAAAATTCCAATAAATCCTTTCCGTATCATAGGTAATAGAAACAAACATTATGGATGTAGGGACACGAGAGCCAGATGCAGGTTGGCTAGCCTAGATTACTATGTTTGCCCAGCGGACTATCAAAGCCACAAACAGACATGGCTGTGTGGGGGAAATGCCGACTTCTTCTGTAAGTCATGGGAATGTGAGCATACAGGGGTGCCTGGTGGAACCCAAACTCCTCATCAAATTCAATACACAGCATTGGCCATATTACCAATTACACAACCAATACCGATGGCCCCCAGAGGGGTCTCTAGATCCTAAAATTCTCCGTGACCTTTTTAACTTCGGCAAGTGCTCAAAGGGTGGAAGGAAATTCCCCTAAGTGGAGGCATTTTCCCTCCTTCGCTCACATCCTGAACTATGCTTATCCAATAGATCCTCACCCTCAGCTTTCTGCTCCAGACTCTCTGCTGCCACTCCCACCTCAGCAACCTGATTTCTTCCCTCCAATTACTAGATCAAAAACCCAAACCGCCGGTTCTCAGATTATTGCCCCCTTGCTGAGGTAGCAGGTACTGAGGTACCCATCCACCCACTCACTACTCTCTTCTCCTGTCAGTGCCCGCACCAGGTCCCACCAGGTCCTCTTACCAGCTAACCCAAAGCTCAAACCAGCTAAGGAGAGCCCTCAGACCCCTATCCAAGATGTAATGAAAATGGCCTTTAAAGTTGCTCTGTCATCACTGAAAACAGGTTACTAAGAATTTAAAGTCCCTCACAGGCTTTTTGGGATACAAACTCCCATCTTCCCCTCTGCTCTATCTGTTCTACTGCTCAAGTTTTGTTGCCTGGAAAATTCCAAACCCCTTTCCCATTATTCTTTTACATGTCTCCTTCCTCATGCTCAGACCCAAGGTGCTGCTCTCAGACCCGCCTTCCCTGTCTTCCCCGTCTATACCAGGCCCACAGAAAAGTCTTAAATGACCTTCTCCAGCAGTCTTCACCATGGCTGACTTTAGGACTTTCAGCCAAAGAGTCCCTATAAAAGAGTTCAATGTAGATAAACTTCCCCTTTTCGTGTTTCCCTGTTCTATTTGGCCACTGGCTGGAAAAATCAGCACTCCTAAGCTAGACTCCCCCTTACTAGTTTTTCACAAAACATGTGAACAAGGCCTCTGGCCTTGAGCTGGGGCTTCACAGACATGGTTACATTTCTAAGATAAATAAGTTACCAAATGAGCTCCATTGTTACAGCTGGCAGTGAGAAAAAATAAAAGAGAAGAAAAAAGCTCTCCCACTCCAGGTGTCCTTAAAATGTTAACTTGCCCAGAACAGATGAAAAAAACAATAGAAACGAAAACTTCTTTTTGTGAACTCATGCAGACTGTGAACTTCTGAGCCCCTTCCCTTACATGTTGGGTACAAAATTCGGAAACTACCTAAATTTGGAGATCAGGTGACTAATTGATTACAACAGAAGCAATGCCCTCTAAATCCGTTGCAACCAAATAGGTATGTTTCGCTGTCTTCGGTGCTATCTTAGGTGCCTTGAATTGTCCGTCCTTACAACAGTATAATTCTATATACTTAAACATTGTTTATGTTTTCATAAAATGGTCAACAGATGTGATTAATTATGTAATGTTCAGATGTTTCCCAGAGTGCTCTATCATGAGGCAGGTTAATTTAAAAATCAAATACGGGGGCATACAACCCGGTTCCTCTGGGAACCTGTATCCCTCACTTTAGCCATCCTATTAGGAAAAGGAGCTGCTGCAGGTGTGGGCACAGGAATCACTGTCCTAGTCCATGTGACACAACAAATGACCCGATGAGAAGCAGCAATAGACCAAAATTTAAAGATATTAAAAACCTCCATCACAGTTTTATAGGAATCTTTAACCTCTCTCTCTGAAATTGTTTTACAGAACATGCGAGGGTTGGACCTCCTCTTCGTGAGAGAAGGGGGCTTTTGTGCTGCATTGAGGGAAAAAGTTGATTTTATGCCGACCATACTGGAGTTGTAAAAAAATCTATGAGTAAATTAAGAAGACGCCTAGAAGAGCACCAACAAGAGAGAGATGCACAAAAAGGGTGGTTTGAGTCTTTGTTCACACAGTCCCCCTGGTTAACTACGCTTTTATCAGCCCTGGCCAGTCCATTAATAATCCTCATTTCATTGCTAATTGTAGGACCCTGTTTGCTCAACCATCTAGTTTCCTTTCTACAAGCTTAAATTGGATAAGTTAAACTTATGGTAATCAGACAACAATATACCTCACTAGAAGACATAAAATGTGAGACCCCGCAATGCTCATTTTTATGATTAAAATTAACCAGAATAAGAAGTGGGGAATGAAAGGTTAATAAAATATGTACTTTTAACTTCTTGTTTTTCTGTATGCTTAACAAAATACTGATGAAATCTTGAAAACTGTTTGCTAATCTTGTTCCCAGAATGTGCTGTCCCCAATTGCCAAACTGTTGAATGTACTCCCTCTCCCATTGGCATGCAAACCACTCACTCGACCTGACCCATCAATAAATTTCCCTCCCTGCTCTCACCACGTAAATTGCATAAGCTCTGCTTAAGCTGTTCTTAGGGCTCTCTTCTCTATTCAAGTGAGCTCTGAGCCCCAGCATGCTGGACCCCCAATAAACCCTTTGCTGTTGCATGAGACAGTCTCTTCGTGGTCTCTTTTCCGATGCTCGCCCGACTTTACATTGGTACAATCATAAGTGTGAACATTCCTATGTGTGTCCAGAATATTACTATAATAAATAATATATGTAGATCAGGTAATAGGAGTTTTTCTTCCACCATTTATGGGAGCAATATTTTGAAGATATATGAATTAGTATTTTGGGTAGAAATAGGTGTACCATTTGTCTATGAATATAGAGATAATGCATGAATAGACAATACTGTGAATTAATAATATTACTGGTTCCAACTTTAAATAATGGATTGAATTGATATCTGAAAATATACAGAAAACCTTATATTGATATACTACATTTAATCCTACCCATTATACATCTGAATGAAATATTAGGGTTATGGATTTTCATGAAGAGTGTTTGAGTTTTGCTTCAAAAGTGATTATGGAAATTGAAAATAATGTGTTTGGAAAGAAGTCTCATGAAAAGACCAGTCCAGAAACCTGGAGGTATGCATGTGTTCTGAAGCAGAAAGTGATTTAAAGTGAAACAAACGCCTATATATTTGCTAACTTGTGGATGATAAATATATACGATGATGTGCAGAAATTGAAGAAATAGTAATGTACCAGTGTTGAATAAAAATGAACGTTAAAATACACATCATGTCCCATAGGAATCTACTTGAATTGATGTTAAACTGCGTCCGTTAATGTAGAAATATTAGAATTTGTATGCACCATTCACTGAAGTTAGTTTTCAGTACTAGGAAACAAATATGTATTTCAGGTAGATGAGTATTTCTGAGAATAATCTTGTGAAAAGTTGATTATAAATCCACATACATGAACATGAATGAATTCAGGGAGTGTATAATAAGACTCATACATTTCATATTTTGAAAAATCTGGAGAGTATATATATATATATATATATATATATATATATATATATATATATATATATATACAAACACACACACACTCACACAAACTGAGACTATAAAAATAGCAATATATATGCCAATTGAAATTCACCATGAAATATACATCATCCACAGATTCAAAAATATTCATGTTACTGAAGATAGATTTATGTATAATGTTGTTTAACTAGGAAGTTTACCCATACATTGAATTTTCAGTTCCAACAGCATTTAGGAGGAGTAATCTCTTCTCACATTTTGTATCTGCCAAGTCAGCCACCTCACAAGAATGTACGTGTGATACCAGGTAGGATTCTATATGTGCATATAAAAATACATGTGCTGAGTAGGCTACAGAGAGAGGGAGACAGGAATTCACATATTTGTTAACTTTAAAAACACATGGATAACTATTTCAACAGAAAATTGACTAGATTTATAACACATACCCTTTTTTATGCAAAAGGCAAGTCCAACTATACACCATGCCTCCTCTGAACTGCTTGGATTTCTATTCTGTTTGGGTTATTTTTCTCCATCATATTAGGAGTAGTAGTCAGAGTCCAGTAGGTTATGAGTTAGTGTCAGGGATCAGTATTTCAAATGGAAAATAGAATAATGAATCAAATGTGTATGCAAATATATGCTACACAAAAATCTTCCCACTCTCATCCAGAACAAATCCTTGACATTACCTTCGCCTGAAGTAAGTCACAATTAGAATAGAAGAGTTAGAAAATCTGTGAATACATATCTTGAGTGGAAAATGCTCAGAGTTCAGAACCTTGGAGGTGGTAGAGGAGTTTCCAAAAGTAAGGGACATGGTAAACACTCCTCTAACATGGAGGTCTGCTGGCGGAAAGACATCTTGAGAAACTGCCTCTGAGGTTGGGCACTTGAAACATACGTTATTTTCAGGAGCTTTAGCTTCCTTTGTAGTGAGACAATAAAATCTGGGTCTGCATCTATGTGACCTGGAGGATATGGTTTCTTATTTTCCAGTGAACATGAGGCAGCAGTGCTGAATTCACTCTTTGTAGGTAAACAGTGGCCACTGGGGTCTAATTGTCTCCCCATGTGGACTGTGGAGCCATTTGGTCATCCTCCACTTTTCGTGGTGTTTCCTGCTGTTGCACTGGGAGTTTGGTATTTGCTTCACAAAATACAAGAAGTTCAACAGGGACACAGTGCTGGAGGGATTTCTGTCACGTGTTGTGGGTCAGGGTCTGCAGGAGAATGCAACAACCAGGCTTCTTTCCCACATACTTTGCCCCCTTGTCCATAGCAACATGATTCTGAACATGGCCCTGAATCCTCTCCATATAAAAACATGCTTTTACATATTCGGGTCTCCTGGCTGCACCATGTTAGTCACAAAAAATTTGGAAGCCAATGAGAAATCCACATGGCCATAACACAGATGTATTATCACACAACTGCAGACCACTTCTCTAGGCCCAATACTCTGCAGGCTCTAACTTGCTTGCCCCCATGTCCATAGCAACTTGATTCTGAACATGGCCCTGAAATCTTTCAATATAAAAACATGCTTTTACATATACAGGTCTCCTGGCTGCACCATGGCAGTCACAATGAATTTGGAAGCCAATGGCAGAACCACATGGTCACACCACAGATGTATTATCACAAAACTGCACACCATTTCTCTAGGCCAACAACTCTGCAGGCTATAACTCAATGGCATCTCTGTTCTACACCATTTTCATGAAACCCAGTGAATTAAGGCAGGGTCTGGTACACTCAAGATCAGCAACAGGACATCCAAAGGTTCTCCAGTTCCACCTGGTCATGGGAATTTTAAAAATTTCATGGTATTTATCTGGCCATTTTTCAAGGATGAAGTTGGAGGCACTGTGGGTTTCAATTCATTCAGGAACCATTAAATGTTGAGGAAGTTCATTTCAAAGAAAACTCTGGAGAACTCTCACAGGCAAGGCTTCCAAAAGAGTGGCCAAAAGGTCACATGAAGCCAGGCGCAGTGAGGTCTCCAATGTGAGGTCCATGTGTGTTTTGACTCAAAACTATCCCTGCCAAGTCTTTCAGAATAAAATCATGTGATATACTGGCTGAGATTCCCAGTACTCTTTGGAAAACCACCCTGGGCCTAGATCTCAGTTTCCAAGGGTGACTTTCATGCGTGGCCTCCTAATATCCCAACACTTTTCATGGCAATACTTCTCTGAGGTCAATTCCAGAACGCAGTCTCTAAGGGGAATCAAACCAGAGTTCAAGCCCAGGTTGACCCAGTCATCTCTTCACACCGCCAATCAAATGAACACAATTAAAAACAAAACACTATCACATGGCCCCATCTTCTTCCTTATAGACACTCATCATAAGCACTGGTTGGAGCTTTCCATGAGGGGCACATTCCAAAAGAGTGTCCAAAATAAGCTCCCTTGCCCCTCATTTGGCTCAAGTCAGGGTGGGAAGGACACCCTTCCTGTGAACCAGGAGTGATCAAATAGGCCTGTCATTAATACTGCTCCGCTTTTCCAATTTGAGGCCTTCTGACTGTGGGGTTTAGATTCTTTATGTGAACTGGAGTCATGAGAAAAGACAAGCACCTCTGCAGAGATTTGAAGAACTCATTTGACCAAAAGGATCGCTATTCTCACTTGATTGATTTCAGGAACCTACAGAGAAAGGCAATAGAATTCATTCACAATGACTGAAATTTTTTGCGAATTTGGTTTTGGTTTCACACATGGGATCTTTCTTTAGATCCATCAGGTGCTGAGAATCTAAGCCACAGCCTCACACAGGGTAGAGAGCCTGATTCAGACACATCCCTTTCCGAAGCAATTTAGCAAGAGCCACAGGTGATGCCCATTCATTTCCATTTGAAAACTGTTTTCTTCAGGCTTCACAAAGGGGTAGCCTGAGCCCAACATCTTCCTGACATTCAGGGCAACAGAACAATAGGTAAGCAAAAGGCCCAAAGCATGGTATCTCCACTGAGATTTTTCTGGTCACACTCATATCTGAGTTTTCTGAGATACTGGCCATTCCCTTCAGGTATCCAGTACATGGACATGTCAAAGACCTTGGAGTTGGTACATATCTTGGACACAAAACAATGAGACTATTCTGGAGAGTTGCCAGAATTCAGGAAGAAAACAGGGACTTAGGAAGGTAGTAGGTTTTGCCAATCCATAAGGCAAGCTGCAGTCCATTCATAAATTGGGCAGGATGAATGCTGGGAATCTTTTTACTACACAGGACACATCCATTGTTGCATTGTCTTTTCTCATGTCTACAACCACGGACACAGTGGGATACACAGACATAGAAACACTCACCTTGTCAAATGACTTACTAGAAATAGTTCACTGAAAACCAAACAAACCGCCTTTCCTACCTATTCTCAGAACAAGAGACAAAACCACACACCCACACTCACAATGGCACCTCCTTCCCCTAAGTAGGTCTGTGACTATCCGGAGTGTTCTCTGACTGGTGGGCAATACTATGTTCCCCCGAAATGGCCTGTATTCTCTCAGATCTGGTTTTCTTGGCCAACTATGTGAAGTTGTCAGGAAAAAGTGGTGAGCCACTACCTGCTTTCTCAGGAAAGGTCCCTCTTCAGAGCTCTCCTGGCATTTGGCCATCCTCACATCAGTAGGTACCAAGAAAGACTGACTCTGTCCTTGGTAAATCCAAACAAGTGAGCCCACTGGGACTGGGACTGGAACTGCATCTGGGTGCCTGGCTTCTTGGATACCAAGTTCAGAGAGTTCCATCACCAAGGAAATGAGGTATGACACTTTCTTTGGAACTGAATGAGGTCACTGCCTTTGCAACCACTTGGTCCTAACAGTTGCTTCCAAGGGCCCCATGAGATGGAGGCTGCCCCTTCTTCCTCTGACACTTTCACAATTTAGAATGGTATATCAACCATAGGCACACACACAGGCCTGGTTTGGTCCATCTTCTCCACAATAAGAAGAGAGAGGCTGATTCAGACACATCCCTTCATCCTGACCAGGTGGTTTGTCATCGAAGATGACTTTTGCTCTTTCAGGTCCTTCATACCTGTCTACAACTTCTCCAGGTATCATTTCTGCATGGACCTTTGAGGATCTCAGCAGGTGGAAGGTCCCCTACTTTTCTGTATTGTAAGAACAACTTTGTCCCTGCTCTTCTGTAAAATGAGATTGAGGGAACAGTGTATGTTTTGGGTTAATAACAGGTTTGATTTCGATTTGTGTTAGGAATCATTCTTCTGGATGAATAATGGTATTGGGAACCTGGTATATTTACAAGAATGTAGAGGTGAAACATAAGTATGAAAACAGAAATCCAGGTATGATTTTAAACCCATAAGGGCATTGGGCCCTTGATTGGGATACTTAGCTTTGAATTATGTTCTGCACAGATGTCTCAGATAATTTGATATACAATGGCATAGGACCTTGTACCTTGGAAGATTGAAGGTAGAAGAGAACATCCCTTCAAAAAGGGATAGTCAGTAGGATTAGGAAGATAGTCGGTCGTTTTAGGAAGAAGAGTGAGTATATGATTTGGAACAAAAGTTCTTTAGCAATAGGATTTCAGTTAGAGAGTGAATGTATATGTCAGCACATATGAAGAGCCAGTCACGATGATGAAGTGGGGAAAACATGTAGAAAAGAAGATATCAATAAAGATATTACAAAATCAGGGAAAGTATAAAGTGAGTGAGAGGATTAGACATTTTCAACAGGCTTGAGGTTGAATCTTAGAAAGAAACAAATATGAAGTCACCAATAATATTGACATTTGAGAGCATTAGGCACCCTGGACATGGATGTTTTTAGTAATCTATGTTCACATTTCATTTAGGCTTTGCTTGGTTCAATCATAAGTGTAACATTTACATTTTTGTCCAGAATATTATTGTGATAATATGTATATGTAGATCAGGTGACATAAGTATTTCTTCCACCATTTTTGGTAGCAATATACTGAAGACATAAAATTAGTATTGGGCGTACAAAGAGGTGTACCCTATGTCTATGAATATAGAGATAAAGCATGAATAGACCATACTGTGAATAAGTAATATAACTTGTTCCGACTTAATATAATGGGATGAACTGATATCTGAAAAATTACTGGAAATCTTATATGCATATACAATCATTCATTCCAACCAGTTATTCATCTAATGTCAATATTAGTGTTTTGGTTTATCATGAAGAGTGTGTGAGTTTTACTTCAAAAGTGATTATGGAAATCGAAAATAATGTGTTCGGAAAGAAGTCTCATGAAAAGACCAGTCAAGAAACCCTGACAATACATGTGTTGTGAAGTAGGAAGTGATTAAAGTTTAAAGAAATGCCTACAAATTTGTGAACTTGTGGATGAAATACATATCTTATGATGAGCAAAAAGTGAAGAAATAATAATGTACCAGTGTTGAATATAAATGAACATCATATTATATATCATGTCCCATTGGGATCTACTTGCATTGGTGATAGACTGGATCAGTTCCTGTAGAATTATTAACATTTCTATGCACCATTCACTGAAGTTAGTTTTCAGTACTAGGAAACAAATATGTATTTAAGGTGGATGAATATTTCTGAGACTAATATTTTGGAAAGTTTATTATAAATCCACATGCATGAACATGAATGAATTTAGAGAGTGTATATAAGACACATATATTTCATATTTTGAAAAATCTGGAGAGTGTATATATATATATATATATATATATATATATATATATATATATATATATATATATACACACACATACCCACACACACACAAAAAAAACCACACACAGACATTTAAAAGTAGCAATATATATGCCAATCAAAATTCATCTTTAAATATATATCATCCACAGATGCAAAAATATTTATTTTACTGAACATGAGTTTATGTATAATGATGTTCTACTAGGAAGTTCCCCTATAGGTGGAATTTTCAGTTCCAACAGCAATTTGGAGGAGTGATCTCTTCTCACAATTTGTATCTGCCAAGTCAGCCATCTCACAAAAATGTACATGTGATACCAGGTAGGATTCTATAAGTGCATATGAAAATACATGTGATGAATAGGCTACAGAGAAAGGGAGACAGGAATTCATATATTTGTTTAATTTAAAAACACATGGTGAACTATTTCAATTAAAAATTGACTAGATTTATAACACCTACCATTTATCATGCAAAAGGTAAGTCCAAGTATGCAGCATGCCTCCTCTGAACTGTTTGTATTTCTATTCTGTTTGGGTATTTTTCTCCATCATATTAGGATTAGTAGTTAGAGGATAGTAGGGTATGGGATAGTGTCAGGGATTCAGTATTTCGAATAGAAAATTGAAAATGAATGCAATGTGTATGCAAATATGTGCTACACAAATATCTTCCCACTCTCATCCAGAGCAATGCCTTGACATTACCTTCGCCCCATGTATGACACAATTAGAGCAGAAGAGTTAGAAAATCTGTGAATACATATCTGCAATGGAAACTGCTCAATTTTCACAAATTTGGAGAAGGTAGAGGAGTTTCCAAAATTAAGGGACAATGTAAACTCTCCACAAACATGGAGCTCTGCTGGCCTAAAGAGTTCTTAAGAAACTGCCTCTGAGGTTGGGCACATGAAATATATGTTGTTGTCAGGAGCTTTAGCTTCCATTGTAGTGAGACCATCCAAGCTGGTCTGCATTTTTGTGACCTTTGTGAGCACATGGTTTCTTGTTTTCCAATGAACATGAGGCAGCCTTGCTAAATTCTCTCTTTGTAGGTAAACTGTGACCAATGGGGGCTAAGTGTCTCCCCGTGTGCACTGTGAACCCATTTGGTCATCCTCCACTTTTCGTGCTGTTTCTTGCTGCTGCACTCGCAATTTGGCATTTGCTTCATGAAACAAGGAGTTCAACTGGGACACAGTGCTGGAGCGAGTTCTGTCACGTGTGGTGGGTCAGGGTCTGCAGGAAAATGCACCAACCATGCTTCTATCCCACCAGCTTGCCTCCTTGAGCATAGCAACCTGATTCTGAACATTGCCCTGAAACTCCTACATATAACAAGATGCCTTTTGAGAGAAGGGTCTGCTGGCTGCACCATATCAGTCATAATCCATTTGGAAGCCAAAGGCAGATCCACATGGCCAAACCACAGATTTTTTATCACACACCTGCCCACAACTTCTCTAGGTCCACTACTCAGCAGGCTCGAACTTACTTGCATCTCTTTTCTATACCATTTTCATGAAAACCAGTCAATCAAGGCACCTTCTGGTATATTCATAATCAGAAACAGGACATCCAAAGGTTTTCCAGTGCCACCTGCTCATGGGAATTTTAAACATTTCATGGTATTTATCTAACCATTTTTAAAGGATGAAGTTGGAGGCACTGTGGGTTTCAATTCATTCAGGAACCATTAAATGTTGAGGAAACTCATTTTAATGAAAGCTCTCGAGAACTCTCACAGGCAAGGCTTCCAAAAGAGTGGCCAAAAGTTCACATGAAGCCAGGCCCATTGAGGTCTACAATATGAGGTCCATGTTTGTTTTGACTCTCAACTATTGCTGCCAAGTCTTTCAGAATAAAATCATGTGATATCCTGGCTGAGATTCCCAGTGCTCTGTGGAAAGCAACCCTGGGTCAAGACTCATTTTCCAAGGACTCCATGCGTGGTCTCCTAAAATCCCAACACAACTCATTGCAATACTTCTCTAAGATCAGTTCCAGAATGCAGTCTCTAAGGGTAATTACGCCAGAGTTCCAGCCCACGTGGACCAATTCATCTCTTCCAACCGCCACACAAGTGACCACAATTAAAACCAAAACACTCCCACATGGACCTCATCTTCTTCCATATAGACACTCATCATTACCTCTGGCTGGAGGATTCTATGAGGGGCACAGCCCAAGACAATGTCCAAAAGAAGCTTCCTTACCCCTCATATGCCTAAAGGCCCGGACTCCCTTCCTGTGAACCAGGAGTGATCAAATAGGCCTGCCGTTAATACTGCTCCACTTCTGCAATTTGTGGCCTATTGACTGTGGGGTTTAGATTCTTTTTGTAAATGGGAGTCATGAGAAAACCCAAGCACCTATGGGCTAGACTCTGCAGGGCTTTGAAGAACTCATTTGACCCAAAGGATCCCTATTCTCACTTGATGGAGGCAGGAACATTACAGAGGAAGACGAGAGACTCCATCCACAATGACCGCTCTTTTGGCCATTTTGGTTTTGGATGCACACATGGGATCCTTCTTTAGACCCATCAGGTGCTGAGAATCAAAGCCACAGCCTCACACAGGGCCAAGAGGCTGATTCAGACACATCCCATTCTAAAGCAATTAAGCAAAGAGCCCAAGGTGATGCCCATTCATTTTCATTTGAAAACTGTTTTCTTCAGGCTTCAAAAAGGGGTGGCCTGAGTCAAAGAACTTCCTGACATTCAGGGCAACAGACAAATAGGTAAGCAAAAGACCCAAAGCAGGGTTTCTCCATTGAGACTCTCCTGGTCCCAATGATATCTGTGTTTTCTGACATGCTCTCATTCCCTTCAGCTATCCAGTACATAGCCATGTCACAGATCTTGGAGGTGGTTCATATGGTGGACATAAAATCATAAGCCTATTCTGAAGAGTGGCCATAATTCTACGAAGAAAACAGGAACTTTGGAAGATAGTAGGTGTTGCACATCCATAAGGCAATCCACAGTCCATTCATAAATTAGGCAGGATGAATGCTGAGAAGCTTTCTACTAGACATGACAAATCCATTGATGCATTCTCTTTTCTAATGTCTACAACCACAGACACGGTGGGATACACAGACATAGAAACACTTGCCTTGTCAAAGCACTCAGTAGACACAGTCCATTCCAAACCAAACAAACTGCCTTTCCTACCTATTCTCAGAACATGAGACAAAACCACAAACTCACACCCACAACCACAAAGGCACCTCCTTCCTCCAAGTAGGTATGTGACTATCTGGAGAGCCCTCTGACTGGTGGACCATTTTATGTTCCCCCGAAACGGCCTGTCCTGTCTCAGATCAGGTCTCTTTGGCTAACTCTGTGAAATTGGCCGGGACCAGCAGTGAGACACTACCTGCTTTCTCAGGAAAGGCCCCTCTTCAGAGCTCACCTGGCATTTGGCCATACTCACATCAGTATTTACCAAGAAAGACGGACTCTGTCCTCTGTAAATCTAAACAAGTGAGCCCACTGGGACTGGAACTGGGACTGCCTCTGGGTGCCTGGATTCCAAGTTTAGAGTGTTCCTTCAACAAGAAAATTAGATGAGGTCACTTCTTTCTGGAACTGATTGAATTTGCTGCCTTTGCAACCACTTTGTCCTAACAGTTGTTTCCAAGGGTCTCATGAGATGGAGGCTGCCCCTATTTCCTGTTACAATTTCACAAGATAGAAAGTTATATCAACCATAGGCACCTGGGAACAGCTCTCTACATAGGCCTGGTTTGGTCCATCTTCTCTACATTAAGAAGATAGAGGCTGATTCAGACACATCCCTTCGTCATGACCAGGTTGTTTGCAATTGAAGATGACTTTTTCTCTCTCAGGTACTTCATAGTTCCCTATATCTTCTCCAGGGATTATATCTGCATAGACCTTTGAGCTTCTCAGCAGGTGAAAGTCTCCCTACATTTTTGTATTGTAAGACCAACTCAGTCCTGCTCTTTTGTAAAGATAGATTGAGGGAACAGTATATGGTTAGGGTTAATAACAGGTTCGATTTGTGTTACGAATCATTCTGCTGGATGAATAAGAATATTGGGATCCTGTGGTATTTATAAGAATATAGAGGTGAAATATAAGTATGACAATGGAATTCTAGATAAGATTTGAAGCCCAGAAGTGCACTGGGCACTGGAGTGGGAAACTTAGCTTTGAACAATGTTCTGCACAGATATCTCAGATAAATCGATATATAATGGCAAAGGACCATGTACCTTGGTTGATTGAATGTGTAAGAAAACATCCAGTCAAAAAGGGATAGTCGGTAGGATTAGGAAGATAGTGTAGGTTTAGATAGAAGAGTGAGAATAGGATTTGGACCAAAAGTACTTTAGCAATAGAGTTTTGGTTAGAGAGTGAATGTAAATGTCAGCACATGTGAAGAGTTGGTCACAGTGATGAACTGGAAAAAATATGTAGGAAAGCATTTATCAATAGAAACATTAGGAAATCAGGCAAAGTATAAAGTGAGTGATAGGATTAGACATTTTCAACAGGTTGAGATTTAATATATAATCTTAGGAAGAAACAAATATGTAGTCACCGACAGGATAGACATTTGAGAGCATTAGGCAACCTGGACATGGATGGTTTTAGTAATCCATGCTCACTTCCTATTTAGGATTTGGTACAATCATAAGTGTGACATTTGCGTTTTGTGTCCAGAATATTACACTGAAAAAATGTATATTTATATCAGGTGACATGAGTATTTCTTCCACCATTTCTGGAAGCAATATGTTGAAGACATATAAATTAGTATTGGGGGTACAAATACGTGCACCCTGTGTCTCTGAATATAGAGAAAATGTATGAATAGACAATAGTGTGAATAAAGAATATAATTGGTTTCAACTTTAAAAAATGGATTGAAGTGGTATCTGAAAATATAAAGAAAATTTTATATTGATAAACATACATTCATTCAAACCAATTATACATCTATTTGTAATATTAGGGTTATGGTTTATCATAAAGGGTGTGAGTTTTGCTTCAAAATTGATTATGAAAATCGAAAATAATGTGTTTGGGTAGAAGTCACATGAAAAGACCA
Source organism: Callospermophilus lateralis (assembly GCF_048772815.1). Taxonomy (NCBI): domain Eukaryota; kingdom Metazoa; phylum Chordata; class Mammalia; order Rodentia; family Sciuridae; genus Callospermophilus; species Callospermophilus lateralis. Next base: position 241,860 of record NW_027512931.1, read on the forward strand.
GTCAAGACACCTGGAGGAATACATGTGTTCTGAAGCAGGAATTGATTGAAAGTGAAACAAATGCCCATAAATTTGTGAATTTGTGGATGAAATGTATATCCTATGATGTCCATAATACGAATAAATATTAATGTACCAGGGTTTAATAAAAATGAACGTCAAAATGCACAGCTTGTCATATCGGAATCAAGGTGCATTGATGTTAAACTTGGTCAGTTACTGTAGAAATATTAGTTAAATCTGTTTTTCAGGTGGATGAATATTTCTGAGAATAATCTTGTGAAAAGTTGATTATAAATCCAAGTCCATGAACATGAATAAATTTAGCGAGTGTAAATAAGACACATATATTTCATATTTTCAAAAATCTGGAGAGTATATATATATATATATATATATATATATATATATATATATATATATATTTACACAAAACACACACACAGACATTAAAAAGTAGCAATATATATGCCACTCAAAATTCATCTATAAATATATATCATCCAAAGATGCAAAAATATTTATTTTACTGAACATGAGTTTATGTATAATGTTTTTCTACTAGGAAGCTCCCCTATAGGTGGAATTTTCAGTTCCAACAACGATTTGGAGGAGTGATCTCTTCTCACAATTTGTATCTACCAAGTCAGCCAACTCACAAAAATGTACATGTGATACCAGGTAGGATACTATAAATGCATATAAAAATACATGTGATGAATAGGCTACAGAGAAAGGGACAGGAATTCATATATTTGTTAATTTTAAAAACACAGGAGAACTATTTCAATTGAAAATTGACCAGATTTATAACACCTACCATTTATCATGCAAAAGGCAAGTCCAAATATACAACATGCCTCCTCTGAAATGCTTGTATTTCTATTCTGTTTGCGTTACTTTTCTCCATCATATTAGGATTAGTAGTCAGAGTCTAGTAGGGTATGTGAATATTTCTGAGAATAATCTTGTGAAAAGATGATTATAAATCCACATTCATGAATATGAAAAATTTAGAATGTGTAAAATAATACACATATATTTCATATTTTGAAAAATCTGGAGAGTGTGTATATATATATATATATATATATATATATATATATATATATATATATACACACACACACACAAACATTCACAGACATTAAAAAGTAGCACTATATGCCAATTTAAAATCACCATGAAATATGTATCATCCACAGATCCAAATAAATTCATTTTACTGAACATCGATTTATGTATAATGTTGTTCAACTAGGAAGCTCACCCACAGGTTGAATTTTCAGTTCCAACAGCGTTTAGGAGGAGTGATCCCTTTTCACAATTTGTATCTGCCAATTCAGCCTCCACACAAGAACGTACGTGTGGTAACAGTTAGGATTCTAAATGTGCATATAAAAATACAGGTGCTGAATAGGCTTCAGAGAAAGGGAGACAGGAATTCACATATTTCTTAACTTTTAAAATACATGGAGAACTATTTCAAAAAAAATTGACAAGATTTAAAACTCCTACACTATATAATTCAAAAGGCAAGCCCAACTATCCACCATGCCTCCTCTGAACTGCTTGTAGTTCTATTCTTTTGGGGGTATTTTTCTCCAACATATTAGGATTAGTAGTCAGAGTCTAGTAGGGTATGTGTTAATGTCAGTGATTCAGTATTTTGAATGGAAAATAGGAAAATGAATCCAATGTGTATGCAAATATGTGCTTCAGAAAAATCTTCCCACTCTCATCCAGAACAATCCCTTGACATTATCTTCGCCCCAAGTAAGACACAATTAGAGGAAAAGAGATAGAAAATATGTGAATACATATCTGAAATGGAATTTGATCAGGAGTTCACAACCATGGAGGTGGTAGAGGAGTTTTCAAAAGTAAGGGACAGGGTAAGCACTCCACAATCACAGAGCTCTGCTGGCCTAAAGACTTCTTGAGAAACTGCCTCTGAGTTTGGGCACTTGAAATATATGTTGTTTTCAGGAGCTTTTGCTTCCTTCTAGTGAGACGATCAAAGCTGGGTCAGCATCTATGTGACCTGGAGGACATAAATTGTAATATTCCAATGAACATGAGGGAGCAGTGCTGAATTCTCTCTTTGTAGGTATACTATGGCCACTTGGGGCTAAGTGTGTCCCCGCGTGGATTGTATATTCATTTGTTCCTCTTCCACTCTTCATTGTGTTTCTTGCTGCTGCACTGCAACTTTGGTATTTGCTTCACGAAATACATGGAGTTCAACTGGGACACAGTGGTCTAAGTGTCTGCCCGTGTGGACTGTGAAGCCATTTAGTAATCCTCCACTTTTCCTGGTGTTTCTTGCTGCTGCACTGCGAGTTTTGTATTTGCTTCATGAAATACAAGGAGTTCAACTGGGACACAGTGCTGGAGGGAGTTCTATCACATGTGGTGGCTCACACATGAGCATTCATGAAACCGGCCTCTATACCACATAGCTTGCTCCCTTGACCATAGCAACCTGATTCTGTAAATTACCCTAAAACCTCTCCATATAACAAGATGTGTTTACTTATAATGGTCTCCTGGCTGCACCATGTCCGTCTCATGACATTTGGAATCCAAAGGCAGATCCACATGGCCCCATCACAGATGTTTTATCACACACCTGCCTACCGCTGCTCTAGGCCCTCTACTCATCAGGCTCCAAATTACTGGCATCTCGGTTCTACACCATTTTCATTAAACCCAATCAATCAAGGCACTGTCTGGTACACTCATGATCAGAAATAGGACATCCAAAGGTTCTGTATGCCACCTGTTCATGGGAATTTCAAAAATTTAAACTATTTATCTAGCCATTTATCAAGGATGAAGTTGGAGGCACAGTTTATTTCAATTCATGCAGGAACCATTAAATGGTGAGTATGATCATTTCAATGAAAACTCTGGAGAACTCTCACAGGCAAGGCTTCCCAAAGAGTGTCCAAAAGGTCACCTGAAGCCAGGCTCATTGAGGTCTACAATTGAGATCCATGAGTGTTTTGATCTCAACTATGGCTGCCAAGTCTTTCAGAATAAAATCTTGTGGTATCCTGACTGAGATTCCCAGTGCTCTGTGGAAAGCTACCCTGGGCCTACATCTCAGGTTCCAAGGGCGACTCTCATGCATGGCCTCCTCAAATCCCAACACAACTCATGGCAATACTTCACTAAGCTCAGTTCCAGGACACAGTGTCTAAAAGGAGTCACACCAGAGTTCAGGCCCAGGAGGACCCAGTAATCTCTTCCAGCTACCACACATATGACCACAATTTAAATCAAAACACTCCCACATGGGCCTCATCTTCTTCTACACAGACACGCATCATAACCTCTGGCTGGAAGTTTCCATGAGGGGTGCAGCCCAAGACAGTGTCCAAAATAATCTCCATTGCCCCTCATTTTCCAAAAGTCAGGGTGGCCTAAACACCCTTCCTTTGAACCAGGAGTGATCAAATAAGCCTGCCTTTAATACTGCTCTGCTTCTCCAATTTGAGGCCTAATGACTGTCAGGTGTAGATTTTCTATGTGATTTGGAGTCATGAGAAAACCCAAGCACCTATGAGCTATCCACTGTAGGGCTTTGAAGAACTCATTTGACCCAAATGATCCCTATTCTCACTTGACGGAAGTCAGGAACTGAAAAGGTCGGGCGAACTTCGGAGGAAAAGACCACCAAGAGACTGTCTCATGCCACAGCAAAGGGTTTATTGGGGGTCCAGCATGCTGAGGCTCAGAGCTCACTTCAGAGGAGCAAAGAACAAAGAGCCCCGAGAACAACTTGAGCAGAGTTTATATACATTCTTTAGAGAGGGCAGGGACTTTACATACATCATAGCCTCCTTTAGAAAATCATCATATACCGCGGGAAAATCAAATAATAACTCTAAAACATGATTAGCACATTCATTGGTGGGAACAGGTTGGGCAGCGGGTGATTGGTCAGCCGTGAGAAGGAGTATACATTTAAACTGATTGGTTGAAGCACTGAGATGTATACGTGCAAATCTGCATGGTTTCTGGGAAGGGGTGGTTAAGTAACGAGGTGGTCAGGGAAGATTTCAACACACATCTAATGGGAAGATCCGGGAATTGTCTTAAGTGCCACAGGAATTTCAGGTTCTGAGTGCAGCTTGGAAAATGTACAAATCCTGGTTCTTTACGTTTCAATTTCAATTTCTTTTATTCTTTCATTTCCCACCCCTTTTTCTGACTACTTTTAATCTTAAAAGTAATGAATCAAAATTATTGTGGGGTTTCACATTCTATTCCTACCAGTGCAGCATATTTCTGTCTGATTATCATGAGTTTCACCTGCCTAATCTGAGCCTGGAGAAAGGAAACTATGTGGTTAGGCAAACAAGGTCCCACAGTTAGCAACACCATAAGGATGATCAGGGGTCCAGCTAAGTCTGATATTAGTGTAGTTACCAGGGGTACTCGGTTAACCATGACTCAAAGCACCCTTGTTGAATCTCCCATTCTCTCTGGCGCTCTTCAAGGTATTTTCTTAATTTACTCATGAATTATTTTGCAACTCCTATATGGTCAGCATAAAAACAACATTCTTCTCTCAGTGCAACACAGAGGCCCTCTCCCTCATCAAGAGGAGGTCTAATCCTCACCTGTTCTGTAAAACAACTTCAGAGAGAGAGGTTAAGGATTCCTGCAAAGCTGTGATGGAGGTCTCTAACGTCTTCAAGTCTTGATTTATTGCTGTTTCTAATTGGGCCATTTGTTGTTAACCACGCATCATAGAAACTGTTCCCATACCCACTCCTGCAGCAGCTCCTATCCCCAATAGGATGGCTAGAGTAAGGGACAATGGTTCCCCTTGATATCGGGTTGTTTGTCCCCCTAGTAGACCTTCAAATGATTAGGCATTATGATAGAGTACCCTGGAGAGTATCTGCACCATTACACAATAATTTACAGGGCTGTCAAAGACCTGGGCTGAAATACAAGGAGTTCTGACTGTGTGGAGTTCAGTATCATAAAGGTTCCTTTAATTAGTTCCCAGGGGGAGGAGTCAGATGTACTCTGGACTGGGGAAGTAGGCAAAGACGGAATCCAGGAAGTATTAGATGGTAGAGGGGTTCTGGTAGATCTAGGCATGGAAGGTTTAGGAGGCTTAATCCCTGGCTTGAGGGGATTGGGTCCTATTGCTGTGGGATTTTCTTTCTTTTTAAGCCAGACGGTGAACCAGAGACCAAATTCATCACCTGGGCCATAAATATAGAATCGCATTCCCCACGTATTTCCCATAGGCCAGGTTTTTCTGAGGTAGCCCCTTCCTTTGGAAGTGAAAGTTATATTGAGGGGGTAACATAGAGTATTCTTTCCACAGCGAGTTTTTGACACCACTGGGCAAGCAGCACATTTCTTGGGATCAATCCAGGTGTCATTTCATCCTACCGGAATCATACCTTTCTGGGGAGTTTGGGTTCCACCATGCAGCTTTCGTTTGTTCACAACCCCAAGATCTACAATAAAAGTCACTGGGTCCTCCACAGGTTTGGGCCTGTTTTATGACTTTGGAAATCAGGTGGGCACACATAATAGTCAAGACTGGCTAGTTTACACCTGAGCTGGGGGAGATGACATCCACAATTCATGGGTTAAGGTGGTCTATGTTGCCCTAGTTAGGGTTTGAGTGGGATCTGTGTGGGGTCCTCTATGTCAGGGAGATCCCAGTCAGGGAAGCCTATGGCAAGCTGACAAATTTCCGGGTGGAGAGATGGCCACCAAGTCCATAAGGTGGCTGTTTGTGAAATAGATCACACTACTTGCCCATTAGGATTCATTACTTGCCCTTGTTGCTGAGCACGCTGATGGGGATTAGGGCTGCTGGTGGTCATGGGAAGAATCCATAGCCCTACCCACATGACGGACACGCAACTTGAGATGGATACCAGTCTGTAGAAGTTTCCAGCCAGAGTCTGTACAGGGCTCAGGCATGAGATGGGAGGCATTGATCCAGGAAGTGATCCCATCCACTTTCACCACTGTGGGTGTTATAAGCAGCACCTGGTATGGTCCTTTCCAGTGGAGTTCCAGGGATGACACCTGACGCCATCTCACGTAGACGAAGCCTCCCACTTGATATCAATGTGGGGTTCCCTCGTCTCCAGTCTGATAAGCAGAGGCCAAATGTTTCCACAGGTATCGCTGGGTGCTGGGTTTGTTAAAGGGCTTTAAATCTGTCAAGCAAGGGGGTGTGAAAGGAATCATTAAGTCTCATAGTTGGGATTAGGTCCCCTACTGGAGGAAGGGCACCATTGAGAATTTCATAAGAGGTGAGGTTACACAAAGAGGCGGAGGGGGTATTTCTTTCACAAAACAGTGCATAAGGTTGGAGCATAGTCCAATTTTTTATGCCAGTATCCAAGCTTAATTTTGTTAAGTACTCTTTGATGGTTCTATTCATCCTTTCTACCTGTCCTGAGCTATAGGGTCTATAAGCACAATGTAACTTCCAATTAATCCCCAGGGTCCTGGCAAATCCCTTACTTTCCTGGGGCATGAATGCCGGTCCGTTAGCGGACCCTATTACCTTAGGCAGGCCGAACCTTGGAAAAATGTCTTCTACGATCTTTTTGACTACCATCTGAGCTGTTTCTTTCTTCATGGGGAAGGCTTCGACCCATCCTGAAAAAGTATCTACAAAGACTAGGAGATATTTAAGTTCATACCTTGCTGGCTTAATTTCAGTAAAGTTCAATTCCCAGAATTGTCCTTGTCTGGTTCCTTGTAAGCGCTTCCCTGCAGGAAGCTTGGATGGGTAAGCATTAACTACTTGGCAGACTTGACAAGCTCTAGTCACCTGCTCAGGTATTTCTTTCCTCTGTGAGTCAGTCAATAATAAGTCCTTTCTCCGGTCCTTTAAGAGTGCCTATATCTTCTCTGAGTCTAAGTGGGTGAGCTGGTGTACGTCTTTGACATAAAGGTGGGCTTTTTGAAATTGTAAACTTGGCTCTGTAGGATCCCAGAGTTCTGTATCTGTCTCCTCAGATGATAAGTTGCCTGAATGTTCCGGTGCGGCCAAGTCTCCTGATTGTTGTTCCCCCTGGTGTGGAAAAAGTTAACACAGTCACTCCATTTAGGGCTGCCAATTAAGCTTCCTCATCTGCCCTTCTTTTTCCAACCGCCAAGGGTTCGTTTCCCTTCTGGTGCCCTGGGCAGTGCACTATAGCTAGTTCCTTAGGGCCCTGCACTGCTGAGAGAAGTTGGAAAATCTCATCTTTTTCTTTATTTCTTTCCAGGTGGAGGTTAATAACCCCCTTTGATGGTAAATAGCCCCGTGCACATTTGCAGTGGCAAATGCATAGCGGCTATCAGTGTATATGGTGGCCCTTTTGCCTGTTGCTAGTTCCAATACTTTCGTAAGGGCAATCAGTTCTGCTTTTTGGGCTGATGTCAGTTCTGGGAGACCAGAGGAACAGATGACATTAATTTTGCTAACTACTGCTTCTCCAGCCCACCGCTTACCATCTTGGAGGAAGCTGCTGCCATCCATAAACCATACAACTTCAGGGCAAGGCAGTGGCTGATCCTTCAAGTCTCGTCGTATACTGGTTTCCTCTGCCAGTATGTGTTGACACTCATGAGCAATGGGTCTTGATGATTCTTCTGGCAGCAGTGTAGCCGGGTTGAGTGGAGCAGCGGGTCCCAGCGTGATTCTGTCTTTGTCAAGCAAGAGGTTCTGGTAGTGGGTTATTCTAGAGTTTGATAGCCACATCTCTGGAGGCTGACAGATGATGCACTCCAGGGCATGGGGGACTATAATCGTTAGCTTCTGTCCCAACGTTAATTTATCAGCATCTTTTATTAGAAGGGCTGCCGCTGCTATAGCTCTTAAGCAATGGGGCGACCCACTAGCCACTGGGTCCAGTTTATTTGATAAGTATTCTACCGGCCTTTTCCAAGGTCCCAAAGTCTCAGTGAGCACAACCCGTGCTATTCCTTTCTTTTCCTCGATGTAGAGACTGAAGGGTTTTTCTATATCTGGGAGTGCTAAGGCCGAAGCAGATAGCAGCACCTTTTTTCTGACATTATCAAAAGCTTGTTGGTGCTCAGGGGTCCATTGGAAGTGGGCATCCCCCTTTATCAGCGGGTATAAAGGGGCAGCCAGAGACGCGAACCCAGGAATCCATAACCTGCAAAAGCCGGCAGTCCCAAGAAACTCCCTGAGTTGTCTCTTATTAGATGGGGGCAGTATCTGCACAAAGGTTCATTTTGTGGGCTCAGTGAGCCATCCTTTGCCACCCCTAAGAGAATAACCCAGGAAGATTACTTCTTGCTGACAAATTTGGGCCTTTTTGGCAGAAGCCCTATATCCAAGCCGAGCAAGCTTGGAAAATAATGCTTGGGTCCCAGACTCATAGTTCTCTTTGGTGTCGGCTGCCAGTAGCAGACCATCCACATATTGGAGTATGGTGACATCGGGGTGTGCAGTTTTGAAGTCATTGAAGTCCTTGTGGAGGGGTTCATCAAAGAGAGTGGGAGAGTTTTTGAACCCCTGTGGGAGTCTAGTCCAGGTTAGTTGGACAGATGTCCCTTTTTCGGGGTCTATCCACTCAAAAGCAAACAGCAACTGAGTGTCCTTATGTACGGGCAAGCAAAAGTGAGCATCTTTTAAGTCTAGCACAGTGTACCATTCCTGCTCCAGATTCAGAGCGCTAAGCAAATTATATGGATTCGGTACAGTGGGGTGAATGTCCTGCACTCTGTTGTTGATCTCTCTTAGGTATTGAAGCGTCCGGTAGTCCCCAGTTCCTGGCTTTCTTACTGGTAGCAGGGGGATATTCTAGGACAAATGACAGGGCCTTAAGACCCCAAGAGCCAGGTATTTCTGAATATGGGCCCTTATCCCATCCTTAGCTTCTTTGATTAGAGGATATTGTTTAACACTGATTGGAGAGATAGAGGCTTTTAATTCTACTACTATTGGAGGTTGTTATATGGCTAGACCTAACCCAGCAGTTTCTGCCCAGGCATTGGGATAATCTTTTATCCATTTCTGGGGTAGTTTGCCTGTTTGATCAGTCCTAGGAGGCGCGAAGTGTTGATGTTCATCTTCTACGGATGTTGTCAAAGCCATGACTATGGGAGTTTTTACTGAAGGCTTTAGAAACTCCACTTGGGGACCATCAGGGTTAAAGGTTATTCTAGCCCAGAGTTTGGTAAGCAGATCCCAGCCCATCAATGGGGCTGGGCATTCTTGGATTACTTGGAAAGCGTGGTGGACTTTTCCATTTCCTAGGTCCATAGTCCTCTTAGTTGTCCCAGCCCAATATCTACTGCCATTAGTACCTTTAACAGGGGACCATTTATTTGATAGGGGGCCCAGTGGGGTCTTAAAGGTTGATTATACTGCTCCTGTATCCACTTCAAAGTTCACTGGGGTCCCCTCCACTTTAAATGTTACCCTGAGCTCGGAGAGGGGATCCGAGCCCCGACTTTCCTAGTCCTCTTCTAGAGTCAGCACGGCGGACTGGCATCTCTGCTTCTTTCGGGGGCACTCTTTGGCCTAGTGTCCTGTTTTCTTTACAGTAGGCACACTGATCTGAGGCCAGGGGCAGCCATTGGCGGGGGCCCAGGTATCCCTTTCTGACTCCCTGCTTTTTAACTTCTGGCATATTTGGTGCTCTGACCAGAACCTTAGTCAATGCTTTAGTCTGCCTTTTGCTCCTTTCATCCTCCTTTTGTTCCCTTTCCGTCTCTCTCCTCTGTTCCCTTTCCTCCTCAGTTTCTCTCTTATAATATACTTTCTCAGCATCTCTTACTAAATCTCTCAAGGTCTTATCTTGTAATACATCTAGACGTTGTAACTTTCTCTTAATATCTAGGGCAGCCTGCTCGATAAAGGCCATTGCAACAGATGCTTGTTCATCCTCTGCCTGAGGATCAAAAGGAGTATATTTCCTATATGCTTCCATAATTCTCTCCAGAAACATAGAGGGAGACTCATTAGGCCCTTGGATAATCTCTCTTACCTTGGCCAAATTAGTCGGCCCTCTGGCGGCCACTCGGAGACCCGCTATTAGAGTCTGGCGATAAGTGGACAGATGCTACCTACATTTAAAGGTGTTTGGGTGCCAGTTGGATCGGTTCATTGGCCCGTAGGGACGGAGAGGAAGCATCATAGGGGCTTCCGAGTTTTCTATTATCCGTCACCGTCGGGTTCCTTTAGGTGGCCCAGCTTCCTCCAGGGGAGGAGGGGTTGCTGCTGCTGCAGAGAAGTCCCCTGGAGTGCTTGGGTCTGGCCCAATTGCCTCTAGCGGCGGAGAGGCTGAGTCAGCGGCGAGAATATCATCTGGAACGTGTTGGGGGTTGGAGAGCGAGGGTAGAGGATAAGGAGTGGGAGGAGTGTCCAGTCTTGTGACTCAGGGAGAATGGAAGGAAGAGGGGGAGGAGTGGAAGGTTTGAATGATAGGATGCTGGGCGAAGGGGTATATGGCTGTTGATCTGGGTGGCCACGTGGCCCCAGCTGAAAGACAATATCTCTGACTTTTCGGATTAGAGAGAAGTAGAAGGATCCTTCTGGGGGGCCACCTGACTCTGAGAATAGGCCATTCTGAAGCACAGAGAATCTGCCAGGTACGGCATTTTACTGAAAAAGAAAGATTCTGGGCCCTTGAGCGGACATCAGTCCAATGATCAAGTGTCAGGGACAGAGAAGTGGAAGTGCTTTGTCCCATAATGAGAGTTACTCAAACAGGGACAGTGAAGACACAAACGCAACACAGACAAAGACAAACAGTAAACGTTTAACATGAGTCCAAGACAAAGATTAGAACTGAGTAACTGCCAAAACCTGATGGGTTAGACAATAAAGACAGCCGGAAAACTCAACATGAGTTCAGAACAATGACCAAAACTGAGTAGCCGGCAAAACCTGATGGGCTGGTGAACCGAATCCTGAAGCAAAATATAAACGAGTTGAAGAAATTAGTATTCCTTGATTTCTCTAGTCCTCTGGAGTGTCCCCCAGGAACGTGGCCTGTAGCTCTGTGACACATCTGTCAGCCACCATCAGAGAGAGCTAATGCTCTTCACTGACAGCCACTTTGCCAATCCATAACCTGAAACCCAAAACCAGAAAGAGGTGCCTTACTTACCCCGAGAGGAGTCCATTGGGGTCTTTTGTCCGCCGCTGCCGGATATCTCACCTGGGGCCTCCAGATGAATAGGTGGGGCGAACGTCAGAGAAAAAGACCACCAAGAGGCTTTCTCATGCAACAGCAAAGGTTTTATTGGGGGTCCAGCATGGTGGGGCTCAGAGCTCACTTTAGAGGAGCAAAGAACAAAGAGCCCTGAGAACAACTTGAGCAGAGTTTATATACATTCCTTAGAGAGGGCAGGGACTTTACATACATGATAGCCTCCTTTAGCAATTCATCATATACCATGGGAAAATCAAATAACAACTCTAAAGCATGATTAGCACTTTCATTTGCGGGAACAATTCGGGCAGGGGGTGATTGGTCAGCCCTAAGAAGGGGTATACATTTAAACTGATTGGTTGAATACCTGAGATGTATACTTGCTGAGCTGCAGGGATTCTGGGAAAGGGTTGTTAAGTAACTAGGTAGTCAGGGAAGATTTCAACACACATCTAATGGGCAGATCCGGGAATTGTCTAAACTGCCACAGGAAAGTGCAGCTTGGAAAGTTTACAAACCTGGTTCTTTACATTTCAATTTCAATTTCAATTTCTTTTATTCTTTCAGAACCTTACAGAGAAAGGCAAGAGGCTTAATCCACAATGACTGCTCTTTTGGCCATTTTGGTTTTGGATGCACACATGGGATCTTTCTTTCGATCCATCTGGTGCTGATAATCTAAGTCACAGCCTCACACAGGGCCAAGAGGCTAATTAAGACACAACCAATTTCAAAGCAATTACTACTCTGAGGTCAGTTACAGAACTCAGTCTCTGAGGAGAATCACACCAGTGTTCAAGGCTAGGTGCACCCAGTCATCTTTTCCAACCACCACATAAATGACCACAATTAAAACCAAAACAATTCCACATGGCCCTCATCTTCTTCCATAGAGTCACTCATCATAACCTCTGGCTGGAGGATTCCTTGAATGGCGCAGCTCAAGAGAGTGTCCAAAATAAGCTTCCTTGCCCCTCATTTGCCTAAACTCAGGGTGGCCTGGACACCCTTCCTGTGAACTAGGATTGATCACATACGTCTGCCGCTAATACTGCTCTACTTCTCCAATTAGAGGCCTACTGACTGTCAGGTATAAATTCCTTATGTGATTTGGATTCATGATTAAACCCAAGCACCTCTGAAGAGCTTGGAAGAACTCATTTGACCCAAAAAATCCCTATACTCCCTTGAAGAAGGTCAGGAACCTAACAGAGGAAGGCAAGAGACATCATCCACAATGAATTATGTTTTTGCCATTTTGGTTTTGGATGCACACATTGGATGTTTCTTTAGATCCATCAGGCGCTGAAAATCTAAGCCATAGCCTCTCACAGGGCCAAGAGGCTGATTCAGACACATGGCTTTCCAAAGCAATTAAGCAAAGAGCCACAGGTGATGCCCATTCATTTCCATTTGAAAACTGTTTCCTTCAGGCTTCACCAAGGGGTGGCCTGAGGCAAAGACCTTCCTGACATTCAGGGCAAAAGATCAACAGGTTAGCAAAAGGCCCAAAACAGGGTTTCTCCACTGAGGCTTTTCTGGTCACACTGATATCTGAGTTTTCTGAGATGCTCCAATTCCCTCCAGCTATCCAGAACATAGCCATGTCGCAGAGTTTGGAGGTGGTACATATTTTGGACACAAAACCATGAACCTATTCTGGAGAGTGGCCAAAATTCAGGAAGAAAACAGAAACTTAGTAAGATAGTAGGTGTTGCCCATCGATAAGGCAACCTGCAGTCCATTACTAAAATGGACAGGATGAATGCTGGGAAGCTTTCTACTAGACAGGACACATCCATTGATGCATTCTCTTTTCTAATGTCTACAACCATGGACACAGTGGGAGACACAGACACAGGAACACTTGCCTTGTCAAAGTTCTTTCTAGAAATAGTCCACTCCAAACAAAACACACCGCCTTTCCTACCTATTCTCAGAACATGAGACAAAACCACAAACTCACACACACACTCAAAAAGGCACCTCCTTCCCCCAAGTAAGTCTGTGACTATCCAGAGTGTCCTTTGACTGGTGGGCCATTTTATGTTCCCCCGAAAAGGCCTGTCTTGTCTTAGATCTGGTCTCCTTGTCAAACACTGTGAAGTTGTCAGGAGCCTGTTCTGACCACTACATGCTTTCTCAGGGAAGGCCCGTCTTCAGAACTCTCCTCGCATTTGGCCATCCTCACATCAGTAGGTACCAAAAAAGACAGACTCTGTCCTTGGTAAATCCAAACATGTGAGCCCACTGGGACTGAGACTGGGACTGGCTCTGTGTGCCTGGCTTCCTGGATCCCAAATTCAGAGAGTTCCATCACCAAGGAAGTGAGGTAGGTCACTTATTTCAAGAATTTAATGAGTTCACTGCCTTGGCAACCACTTTGTTATAACAGTTGCTTCCAAGGGTCCCATGAGATGGAGGATACCCTACTTCCTCTGACACTTTCACTAGTTAGAATGGTATATCAACCATATGGAACCAGAAACAGCTCTCCACATTGTCCTGGTTTGGTCCATATTCTCTCCATTAAAAATAGAGAGGCTGATTCAGACACAACCCTTCATCCTGACAAGGTTGTTTGCCATGGAAGATGACTTTTGCTCTCTCAGGTCCTACATAGCTGCCTAATACTTCTCCAGGGATCATTTCTGCTTGGACCATTGAGTTTCTAAGCAGGTGGAAGATCCCCTACATTCCTGTATTGTAAGACAAACTCTGTCCCTGCTCTTCTGTAAAGGTAGATTGAGGGAAGAGTGTATGGTTAGGGTTAATAACAGGTTCGATTTTGGTGAGGAGTCATTCTGTTGGATGAATAATGGTATTGGGAACCTGCGATATTTACAAGAATATATAGGTAAAATATAAGTATGGAAACAGAAATCTAGGTATGATTTGAAGCCCAGAAAGACATTGGGACCTTCATTGGGATACTTAGCTTTGAATTATGTTCTGCACAGATGTCTCAGATAAATCGATATACAATGTTATAGGACCTTGTACCTTGGATGATTGAATGTCAAAGAGAACATCCAGGATAAAAGGGATAGTTGGTAGTATTAGGAAGACAGTTTGTACGTTTAAAAAGAAGAGTGAGTATAAGTTTTGGACCAAAAATTCTTTAGCAATAGGGTTTCGGGTAGAGAGTGAATATGAATGTCAGAACGTGTGAAGAATCAGTCACAATGATGAACTGGGGAAAATATGTAGGAAAGCAGATATCCATAGAGACATTAGGAAATCATGCAAAGTGTAAAGTGAGTGATTGGATTAGACATTTTCAATATGATTGAGTTTCAATATATAATCTTAGGAAAAAACAAATATGTAGTCCCCAAAAAGATTGACAAGTGGGAGCATTAGGCAGCCTGGACATGGATGTTTTTAGTAATCCATGTTCATTTTCCATTTAGACTTTGGTACAATCATAAGTGTGATGTTTGCATTTTCTGACCAGAATATTACTGTGATAAAATGTATATGTGGATCAGGTAACATGAGTATTTCTTCCACCATTTCTTGGAGCCATATTTTGAAGATGTATAAATTAGTATTGTGGGTAAAAATAGATGTACCCTGTGTCTATGAATATAGAGATAATGCATGAATAGAGCGTAGTGTGAATAAATAATATTACTTGTTCCAACTTTAAATAATGGATAAAATTGATATCTAAAAATATTCAGGAAATCTTATATTGATATACATACATTCATTTCAACCAGTAATACATCTAATGGTAATATTAGGGTTGTGGTTTATCCTGAAGTGTGTGTGAGTTTTGCTTCAAACTGATTATGGAAATCAAATATAATATTTTTGAAAAGAAGTCTCATGAAAAGACCAGTCAAGAAACATGGAAGAATACTTGTGTTCTGAAGCAGGAAGTGATTGACATTGAAACAAATGTCTAAAAATTTGTGAACTTGTGGATAAAATATATATCCTACGATGTGCATAAACTGCAGAAATAGTAATGTACCATTGTTGAATAAAAATGAACGTCAAATTATATGTCATGTCCCATAGGAGTCTACTTGCGTTGATATTAAACTGGGTCAGTTACTCTAGAAATATTAGCATTTGTGTGCAGCTTTCACTGAAGTCAGTTTTCAGTACTAGGAAACAAATATATATTTCAAGTTGATGAATAATTCTGAGAATAATCTTGTGAAAAATCGATTATAAATCTAAATACATCAACATGAATAAATTTAGGGAGTATATATAAGACACATATATTTCATATTTTGAAAAATCTGGAGAGTATGTATGTATATATATATATATATATATATATATATATATATATACACAAAACATACACACAGACTATAAAAAGTAGCAATACATATGCTAATCGAAATTCATCATTAAATATATATAATTCACATATGCAAAAATAATTATTTTACTGAACATGGATTTTTGTATAATGTTTTTCTATTAGGAAGCTCACACATAGGTTGAATTTTCAGTTTCAACAGCGTTTAGGAGGAGGGATCTCTTCTCACAATTTGTATCTTCCAAGTCAGACAAAACAAAAAAATTAACCTGTGATACCAGGTAGGATTCTATATGTGCATATAAATATACATGTGCTGAATAGTCTATAGAGAAAGGGAGACAGGAATTCACATATTAGTTAATTTTAAAAACACATGGAGAATTATTTTAACCAAAAATTGACTAGATTTATAACACCTACCCTTTATCATGTAAAAGGCAAGTCCAAATATACACCATGCCTCCACTGAACTGCATGTATTTCTATTTTGTTTTGGTTATTTTTCCTCCATCATATTAGGATTAGTAGTCAGAGTCTAGTAGGGTATGGGTTAGTGTCATGGTTTCAGTATTTTGATTGGAAAATAAGAAAATGAATCCAATGTGTATGCAAATATGTGCCACACAAAAATATTCCCACTCTCATCCAGAACAATGAATTGCCATTACCTTCACCCCAAATAAGACACAATTAGAGGAGAAGAGTTAGAAAATCTGTGAATACATATATGGAATGGAACATAATCAGGAGTTCACAACCTTGGAGGTGGTAGAGGAGTTTCCAAAAGTTAGGGTCAGGGTAAACACTCCACAAACATGGAGCTCTGCTGGCCTAAAAACTTCTTGAGAAACTGTCTCTGAGTTCGGGCACTTGAAATATATGTTGTTGTCAGGAGCTTTAGCTTCATTTGTAGTGAGACCATCAAAGATGGGTCTGCATCTATGTGACCTGGAGAAAATGGTTTCTTTTTTTTAATGAACATAAGGGAGCAGTGCTGAATTCTCTCTTTGTAGGTAATCTGTGGCCACTCGGGTCTAAGTGTCTCCCCATGTGGACTGTGAAGCCATTTGGTCATCCTCCACTTTTTGTGGTGTTTCTTGCTGCTGCACTGGGAGTATGGTATTTACTTAACGAAATACAATGAGTTCAACTGGGACAAAATGCTAGAGTGAGTTCTGTCATGTGTGGTGGGTCAGGTTCTCCAGGAGAATGCACCAACAAGTCTTCTATCCAACATAGCTTGTCCCCTTGACCATAGCAACCTGTTTCTTAAAATTGACGTTAAACCTCTCCATATAACGAGATGCCTTTACATATAAGGGTCTGCTGGCTACACTATTTCAGTCACAAGCCATTTGGAAGCCAATGGAAGATCCACATGACCCCACCACAGATATTTTATCACACATCTGCACACCACTGCTCTAGGCCCACTACTCAGCAGGCTCCAACTTACTGGCATCTCTGTTCTACACCATTTTCATAAAACCAAGTCAATTAAGCCACTGTCTGGTACACTCATGATCAGAAACAGGACATCCAAAGATTCTCCAGTGCCACCTGGTCATAGGAATTTCAAATATATCATGGTATTTATCTGAGATTAGGAAGATAGACGGTAGGATTAAAAAGAAGGGTGAGTAAAGGATTTGGACATTAAGTTCTGCTTCTCCAATTTGACGCGTATTGTCATGCATGGGCGACTCTCATGCCTGGCCTCCGAAAATCCCAACACAATTCATAGCAATACATCTCTAAGGTCATTTCCAAAACTCCGTTTCTAAGGGGAATCACACCAGAGTTCAAGCCCAGGTGGACCCATTCATCTCTTCCAACCGCCACACAAGTGACCACAATTAAAAACAAAACACTCCCACATGGCCCTCATTTTCTTCCATGTAGACACTCATCATAATCCCTTGCTAGAGGTTTCCATGAGGGACACAGTCCAAGACAGTGTCCAAAATAAGCTCCCTTCCCCCTCATTTGCCTAAAGTCAGGGTGGCCTGGGCACCCTTCCTGTGAACCAGGAGTGATCAAATAGGACTGCCATTAATGCTGCTCTGCTTCTCGAATTTGAGGCCTACTGACTGTGGGGTTTAGATACTTTATGTGAATTGGAGTCATGAGAAAACCCAAGAATCTCTGGGCTTCCCTCTGCAGGGCTTTGAAGAACCCATTTGAGTGAGTCTAGGAGTTGGACCAAAAGTTCTTTAGCAATAAGGTTTTGGTGAGAGAGTAAATGTAAATGTCAGCACATTTGAAGGGTCATTCCCAATGATGAACTGGAGAAAAGGTATTTAAAAGCAGATATCAATGGAGACATTAGGAAATCAGGCAAAGTACAAAGTGAGTGGTAGGATAAGACATTATTAACAGGGTTGAGTTTGAATCTAAAATCTTAGGAAGAAACAGATATGTAGTCACCAATAGGAATAATATTTGAGAGCATTAGGGAACCAGGACATGGATGTTGTTAGTAATACATGCTCACATTCAATTTAGGCTTTGGTACAGTCATAAGTGTGACCCTTGCATTTTGTGTCAGGAATATTACTGTGATGAAATGTATATGTATATCAGGTGACTAGAGTATTTTTTCCACCATTTCTGAAAGCAATATTTTAAAGACTTATAAATTAGTATTGGGGATACAAATACATAGACCCTGGGTCTATGAATATAGAGATGATGCCTTAATAGACCATACTGTGAATAAATAATATAACAGGTTCCACTTTTAATATTGGATTGAATTGATATCTGAAAATACATAAGAAATTTTATGTTGATATACAATCATTCATTCCAAACAGTTATACATCTAATGGTAATAATAGAGTTATGGTTTATCATGATGGGTGTGTGAGTTTGCCCCAAAAGTGATTATGGAAATCGAAAACAATGTGTTCAGAAAGAAGTCTCATGAAAAAACCAGTCAAGAAAGCTGGAGGAATACATGTGTTCTGAAGCAGGAAGTGATTGAAAGTGAAACAAATGCCTATAAATTTGCTAAATTGTGGAAGAAATATATATCGTATGATGTGCATAAAATGAAGAAAACTAATATACCAGTGTTGAATAAAAATGAACGTCAAAATAGACATCATGGAACATAGGAATCTACTTGCACCGATGTTAAACTGGGTAAGTTACTGTAGAAATATTAGCATTTGTATATACCATTCACTGAATTTAGTTTTCAGTACTAGGAAACAGATATGTAGTTCAGGTGGATGAATATTTCTGAGAATAATCTTGTGAAAAGTTGATTAGAAATCCAAATATATGAACATTAATGAATTTAGGAGTGTATAATAAGACATATATTTTACATTTTGAAAAATCTGGAGAATATATATATATATATATATATATATATATATATATATATACACACACACACACACAAAACCCACACAGAGCAATTAAAAAGTAGCAATATATATGCCAATCAAAATTCATCGTGAAATTTATATGATCCACATATCCAAAAATATTTATTTTACTGAACATGGATTTATATATAATGTTGTTCACCTAGGAAGCTCCCCCATAGGTTGAATTTTCTGTTCCACAATTTGTATCTGTCAAGTTGGCCACCTCACAAGTATGTACGTGTGATACCAGGTAGGATTCAATATGTGCATATACAAATACATGTGCTTAATAGGCTACAGAGAAAGGGAGACAGGAATTCACATATTTGTTAACTTTAAAACCACATGGAGAACTACTTCAATTAAAAATTGACTAGATTTATAACTCCAAACCTATGTATTGCAAAAGGCAAGCCCAACTATAAACCACCCCTCCTCTGAACTGCTTGTATTTCTATTCTGTTTGAGTTATTTTTCTCCATCACATTAGGATTAGTAGTCAGAGTCTTGCAAGCTATGGGTTAGTGTCAGGGAATCAGTATTTCGAATGGAAAATTGGAAAATGAACACAATGTGTATGCAAATATGTGCTACACAAAAATCTTCTTATTCTCTTCCAGAAAAATTTATTGTAATTAACTCCGCCCCAAGTAATACAGAATTAGAGAAGAAGAGTTAGAAAATCTGTGAATACATATCTGGAATGGAATATGCTCAGGAGTTCACAACCTTGGAGGTGTTAGAGGAGTTTCCCAAAGTAAGGGACACAGTAAACATTTCTCAAATGTGGAGCTCTGGTGCCCTAAAGACTTCTTGGGAAACTGCCTATGTGGTTGGGCACTTGAAATATATATTGTTTTCAGGAGCTTTTGATTTCTTTCTAGTGAGACCATCAAAGCTGGGTCTGCATCTATGTGACCTGGAGGACATGGATTCTTATTTTCCAATGTACATGAGGTAGCAGTGCGGAATTCTCTCTTTGTAGGTAAACTGTTGCCATTGTGGGCTAAGTGTCTCCCTGGGGGACTGTGAAGCCATTTGGTCATCCTCCAATTTTCATGGTGTTTCTTGCTGCTGCACTGGGACTTTGGTATTTGCTTCACGATATACAAGGAGTTCAAATGGGACACAGTGGTGGAGGAAGTTCTGTCTTGTGCGGTGGGTCAGGGTTCTCAGGAGAATGCACCAAGCAGGCTTCTATCCCTCATAGCTTGCCCCCTTGTCCATAGAAACCTGGTTCTGAACATTGCCCTGAAACCTCTCCATATAACAATATGCCATTTCATTGAACATTCTGCTGGCTGCACCATGTCAGTCACAAGCAATTTGGAAGCTAATGGCAGATTGACATGGCCTCACAAAGATGTTTTATCATACACCTTCCCACCTCTGCTCTAGGCCCACCACTCAGTAGGCTCCAACTTACTGGTATCTCTGTTCTACACCATTTTTATGAATCCCAGTCAATCAAGGCACTGCCTGATAGATTCATGAATGATGTAGGACATCCAAATGTTCCCAGTGCGACCAGGTCATGGGAAATTCAAAAATTTCATGGTATTTATCTAGGCATTTTTCAAGGATGAAGTTGGAGGCACTGTGGGTTTTAATTCATTCGGGAACCATTAAATGGTGAGGATGCTCATTTCAATGAACACTATCGAGAACTCTCACAGGCAAGACTTTCCAAAGAGTGGCCAAAAGGTCACATGAAGCCAGGCTCATTGAGGTCTACAATGTGAGGTCCATGTTTGTTTTGATTCTCAACTATGGCTGACATGCCTTTAAGAATAAAATCATGTGATATCCTGGCTGAGATTCCCAGTGCTCTGTGGAAAGGTACCCTGGGCCTATATCTCAGTTTCCATGGGCGACTCTCATGCGTGTCCTCCTAAAATCCCAACACAAGTCATGGCAATACTTCTCTGAGGTCAGTTTCAGAACTCACTCTCTAAGGGGAATCACGCCACTGTTCAAGCCCAGGTAGACCCAGTCACCTCTTCCAACCGCCACACAAATGAAAACAATTGAAACCAAAAAAAATCCCACATGGCCCTCATTTTATTTCATATAGACACTGAACATAACCTCTTGCTAGAGGTTTCCATGAGGAGCACAGTACAAGACAGTATCCAAAATAAGCTCCCTTGCCCCTCGTTTGCCTAAAGTTTGAGTGGCCTGGACACCCTTCCTGTGAAACAGGAGTGATCCAATAGGCCTGCATTTAATACTGCTCCACTTCTCCAATTTGAGGCCTACTGACTGTGGGATTTAGATTATTTATGTGTATTGGAGTCATGATAAAACCCAAGCACCAATGGGCTAGCCTCTGCAGGGCTTTAAAGAACTCATTAGACCCAAAGGATCCTTATTCTCACTTGATGGAGGTCAGGAAACTTACAGAGAAAGACAAGAGAATTCACCCACAATGACTGCTCTTTTGGCCATTTTGGTGTTGGATGCATACATGGGATCTTTCTTTACATCCATCAGGTGCTGACAATCTAAGCCACAGCCTCACACTGGGCCAAGAGCCTGATTCAGACACATCCCTTTCCAAAGCAATTAAGCAAAGAGACACAGGTGATGCCCATTCATTTCCATTTGAAAACGGTTTTCTTCAGGCTTAACAAACGGGTTGGCCTGAGGCAAAGTCCTTCCTGACTCAGGGGAAAAGAACAATTGTTAAGCAAAAGGCCCAACCACGGTTTCTCCACTGAGATGTTAGTAGTCACACTGATATCTGAGTTTTCTGAGATGCTCGCCATTCCCTTCAGCTATCCAGTATATGGCCATGTGACAGAGCTTGGTGGTGGTACATATCTTGGACACAAAACCATGAGCCTATTCTGGAGAGTGGCCAGAATTCAGGAAGAAAACTGGAACTTAGGAAGATAGCAGGTGTTACCCATTGATTATGCAAGCCCTGGTCCATTCATTAATTGGGCAGGATGAATGCTCGGAAGCTTTCTAATAGACAGGACACATCCATTGATGCATTCTTTTTTTCTAATGTCTACAACCACGGACACAGTGAGATACACAGACATAGAAACACACGCCCTGTGAAACGACTTAGTAGAAACATTTCACTCCAAACCTCAAAACCGTCTTTCCTACCTATTCTCAGAACATGAGACAAAACCACAAACCCACACCAACACCCAAAAAGGCACCTGCTTCCCTCAAGTAGGTCTGTGACTATCCAGAGTGTCCTCTGACTTCTGGACCATACTATGTTCTCCCAAAATGGCCTGTCCTTTATCAGATCTGGTCTCCTTGGTCAACTCTGTGAAGTTGTCAGGAGCTAGTGGTGAGCCACTACCTGCTTTCTCAGGAATGGCCCCTCTTCAGAGCTTTTCTGGTATTTGGCCATTCTCACATCAGTAGGTACCAAGAAAGATTGACTCTGTCCTTGGTAAATCCAAACAAGTGAGCCCACAGGGACTGTGACTGAGACTGGCTTGGATGCCTGGCTTCCTGGATCCCATGTTCAGAGAGTTCCATCACCACGGAAGTGAGGTGAGGTCACTTCCTTCAGGAACTGAATGAGTTCACTGGCTTGGCAACCACTTTGTCCTAACAGTTGCTTCCAAGGGTCACATGAGATGGTGGCTGCCCCAACTTCCTGTGACACTTTCACAAGTTAGATTGGTATATCAACCATAGGAACCTGGGAACAGCTCTCCACAGAGGCCTGGTTTGTTCCATCTTCTCTACATTAGGACGAGAGAGGCTGATTTGGACACAACCCTTCATCCTGGCCAGGTTGTTTGTCATGTAGGATGACTTTTACTCTCCCAGGTCCTTCATAGCTGCCTACATCTTCTCCAGAGGACATTTCTGCATGGACCTTTGAGGTTCTCAGCAGGTGGAAGATCCACTACATTCCTGTATTGTAAGACTAACTCTGTCCCTCCTCTCTGTAATGTTAGATTGAGGGGAAAGTGTACGGTTAGTGTTAATAACATTTTCGATTTGGTTAGGAATCATTCTGCTGGATGAATAATGGTATTGGGAACCTGTGATATGTATGAGAATATATAGGTGAAATACATGTATGAAAACAGAAATCTAGGTAAGTTTTGAAGCCCAGAAGAGAATTGGGCCCTTGATTGGGATACTTAGCTTTGAATTAGGTTCTGCACCGATGTGTCAGATTAATCAATATTCAATGGCCTAGGACCTTGTACCTTGGATGATTGAATGTAGAAGAGAACATCCAGTCAAAAAGGGATAGTCGGTAGTTAAAGGTTAATAAAATAGGTACTTGTCACTTCCTGTTTCTCTGTATGCTTAACAAAACACTTTTGAAATCTTGAGAACTCTTTGCTAATCTTGTTCCCAGAATGTGCTCTCCCCAACTGCCAAACTGCAGAATGTACTCCCTCACCCGTGTGCACGCACACTGCCCACTCACCCGGACCCATCAATAAACTTTCCTCCCTGCCCTCTCCAAGAAAATTATATAAACTCTGCTTAAGGTGTTCTCAGGGCTCTCATCTCTTTTCAATTGAGCTCTGAGCCCCAGCATGCTGGACCCCCAATAAACCCTTTGCTGTTGCATGTGACAATCTCTTTGTGGTCTCTTCCTCCAAGGCTTGCCCGACCTTTTCATATGGAGGTTCCACTGAAATCCAGCAGCGGCGAATGTGAGACCCCATGTGTCGTGGCTTTCACTATTTGTGTATCTTTCATTATGGGACAGAGCACTTCAATGCCTCTGTCCCTGACCATTGATCACTGGCCCAAAGTCCACATAAGGGCTCAGAATCTTTTTTATTTAGTAAAACACTGGACCTGGAAGACGCTCTGTGCCTCAGAATGACCCACCTTTCGAGTCGGATAGCCTCTAGAAGGATCTTTCTACTTCCCACTAATTTAAAAAGTTAGAGATATTGTCTTTTAGCCAGGGCCACATAGCCATCTGGATCATTCCGCCATATATCTTAACTTTGCAGGACCTCTGCAAATCTCCTCCTCCATGGGTGAAGCCTTTCCTTACCGCTGCCCCTGCTCCTACTCCTTCCCCCATGATCTCTCAAACCCTCTGCTCTTCTTCCTTCTCCACCCTCTGTTCTCCCTGAGTCACAAGATTTGACTCTACTGGATTCTCCTCCCCCTCCTTATCCCCTGCCCTCTTCCCCCAATCCCCAACACCCTCTAAGTGATTCCCCTGCTGCTGACTCAGCCTCTCTGCAATTGGAGGAGCACAGCACCCTCCAGATAGCTCCCCAGTGGCACACACAGCCCTTCCTTCCCTTGAGGAAGCTGGCCCGGCTATAGGAACTCGTCAGCAGTGAATAGTTGAAAACACTGGAACTCCCATGATGCTCCCCCTCCATCCCTATGGGCCAAAGATTGACGACGGCCATGGGGGAAAAAATGCAAGCCTACCAGTTTTGGCCATTCTCCTCTTCAGACGTACATAATTGGAAATATAACAATCCCCCTTTTTCTGAGCACCCCACCTGGCACACAGGTCTGGTTGAGTCATTGATGTTTTCACACTAGCCTACTTGAGATGACTGCCAACAACTCATAGGGACTGTCTTCATGACAGGGGATCAAAATAGAATACTCCTGGAAGCTGGAAAAAAATATCCTCTGACCAGATGCGTGACTGACACAACTTCCCAAGATAATCAAAGCCAGCTTTCCTTTGAACCAACCCAACTGTGGCCCCCATATCTTTGAAGGTAGGGAGCATCTGTTCACTTATCACCGGGCTCTAATAGTGGGTTTCCGTGCAGCCGCTAGGCGACCAACTAATTAGGCCAAGGTAAGAGAGATTATTCAAGGGCCTGAAGAACCTCTCTCTATGTTTCTAGAGAGAATTATGGAGGCATATAGAAGATACACTCCTTTCAATCCTCAGGCAGAGGATCAAAAGTCATCTGTCACAATGGCCTTTATTGGGCAAGCTGCCCCAGATATTAAAAGAAAGTTAAAATGCTTAGATGGATTACAAGATATGACTTTGAGAGATTTAGTCAGAGAAGCTGAGAAGGTATACTTTAAGAGAGAAACTGAGGAAGAGAAGGGAACAAAGGGAGGATAAAAGAAACAAAAGACAGACTAAGGCGCTGACTAAGGTCCTGGTCACAACAACAAATAGGCCAGAAATTAAGAAACAGGGAGACAGGAAGGGATACCTGGGCCCACGCCAGAGGCCACTCCTTGCCTCAGATCACTGTGCCTACTGTAAAAAAAAAGGACACTGGGCCAAAGAGTTCCCTAGAAAGAGACAGCCACTCCTGCCAGCCATTCTGACTCTTGAGGATGACTCCAAAAGTCGGGGCTAACATCCCCTCCCGGAGCTCAGGGTAACTTTTGAAGTGTAGGGGACCCCAGTAAACTTTGAAGTGGATACAGGGGCAATATACTCAGCCCTCAAGGCCCCATTGGGCCATCTATCAAATAAAAGGTCTCTAGTTTAAGGGGCAAATGGCAGTAAGTATCGGGCTTGGACAACTAAGAGGACCATAGACCTGGGAAAAGGAAAATCCATCAATCCTTCCTAGTAATCACAGAATGCCTGGCCCCATTGATGGGCAGAGATCTGCTCACCAAGCTCTGGGCCAAAATAACTTTTAACCCTGAAGGCAACCAAGTGGGATTTCTAAATCCTTCAGTAAAAACTCCTATAGTCATGGCTCTAACTATGTCAGTAGAAAATGTACATCAACTCACTCAACTTTGTTCAAAGAAACTGCAGGCATTCCTGAAGGATCAAGAACAGAGTTTTCCACTGACCAAATCACAGCAAAAGGACTGAATGGGTAACAAAAGCCTGTCGGGTCCATCAATTGGTTTATGCTTACCCTTCCAAGCTTCCTGGAGGAAAGCACCTAGGAGGAAAAAGACCAGGACAATTCTGGGAAGTGAACTTTACTGAAATTAAGCATGCAAGGTATGGACTTAAATATCTCCTAGTCTTTGTAGATACATTTTCAGGATGGATTAAAGCCTTCCCCACCAAAAAAAAAGAAAGAAAGAAAGAAAGAAAGAAAGAAAGAAAGAAAGAAAGAAAGAAAGAAAGAAAGAAACAGCACAAATGGTGGTCAAGAAGATCCTGGAAGATTTTTTTCCAAGATACGACCTGCCTAAGGTAACAGAGTCTGATAATGGACCTGCATTCATGACCCAGGTACGTTAGGGGTTAGCCAGTACCCTGGGGATTACATTGTGCTTATAGACCACAGAGTGCAGGACAGGTAGAATGAATGAATAGAACCATTAAAGAGACCTTAATGAAATTAAGCTTAGAGACTGACATAAAAGATTGGACAATGCTTCTGCCTTATGCAATGTTTCATGCAAGAAATTCTCTCTCTGTTTCTTTGTGTAACCTCACCCACTATGAAATTCCCTATGGGGCCCCTATTCCAGTAAGGGACCTAACCCCAACTCTAAGACCTAACGATCCCTTCCACACCACCATGCTTGACAGACTTACAGCTGTTGAAAGAACTCAGCGATACCTGTGAAAACAGCTGGCCACTGCCTACCAACCTGGAGATGAGGGGACTCCACATCAATATCAAGTAGGAGACTTTGTCTATGTAAGACAACATCAGGTGTCATCCCTGGAACCCCACTGGAAAGGACCATACCAGGTTCTACTTATAACACCTACAGTGGTAAAGGTAGACAGAATCACTTCCTGGATCCTGGCCTCTCATCTCAAGCCTGCACCCTGTCCAGACTCTGCCTGGAAACTGGAAGAGACTGGTAACCCTTTCAAATTGTGTATTCGCCAGGTGGATGAAGCTATAGAGTCTCTCCTTGACCACCAGTAGTTCTAACCCTCATCAGCCCTTTCAGCAGCGATGGCTGATCACAAATCCTACTGGAGAAGAAGTATAATCTATCTCACATATAGCCCACTTTGGGACCTGGTGGCCATTTCTCCACCCAGACATTTGTTAGCTGGCTATAGGTCTTTCCTATTAGGATATTCCTGATGAAGAGGATACCACTAAAATTCCATTAAATACCTTTTGTACCATAAATAATGGAAACAAACATTATGGATGTCGGGACAGGTAAGCCAGGTGCAGGTTGGCTAGCCTAGATTACTATGTTTGCCCGGCAGACAATCAAAGCCACAAACAGCAACAGCTGTGTGGAGGAAAAGCCAATTTCTTCTGTAAGTCATGGGGATGTGAGCATACAGGGGCTTCCTGATGGAACCCGAACTCCTCATCAAATTCTGTACACAGCATTGGCCATATGACCAATTAGATAACCAAAACCCATGGCCCCCAGAGGGGTCTCTAGATCCTCAAATACTGTGTGACCTTTTTAACTTCTGCAAGTGCTCAAAAGGGTAAAAGGAGATTCCCCTATGTGGAGGCCTTTTCCCTCCTTCGCTCACATCCTGAACTATGCTTCTCCAATAGATCCTCACCCTCAGCCTTCATCTCCAGACTATCTGCTGTCACTCCAAACTCAGCAACCTGATTTCTTCCCTTCAATTACTAGATCAAAAACCCAAACCAACACCGGTTCTCAGACCATTGCCCCCTGGCTGAGAAGCAGGTACTGAGGTACCCCTCCACCGACTCACTCCTCTCTTCTCTTGTCACTGCCCGCACTGGGTCCCACCAGGTCCACTTTCCAGCTAACCCATAGCTCAAACCAGCTGAGGAGAGCCCTCGGACCCTTATCCAAATGTAATGAAAATGGCCTTTAAAGTTGCTCTTTCATCACTGAAAACAGGTTACTAAAAATTTAAAGTCCCTCACAGGCTTTGTGGATACTCACTCCCTTCTTCCCCTCTGCTCTACCTGTTCTACTGCTCAAGTTTTGTTGCTAGGAATATCCCAAACCCCTTTCCCATTATTCTTTTACATCTCTCCTTTCTCATTCTCAGATCCATGAAGCTGCTCTAAGCCCCGACTTCTCTGTCTCCCCCCTCTGTACCAGGCCCACAGAAAAGTTTTCACTGACCTTCTCCAGGAGTCTTCACCATGGCTGACTTTAGGACTTTCAGCAAAAAAGTCCCTATAAACGATTTCAGTGTAGATAACCTTCCTCATTTAATGTTGCCCTGTTCCACTTGGCCACTGGCTAAAAATAATCAGCACTCCTAAGCTAGACACCCCCTTACTAGTTTTTCACAAAATATGTGAACAATTCCTCTGGCCTTGAACTGGGGCTTCACAGAGATGGCAACATTTCTAAGATAAAGAAGTTACCATCTGGGCTCCATGGTAACAGCTGGCAGGGGGAAAAAAAGAAAGGGAAGTAAAAGCTCTCCCCCACCCAGTTGTCCTTGAAAAGTTAACTTGCCCAGAACAGAGGAAAAAAAAAAACAGAAACAAAAACAGCTTTTTGTGAACTTCTGCAGAGTGTGATCTTCTTAGCCACTTCTCTTACATGTTGGGTACAAAATTCTGAAACTACCTAAACTTGGAATTCAGAAGATTAATTGATTACAACCGAAGCAATGCCCTCTGAATCTGGGTGCAACCAAATAGGACTGTTTCACTGTCTTTGGTGCTATCTTAGGTGCCTTGCCTTGTCCGTCCCTACAACAGTATAATTCTATATACTAAAACATTGTTGATGTTTTCATGAAATGAAAAACGGATGTGATTAATTGTGTAATGGTGCATATGTTACCCAGAATGTTCTATCATGACGCAGGTTCATTTGAAGATCGAATAGGTGGGACATACAACCCGGTTTCACTGGGAACATATGTCCCTCACTTTAGCCATCCTATAAAGAAAGGGAGTTGCCACAAGGGTGGGCACAGGAACCACTGCCCTGGTCCATGGGACACAACAAATGACCCAGTTAGAAGCAGAAATAGACCAAAACTTAAATATATTAGAAACCTCCATAACAGCTTTGCAGGAATCTTTAACCTCTCTCTCTGAAGTTCTTTTACAGAACAGTTGAGGGTTGGACCTCCTCTTCATGAGTGAAAGGGACCTTTGTGCTGCATTGAGGGAGGAATGTTGTGTGAAGTTGTCAGAAGCCAGTGGTGAGCTACTACCTGCTTTATCAGGAAAGGCCCCTCTTCTTAGCTTTCCTGTCTTTTGGCCATCCTCACATCAGTAGGTACCAAGAAAGACAGACTCTGTCCTTGGTAAATCCAAAAAAAGTGAGACCACTGGGACTGGGACTGGGACTGGTTGTGCTTGCCTGGCTTTCTGAATCCCACGTTTAGAGAGTTCCATCACCCAGGACGTTATGTGAGGTAACCTCAATCAGGAAGTGAATGAAGTCACTGCCTTGGCAACCACTTTGTCCTAAGAGTTGCTTCCAAGGGTCCCATGAGATGGAGGGTGCCCCTACTTCCTGTGACATTTTCACACGTTGGAATGGTATATCAACCATAGGCACCCGAGAACAGCTCTCCACACAGGCCTGGTTTGGTCAATCTTCTCTACATTAAGATGAAAGAGGCTGATAAAGACACATCCCTTCATTCTTACCAGGTTGTTTACCATGGAAGTTGAGTTTTCCTCCCTCAGGTCCTTCATAGCTGCCTACAACTTCTCCAGGGTATCATTTCTGCATGGTCCTTTGAGGATCTCAGCAGGTTGAAGATCCCCTACATTCCTGTAGTGTAAGACCAACTTTTTTCCTGCTATTCTGTAAAGTTACATTGAGGGAACAGTGTATGGTTAGGGTAATAACAGGTTTTATTTGGGATAGGAATCATTCTGCTGGATGAATAATGGTATTGGGAACCTGTGATATTTACAAGAATATATAGGTGAAATATAAGTATAAAAACAGAAATCTAGGTAAGATTTGAAGCCCAGAAGAGCATTGGGCCCTTGATTGGGATACTTAGCTTTTAAATATCTTCTAAACAGATGTCTCAGATAAATCGATATACAATGGCATAGGACCTTGAAAATTGGATGATTGAATGTAGAAGAAAACATCCACTCATATAGGCATAGTTGGTAGGATTAGGAAGACAGTCAGTAGGTTTAGGAAGAAAAGTGAGTATAGGATTTGGACAAAAAGTTCTTTAGCAATAGGGTTTGCGGTAGAGAGTGAATGTAAATGTCACCACATGTGAAGAGTCAGACACAATGATAAACTGGGGAAAATATATGGGGAAGCAGATATCAATGGAGATATTAAGAAATCAGGCAAAGTATAAATTGAGTGATAGGATTAGACATTTTCAACAGGGTAGAGGTTGAGTATAAAATCTTACAAAGAATCAAATATTTAGTCACCAATAGGATTGACATTTGAGAGAATTAGGCAATCTGGACATGGATATTGTTAGTAATCCATGCACACTTTCCATTTAGGCTTTGGCACAGTCATAAGTGTGAACTTTGCATTTTGTTTCCAGAATATTACTGTGATAAAGTGCATATGTAGATCAGGTGACATCAGTATTTCTTCCACCATTTCTGTGGGCAATATTTTGAAGGTGTATAAATTAGTATACGGTGTACAAATAGGTGTTCCCTGTGTCTAGGAATATAGATAAAATGAATGAATAGACCATACTGTGAATAAATAATATTACTGGTTCCAACTTTAAATATTGGATTGAATTGATATTTACAAATTTACAGGAAATCTTATATTGAGATACATACATTCATTACAACCATTTATACATCTAATGGTAATATTAGGTTTATGGTTTATCATGAAGAGTGTGTGAGTTTTGCTTTAAAAGTGATTATTGAAATCTAAAATAAAATGAAGTATCATGAAAAGACCAGTCAAAAAACATAGAGGAATACTTGTGTACTGAAGCAAGAAGGGATTAAAAGTGAAACAAAAGCCTATCAATTTGCAAAATTGTGAATGAAATATATATCCTATGATGTGCATAAACTGAAGAAATAGTCATGTAACAGTGTTGAATAAAAATGAAGGTCAAAATACACATCATGTCCCATAGGAATCTACTTGCATTGATGTTAAAGTGGGTCAGTTACTGTAGAAAAATTAGGACTTCTATGCACCATTCACTGAATTTTGATTTCAGTACTAGGATACAATATGTATTTAAGGTGGATGAATATTTCTGAAAATAACTTTGTGAACATTTGGTTATAAATCCACATTCATGAACATGAATGCATTTAGGGATTGTATAATAAGACACATATATTTTACATTCTGAAAAATCTGGAGAGTGTGTGTGTGTATATATATATATATATATATATATATATATATATATATATATAGAGAGAGAGAGAGAGAGAGAGAGAGAGAGGCATTAAAAGGTAGCAATATATATGCCAATCGAAATTCATCATGAAATATATAACATCCACAGATCCAAAACTATTCATTTTACTGAACATGGATTTATGTATTATATTGTTCAACTAGGAAGCTCACCCATAGTTTTAATTTTCAATTCCAACAACGTTTAGGAGGAGTGACCTCTTCTAAAAATTTGTATCTGCCAAGTCAGCCATCTAACAAAAATGTACATGTGATACCAGGTAGGATTCTATATGTACATTCAAAAATACATGTGCTGAATAGCCTACAGATAAAGGGAGATAGGAATTCACATATTTGTTAACTATAAAACACATGGAGAACTATTTCAATTTAAAATTGACTAGATTTATAACACCTACCCTTTATCATGCAAAAGGTAAATCCAACTATACACCATGCCTCTCTAAACTGCTTGTATTTCTATTCTGTTTGGGTTCTTTTTCTCCATCACTTTAGGATTGCTGCAATCTGGCTGGGCACAATTCAGGAGCCACTTGTCAAAAGAAACTAAAATTACTTTTAGAACCACACATGACTAAAAATTAGCTCCTCGGGAAAAACCCTCAGAGCCCAACTGCCACTACTGGCTTCCCACAAGCTCTCAACCTCCACACTCCTTCTCTTGAGGTCGATTGGCTGGGTCGTGTGGGCAGAGCCCAAAAAGTCCCACAATGAGCAGCTCCGTTGTCTGAAAGGGTGGGGAAACAGCCCAATGGCATTACCACAGAGGAGCCAATCAGCTAGATATTGCTGGGGCTGCTGTGAGCCAATCATCAGCTTGCAGTCTGAAAGGGTGGGGAAACTGCTCAATGAGCATCTCCAATGAGCATCACCGCAGAGGAGCCAATTAGCTTGATGTTGCTGGGGCCGCTGTTAGCCAATCATCAGCCGGCAGTCTGAAAGTTTGTTTGGCCCCTTGGGCTGTGCCTCTCAACACCTCCCCCTCTCTGTTTAAACAACAAGCATGTGGCTTAGGGACCATGCCTGCCTTAGGTTGTCCAATAGTACATATGGTGCTTACCCATTATCGAATGAGCTGACCTCAAGGTATCAGCCTCCAGTCTTAGATTGGTACCATTGCAATTGGATCTTACCCGTCACTAGCTACAGGTCCAGTATACAGTCACACCTGTGGAGAGGTCTTTGTACCAGCGGGGGGTGAGGTTCTTTGTCTCACCTCTGTTGGCCCCCAAATTTTAGCTGAACGACCATGACAGCAGAAGGGAGGAAGATACACCAAGCCAATTGACGGCTCATTTTGGAAAAATTGTACCACCGATGACATCATCAGCAAAAATACCCCAACACTACCACAAGTCAATTCACCAACATATTGTTCACAATGCATGCAGGTGAGTTCACAATGCATACAGGTGATACATAGTCGAGGCAAGTTCTGCAAGCAGTTCAGTGATGGCTATTGCAGAAGCTGTAGATTGGTTTTATCTTTGTCTTTACAGGCACTGGGATGAAGATAGGAATTTTGGCAATAATGGCCAAAGAAAAATTATGTAACATTCCAGAAGGTACTAAAAGAAAACAATTTTCTTAACAATTTACATTGTCTTGAAGAGAATTATTAAATATAATGAAAAGAAAAGGTGAAAGTAAACAAACAGATCTGTTAACCTCCTTTTTGTACACATTTTAAAACAATCCTCAACAGGTGTTTACCCAATTTAAATTAAAACATTTACATCAAGTGTATAAAAATATATTTGGATCCATTTTTTCATGAGCGCTCATCATATATGATATATGGACATACGTACATTCAAACATATAACAAAAAACACAAGTGTGCACACGTAATATAATACATACAACACATAACATAAGAGTAAAGGCCTTATAACATTTTACAGGTGAAATCTCCATTGCAATGTCTAAAAACTCTATAGTCCAAAAATAGAACTGATCAGCAAAACATTAACCTAGGTTTGTATGAGCTCAAAAAACAAAATAGAACTTCATGACATGGGAAAGGGTAATAATAAAATAGATATTGAAAAAAGCATCCTGGATTTGTCACAGATGTAAGAATAGCCAAACTGGAGTTCTGGATATCAGCTGTTATGGATTTGAGCCAAATCATATTCTTTTAATCTGTAGAAATCGCTTTAGTTAGTCTCTCTGGAATCCAAATCGGCTGCTGTTCTCCCTGTGGAAACACACAAACAGACCTCCAACTCCAGACAATTACTGGGTCAGGACATTTCCATTGTCCTGTTAGAATATCCTTCCAAAGTACCTTGGGCTTATGTACATTTTTTGGACACATATGCCTTTCCACAGGAATAAGCCCTGATGAATCCAAATTTCCAAAGTTTAGAGTAAAAAGGGTTATTTTAAGTTTATCTTTGGGGAATATATACCCCTTCCCAATTCCTTTTTTTTTTTGTTTAATTAGTACGTTTTAATAGTTTGATGAGCTCATTTAACTATGCCTTGTCCCTGCGGATTGTATGGGATTCCTGTTATATGAGTAATGCAAAATGATGAGCAAAATTCTTTAAAAGAGGTAAAAGTATAACCAGGGGCAACATCTGTTTTTAACTGTTTTGGAATGCCCACAGTGGCAAAATTTTGTAAGCAATGAGCTATAACATCTTTAGTTTTTTTTCTCCGGCATGAAGGGAGTCCATCAAAAATTCAGAAGAAGTATCAACTGTAACATGCAAATATTTTAATTTTCCAAATTCTGGCAAGTTTGTGACGTCCATCTGCCAAATATGGTTAGGTATCAATCCTCTAGGATTGACTCCAAGATTAACTTGTGGTAAAATTGTCACACAATTTTGACATTGTTTTATTATTTGTCTAGCTTGTTCCTTAGTTATTTTAAAGCGCTTATGTATAGTATTAGCATTGACATGGAATTTTTTATGAAAATTTGTAGCTTCTTCTACTGTAGAGAAAATATGTATGTCATGCGTAGTTTTATCTGCTAAATCATTACCCAAACTAAGGGCTCCAGGCAATCCTGTATATGTCCTGATATGCCCTATAAAGGACGGATCTTTTCTGTCTCAGATTAGACTTTGTATAGTGGAAAGAAAAGAGAAAACAGGAGAGGAAGGGGAAATTTGTTTCTTCCTAAGATTATATATTCAAACTCAACCCTGTTGAAAATGCATAATCATATCACTCACTTTATACTTTGCCTGATTTCATAATGTCTCTAAAGATATGTGGTTTCCTGCATATTTTCACCAGTTCACCATTGTGACTGACCCTTCACATGAACTTATGTTCACTTTCACTCTCTAACCACAACCCTAATGCTCCAGAACTTTTGTTCCAAATCCTATACTCACTCTTCTTCCTAAACCAACTCTGTACCTAATTCTACCTACTATCCGTTTTTGACTGGATGTTCTCTTCAACATTCAATCATCCAAGCTACAAGGTCGAATGCCATTGTATATCTATTTATCTGAGACATCTGTACACAATGTAAATCAAAGTTAAGTATCCCAATCAAGGGCCCAATGCCCTTCTGAGCTTCAAAATTACCTAGATTTCGGTTTTAATTCATATATTTAACCTCTATATTTTTATAAATATCTCAGGTTCCCAATACCATTATTCATCCCGCAGGATTATTCCTAACTCAAATCAAACATTTTATTAGCCCTAAGAATACACTGTTCTATCAACCTAAATTTAAAGAAAAGCAGGGACAGAGTTGGTCTTACAATACAGGAATGTAGGGGATCTTCCACCTGCTGAGAACCTCCAAAGTCCATGCAGAAATGAATCCTGGAGAAGATATAGTCAGCTATGAAGGATCTGCGAGAGCAAAAGTCATCTTCCATGGCAATCACCCTGGTCAGGATGAAGGGATGTGTCTGAATCAGCCTCTCTCTTCTTAATGTAGAGGAGATTGACCAAACCAGGCCTGTGTGGATAGCTATTCCCGGGTTCCTAAGGTTGACATACCATTCTAACTTGTGAAAGTTTCAAAGGAAGTAGGGGAAGCCTCCATCTAATGGGACACTTGGAAGCAACTATTAGGACAAAATGGTTTACAAGGCAGTGAATTTATTCAGTTCCTGAAGGGAGTGACCTCACCTCACTTTCTTGGTGATGGATCTCTCTGAACTTGGGATACTGGAAACCAGGCACATAGAGCCAGTCCCAGTCCCAGTCCCAATGGGCTCACTTGTTTGGATTTACCAAGGACAGAGTCAGTCTTTCTTTGTACCTACTGATGTTAGGATGGCAAAAGCAAGGAGAGCTCTGAAGAAGGGCCTTTCCTGAGAAAGCAGGTAGTGGCTAAACACTAGCTTCTGACAACTTAACAGAGTTGGTCAAGGAGAACAGACCTGAGACAGGACAGGACTTTTCAGGGGAAAATTGTATGGCCCACCAGTCAGAGGACACTCCCTAGAGTCACAGACCTACTTGGGGGAAGGAGGTGCCAATATGGGTGTGGTTTTGGGTTTATGATTTTGTCTCATGTTCTGAGAATAGGTAGGAAAGGTGGTTTGTTTTTTGGGGTTGAACTGTTTCTAGTAAGACGTTTGACAAGGCGAGTGTTTCTATGTCTGTGTATCCCACTATGTCCGTGGTTGTAGACATTAGAAAAGAGAATGCATCAATGGATTTGTCCTGTCTTGTAGAAAGCTTCCCAGCATTCATCCTGCCCAATTAATGAATGGATTGCAGCTTTCCTTAAGGATGGGCAACACCAACGATCTTAGTAATTTTCAATTTTCTTTCTGAATTCTCGCCAATCTCCAGAATAGGCTCATGGTTTTGTGTCCAAGATATGTACCACCTCCAAGCTCTGTGACATGGCCATGTACTGGATAGATGAAGGGAATGGCGAGCATCTCAGAAAACGCAGATATCAGTGTGACCAGTAAACTCTCAGTGGAGAAACCCTTCTTTGAGCCTTTTGCTTACATAATGTTCTGTTGCCTTGAATGTCAAGAAGTTCTTTGTTTCGGACCACCCCTTTGTGAAGCCTGAAGAAAACAGTTTTCAGATCTAAATGAATGGGCATAACCTGTGGCTCTTTGCTTACTTGCTTTGGAAATGGATGTGTCTGAATCCAACTCTATGCCCTGTGTGAGGCTGTGTCTTAGATTCTCTGCAACTGATAGATCTAAAGAAAGATCCCATGTGTGCATCCAAAACCAAAATGGCCAAAAGAGCAGTCATTGTGGGTGAAGTTTCTCTCCGTCCTCTGTTAGGTTCTTGACGTCCATCAAGTGAGAATTGGGATCCTTTGGGTCAAATGAGTTTTTCAAAGCACTGCAGATGTGGTTGGGTTTTCTTATGACTGAAATTCACATAAAGAATCTACACCTGACAGTCAGTAGGCCTCAAATTGCAGAAGAAGATCAGTATTAATGGCAGGTGTATTTGATCAATCCTGGTTCACTGGAAGGGTTTCCAGGCCACCCTGACTTTAGGCAAATTAGCGGCAAGGGAGCATGTTTTGGACACTGTCTTGGGCTATGCCCCTCATGGAAACGTCCAGCCAGAGGTTATGATGAGTGTCTATATGGAAGAAGATGAGGGCCATTGGGGAGTGTTTTGGTTTTAATTGTGGTCATTTGTGTGGCATTTGGAAGAGATGACTGGGTCCACCTGGGCTTGAACTCTGGTGTGATTCCCCTTAGAGACTGAGTTCTGGAACTGAGCTCAGAGAAGTATTGCCATTAATTGTGTTGGGATTTTATGAGACCACGCATAAGAGTCGCCCTTTAAACTGAGATCTAGCATTGAAGTGCTCTGTCCCATAATGAAAGATCCACAAACAGTGAAAGCAATGACACATGAAACAGACAAGACAAGACAATAAAGACAGGCAATGGACGTCCAACACTGAGATCAGGACTGAGTAGCCGGCAATAACCAATGGGCTGGCAATACCGAATTCAAAACAAAATATCACTGAGTCGAGGAATCTATTATAACTAAATTTCCCAAGTCCTCTGGGGCGTCCTCCAGGAACGTGGCCTGTGGCTCTGTGACACGTCTGTCAGCCACTGTCGGAGAGAGCTCACACTCTTCATCAATAGCCATTTTTCCAAGTCCTAAGCTGAAACCTGAAACCAGGAATAGGAGACTTACTTACCCCAAGAGTAGCCCGTTGGGGTCTCTCATCCGCCGCTGCCAGATATCAGTGGAAACTTCATGTGTGAAGGTCGGGCGTGCATTGGAGGAAGAGACCACCAAGAAACTGACTCATGAAACAGCAAAGGGTTTATTGGAGTTCCAGCATGCTGGGGCTAAGAGCTCACTTGAATACAGCAGAGAGCCCTGAGAAGAGCTTGAGCAGAGCTTATATACTTTCCTTGCCGAGGGCAAGGAGGGAAGTTTATTGATGGGTCAGTGGGAGTGGGCAGTTTGCATGCAACCAGGTGAGAGAGTAAATTCTGCAGTTTGAAAACTGGGGACAGCACATTCTGGGAACAAGATTAGCAAACAGTTCTCAAGATTTCAACAGTGTTTTGTTAAGCATAGAGAAAAACAGGAAGTGACAAGTACCTATTTAATTAACCATTCAATAACAACTATACCTTTTTAAATGGATGTTCTCATCTACATTCAATCTTCCAAGGTACAGGGTCCTATGACATTGTATATCAATTTACCTGAGACATCTGTGCAGAACGTAATTCAACGCTAAGTATCCCAATTAAGGGCCCAATGCCATTCTGGGATTCAAATCTTACTTAGATTTCTGTTTTCCTACATATATTTCAACTATATATTCTTATACATATTGCAGCTTCTCAATAGAATTATTCATAAACAGAATGATTCCTAACCCAAATCAAACATGTTATTAACCCTAACCCTACAGTGTTCCCTCAATCTAACTTTAAAGAAGAGCACGGACAGAGTTGGTCTTATAATACAGGAATGTAGGGGATCTTTCACCTGCTGAGAACCTCAAAGGTCCATGGAGAAATAAGCCATGGAGAAGATGTAGGCAGCTATGAAGGACCTGAGAGAGCAAAAGTCATCTTCCATGGCAAACAACCTGGTCAGGATGAAGGGATGTCTCTGAATCTGCCACTCACACCCTGTGAACTGCGCCACTTCACAGGTGAATAACGAGTTAGAACGACAAAAAATTATCTTGTTAGGATCTTACAGAAAAATGGGTGTGCACCGAAACCTAGAAGAATGATTTCCACCAATGAGGTCCGGTAATTGAGTCTCAAACACGAGCCAAATGTGCGACCGGAGATCCGGGCTGACAAATCTGTGTGGCCTGCCCTGTGGCTAGAGACAGCAGGGCACCACCTAGAAGCGACCAGCCGGCAGGGAGAAACGTTGCTGCAGATTCTGTGGAATCCTGCTGGCTGACCTCCAACTGAGCCCCGGGCTGAGTTTGGGATTTCAAACGGGGAAGGAAGTGCTACAGTTCTATCCCCCCACAATAAAAACTCCACCAAGGAAACCAACGGTCACCATCTTGGAGAGCAGAAGTAACCACCGCCACTCTCCAACAGATTGCAACAATAAAACAGGTTTGTGTTACTCAGCTCATCTCCCATACAGCAGGGAATTCACATAAAATCTCTCTTAGGCTTTCCATTGGAGAGATTATCAGAGAGAGCCTGCATAAAGATGTTGGGAAAACTACAGGCACCTGACCTTCAACTTCCCCTCCCATCAGCGGCGAAAACGAAACCTGTCTAGCCAGAGCTGGGAGAGGGGCAAGAGGAAAAAATCAAAACAATAGAGTGCCGGGGTTCCCCATAGACACCATCCACACCCAAGAAACGGCAGGCCCAGAGGACAGTATGAGCTGCCGAGAGGCATCACTCAGGGGAAATCTGGTCTAGCACGAGAAACCAGGACTAGCAGGAGATAACAGGGGACTAGAGGCCAGGCCCGCGTGACTGGGTGGCTGGAGAACGCCCGCCCACTGGTCACAAACAGCCCGCTGCTGGTGCGACTGGGTGGCTGGTGCCCGCCTGCCTACCAGCGACCAATCGCCTGCTGGCTGCACGTGCAACTGGGTGGCTAGAGATCTCCCGCCCACCAGTGACAGCCCACCCGCTGACTGTGTGACTGGACAGCTGGAGACCGCCCGCCCGCCGGCGACCGGGAGTTGAAAACAAACAGAGACAGATCAGTCCCAGCCCACTCCCATTTGAACACCCTGGCAAGGAGCCTGGGGCCCGCCATAGCAGACAGGTGACATCACTGGAGCTCGGCCATCGCAATTCCTTCCAAGCAGAATTCACTTTAGCAGGCATAGTCTACCAACACAAAGGAGAGACAACAGATATATTAAACCAAAACAAATCTATAGAATAGAGCAGAAAAACAGCAATCAAATAGAGATGGAAAACAACGTGAACATCATGAAAAAACAAAGGAAAAAAATGTGTACAAACAATGCAGGACAACTTAATTCTACAGGAGGACCTAGAATCATCAGAAACAGGGATAGGGAAAAAAACTCAAGGCTTACCTAACTCAGATGGAAAGGGATATTAGAGAATACATGAATCAGCAAGTCCTAGCAATAAAAGTATATTTTGAAAATGAATTAAACAAATTCAAATGGCAAAGAACAAGCTTTACCAGGAGATAGAGATCTTAAAAAAAATCAAACAGTAATCCTAGAAATGCAGGAAACTATTAATTAAAACTCAAACAAGAATATTACAAATAGACTAGATCAAATAGAAGTCAGAACATCAGATAATGACGACAACGTTTATCAACTTGAAAAGAATATAGTCAACACAGAAAATATGCTTAAGTCCCAAGAGCAGTCTATTCAAAAGATATGGGATATCATAAAAAAAAACAAATTTCACAGTCATCGGAATAGAAGAAGCCATAGAGATTCAAACCGAAAGAATGGACAACATATTAAATGAAATAATTCTAGAAAACTTCCCAGAGTTGAAAGATGGAATGGATTGCCAAATCCTTGAAGCCTACAGGACCCCAAACATTCAAAACCATAATAGACCAACTCCAAGACATATAATTATGAAGATAGCCAAAATACAGAACAAGGAGAGAATATTAAAAGCTACGAGAGAAAGGAGGCGGATTACATTCAGGGGTAAATCAATTAGATTAACGACTGATTTTTCATCACAAACTTTGAAAGTGAGAAGATCCTGGAACAATGTATTTCAAACACTGAAAAATAATGAATTCCAACAAAGAATACTGTATCCAGCAAAATTAAGCTTCAGATTTGACAATAAAATTAAAATCTTTCACAATGAATAAAAACTAAAAGAATTCACACCCATAACACCAGCACTGCAAAGGATTTTGGGCAAAATACTACAAGAAGAAGAATTGAAAAATAGTGCCCCAAACTAACAGTGGGAGGTAT
The DNA here is from genome assembly GCF_048772815.1 of Callospermophilus lateralis. Taxonomy (NCBI): domain Eukaryota; kingdom Metazoa; phylum Chordata; class Mammalia; order Rodentia; family Sciuridae; genus Callospermophilus; species Callospermophilus lateralis. The sequence continues at coordinate 282,273 of NW_027512931.1, forward strand.
CTCAGTAAAGGGGGAGGAAAATAACCAAAAAGTAAAAACTAGCCAAACTAAAATAAATAAATAAATTAACATGAATGGATGTACAAATCATATTTCAATTGTAACCTTAAATGTTAATGGCCTAAACTCACCATTCAAGAGACATAGGGTAGTAACCTGGATCAAAAAAACAAATCCAACAATATGCTGCTTTCAGGAGACTCATATGATAGGTAAAGACATACACAGGCTGAAAGTAAAAGGTTGGGAAAAATCATACAACTCACAGGGCACACGGAAGCAAGCAGGAGTGGCCAAATTCATATCAAATACAATCAACTTCAAACCTACGTTAATCAAAAGGGATAAAGAAGGACACTATATAACGTTAAAAGGAACCATCCACCAACATAACATAACAATTACCAATTTGTATGCAGCAAACAAATGAGCTGCCACACTCATAAAACAAACTCTTCTCAAGTTCAAGAGTCAAATAGACTACAACATAATAATTATAGGTGACGTCAACAGACCGCTCTCACCATTAGACACATCCTCTAGACAAAAACTGAATAAAGAAACTATAGAACTCAACAGCACAATCAATAACCTAGACTTAACCGACATATATAGAATATATCAACCATCATCAAGTGGATACACCTTCTTATCAGCAGCAGATGGATCCTACTCAAAGATAGACCATATATTAGGTCATAGGGCAACTCTTAGTAAATATAAAGGCGTGGAGATAATACCATGCACCATATCAGATCATAATGAAATGAAACTGGAAATCAATGATAAAAGAAGGAAGGAAAAATCCTACATCACATGGAAAATGAACAATATTCTACTGAATGATCAATGGGTTACAGAAGACATTAAGGAGGAGACAAAAAAATTCTTAGAGACAAATGACCATACAGACCCAACCTACTGTAATCTATGGGACACAATGAAAGCAGTTTTAAGAGGAAAATTCATTTCTTGGAGTTCTTTCCTCAAAAAAAGCAAAAAACAACAACAAATAAATGAACTCACACTACACCTCAAAAACCTAGAAAAGGAAGAGCAAAACAACAGCAAATGTAGTAGACGACATTAAAATAAGAGCAGAAATCAACGAAATTGAAACAAAAAATCATTGAAAAAATTGATAAACTAAAAGTTGGTTCTTTGAAAAAATAAATAAGATTGACAGGCCCTTAGCCATGATAACGAAGAGAAGAAGAGAGAGAACTCAAATTATTAACATAGGGGGTGAAAAATGCAATACCACAACAGACACTACAGAAATATAGAAGATAATTAGAAAGTATTTTGAAACCCTATATTCCAATAAAATAGAAGATAGTGAAGATATCAATAAATTTCTTAAGTCATACGATCTGCCCAGATTGAGTCAGGAAGACACACACAATTTAAACAGACCAATGACAAAGGAAGAAATAGAAGAAGCCATCAAAAGATAACCAACGAAAAAAAGCCCTGGACCGGATGGGTAAACAGCGGAGTTCTACAAAACCTTCAAAGAAGAATTAATACTGATTCTTTTCAAGCTCTTTCAAGAAATAGAAAAAGAAGGAGCTCTTTCAAATTCATTCTATGAGGCCAAAATCACCCTGATCTTGAAATCAGACTAAGACACTTCAAAGAAACAAAACTACAGACCAATATCTCTAATGAACTTGGATACAAAAATTCTCAATAAAATCCTGATGAATCGAATACAAAAGCATACCAAAAAAAATTGTGCACCATGATCAAGTAGGATTCACCCCTGGGATGCAAGGCTGGTTCAATATACGGAAATCAATAAATACTATTCACCACATCAATAGACTTAAAGACAAGAACCATATGATCATCTCGATAGATGCAGAAAAAAACATTTGACAAAGTACAGCATCCCTTTATGTTCAAAACACTAGAAAAACTAGGGATAACAGGAACTTACCTCAACATTGTAAAAGCTATATATGCTAAACCTCAGGCTAGCATCATCCTAAATGGAGAAAAACTGAAGGGATTGCCTCTAAAATCTGGAACAAGACAGGGATGCCCTCTATCACCACTTCTATTCAATTTAGTTCTTGAAATTCTAGCCAGAGCAATTAGACAATAGAAATTAAAGGCATAAAAATAGGAAAACAAGAACTTAAATTATCACTATTTGTGGATGACATGATAATATATATAACAGACCCAAAAGGGTCTACAAAGAAACTGCTAGAGATAATAAATGAATTAAGCAAAGATGCAGGATATAAAATCAACACGCATAAATCAAAGGCATTTATGTATATCAGGAGCAAAACTTCTGATATGGAAAGGAGGAAAACCACTCCATTCACAATATCCTCAAAGAAAATAAGATACTTGGAAATCAACCTAACAAAAGAGGTGAAAGATTTATATAATGAAAACTACAGAATCCTAAAGAGAGAGATAGAAGAAGATCTTAGAAGATGGAAAAATGTACCCTGTTCATGGATAGGCAGAACTAACATCATCAAAATGGTGATATTACCCAAAGTTCTCTACAGGTTAAAATAGATGCCAATCAAAATCCCAACGGCATTTCTTGTAGAAATGATAAAGCAATCATGAAATTCATATGGAAAAACAAAAGACCCAGAATAGCAAAAGCAATTCTAAGCAGGAATTTGAATCTGGAGGTATAGCGATACCAGAGTTCAAACTGTACTACAAAGCAATAGTTATAAAAGCAGCGTGGTACTGGTACCAAAACAGGCAGGTGGATCAGTGGTAGAGAATAGAGGACACAGAAATCAATCCACAAAATTACAACATTCTTATATATGATAAAGAGGCTAAAAGCATATTGGGAGATGGATAGCATCTTCAACAAATGGTGCTGGGAAAATTGGAAACCCATATGCACCAAAATGAAACTGAATCCCTTTCTCTCGCCATGCACAAAAGTTAACTCAAAATGGATCAAGGAGCTAGTGATGAAATCAGAGACACTGCATGTGATAGAAGAAAAAGATGGCTATGATCTACATACTGTGGGGTCGGGCTCCAAATTCATTAATAGGACACCCATAGCCCAAGAGTTAATAACAACAATAAACAAATGGGACTTACTTAAACTAAAAAGTTTTTTTCTCTGCAAGAGAAACAATAAGAGAGGTAAATAGAGAGGCTACATCCTGGGAACAATTTTTTACCCCTCACACTTCAGATAGAGCTCTAATATCCAGAATATACAAAGAACTCAAAAAATTAAACAATAAGATAACAAATAACCCAATCAACAAATGGGCCAAGGACCTGAACAGACACTTCAGAGAGGAGGACATACAATCAATCAACAAGTACATAAAAAAATGCTCACCATCTGTATCAGTCAGAGAAATGCAAATAAAAACCACCCTAAGATACCATCTCACTCCAGTAAGATTAGCAGCCATTATGAAGTCAAACAACAATAAGTGTTGGCGAGGATGTGGAGAAAAGGGTACACTTGTACACTACTGGTGGTACTGAAAATTGATAAGGCCAATTTGTAAAGCAGTATGGAGATTTCTTGGAAAGTTGGGAATGAATGCACCATTTGACCCAGCTATCACCCTTCTCGGACTAGAGGGTCTTAACAGAGCGTACTATAGGGATACTGCCACATCAATGATCATAGCGCCACAATTCACAATAGCTAGACTGTGGAACCAACCTAGATGTCCTTCAATAGATGAATGGTTAAAAAACTGTGGCATCTATACACAATGGAGTATTACTCAGCACTAAAAAATGGCAAAATCATAGACTTTGCAAGGAAATGGATGGCATTAGAGCAGATTATGCTAAGCTAAGCTAACCAATCCTTAAAAAAATGCCAAATGTCTTCTTTGATATAAAGAGAGCACCTAAGAACAGAACAGGGAGGAAGAGCATGAGAAAAAGATTAACATTAAACAAAGATGAGTGGGGGGATAGAAAGGGGGAGAGAAGGGAAAGCATATGGAAATGGTAGGAGACCCTCAATGTTACACAAAATTACATATAAGAGCTTGTGAGGGGAAATGGGGGGAAAACAATGGAGAGAATTGAACAACAGCAGATGAGGTAGAGAGGAAAGATGGGAGGGGAGGGGAGGGGGGATAGTAGGGGATAGAAAAGGTAGCAGAATACAACATCACTATTATGCCATTATGTACAAATGTGAATGTGTAACCAATGTGCTTCTACAATTCGTATTTGGGGAAAAATGGGAGTTCATAACCCAATTGAGTCAAATGTATGAAAGATAATATATCATGAGTTTTGTAATGTTTTGAACAATCAATAAAAATAAATAAATAAATAAAGGTTTAAAATTGAGTGGCAAGAAATCAGCTAAAAAAGTGTTGAGATGCATTCATTTTGCTAAGCAGAAACTTTGTTTTGTGTAGTTGTATCTATCACAAATTTATTTTACCAGAAAACTGACTTTTGAAAATACACTTAATTGAGATTAAAGGATAATCCACCTACCTTCATGAAAAATTCATAGCATTTCCTATATTTTTCATATTTCAATTTTTGGTAAATATTTTGTCATGGACCAGGTCTAGTCTTAGGCTATTCTTTCAGAATACTGCCTCATCTGATAAGTTGGTACAATGTGTTGGATTGTTCTTTTCATCTTTTATTTAATAGTTTCTAGCTGATAATGTGTATTTTTCATTATCTTTATTTGGACATACATACCCAACGATATCTTTGCATTTTATGTTTTACTGGGAAGAGACTCATCAAAAGCTCTGTATTATATGTATCAACAATCAAACATTTAGAGCATGCAATTATTCTTAATTTTGCATGAAAATATCTTTGTACCATTTACTTATAAAAATTTAGAACTATTAATAATGTCCCTACTGTAATAAGTAACTAATTACCAGAAAAATTAAACAATTCACTTTATATCAATTATGAATATGAAAAGTACTAAAATAAGTATTTGGCAATTAATGCATAATTGATAGAAATTGAAATCATAAGAAAGCCATTTAAAATGTCAGTGCATATGGTCCTTAAATAATAGGTTGTTCAAAAAAATTTCTCTAATTCATAAGATATAATATGCCATATTACAGCGTAACGTGATAAAAAACATTAAATTATCAATATTGATAATAAAGAATGATACCTTTTTTCTTAAATATGTTTATTTGATTTTCATTGTAAGATGTTAATTCTGGAAGACTTCAGAATTAAGAAAGTCTTGGTGTATATTATTTCTAACAGGCTAATCAAAGTACTTTTAAATATATATGTATATATATATATATATATATATATATATATATATATATATATATATATATATACATAATATATGTAATGCATATGCATGAATATAGACACATATGTATAATAAATGTATTGTAATATATCTATCAGGTGATTATAATTATTAAATTTTTTAAAAAAAAATAGTGACTATAAAAAACAGTCTCAAATTTAAATTTCATAGCATACAACTGTTTGTAATGCCATGAGAGAAAAATAGATATGGAGGAAAAACGAAAAAGGAAGAGAGAGAAGGGGAAAAATGAGGAAGAAAGTGAGTAAAGAAGAGGGAGAGGCGTGTTCGATGTTAAGACAAAAGTGGAGCGGCTGGGTTTGTGATTCAGTGTTAACATGTTTGCCTAGTATGTGTGAGGAACTGGGTTCTATTCTCAGCACCACATACAAATAAAGAAAATGAAGATCCATCAACAACTTAAAAAATAAAAAATAAAAAACTAGAAATATACTAAAATCCCAAGCATTTATGAATGTTAAATAATAAAATATATGTTACATATCCTTATGTAATTTCTAGACTCCCCAAAAAAGTCATTAAATGTTGGATTATTAGTGCTATAACTAAAAATCCATTGCTCTTTCCTCTACATTCTGTGGCATTCTAGTGCTAAAATAAATTGTAGTATAACACCAAAAAAAAAAAATCCTAATATTTCTACAGTAACTGACCCAGTTTAACATCAATGCAAGTAGATTCCTATGGGACATGATATGTACTTTGAAGTTTATTTTTATTCAACACTGGTACATTTCTATTTCTTGAGTTTATGCACATTATAGGATATATATTTCATCCACACGTTCACAAATTTATAGGCATTTATTTCACTTTCAATCACTTCCTCCTTCAGAAAACATGTATTCCTCCGTTTCTGACTGGTCTTTTCTTGAAACTTCTTTCCAAACACATTATTTTCGATTTCCATTATCACATTTGAAGCAAAACTCACACACCCCTCATAATAAACCATAACCCTAATATTACCATTAGATGTACAACTGGTTGGAATGAATGATTGTATATCAATATAAGATTTCTTACTTAGTTTCAGATATCAATTCAATCCATTATTTAAAGTGGAACCAGTTATATTATTTATTCACAATGTGGTATTTTCATGCATTATCTCTATATTCATAGACACAGGGTACACCTCTTTGTACCCCCAACACTAATTTATACGTCTTCAAAATATTGCTCCCAGAAATGTTGGAAGAAATACCCATGTCACCTGATCTACATATGCATTTTATCACTGAAATATTCTGGACACAAAAAGCAAAGGTCACACTTATGATTGTATCAAAGCTAAATGAAAAGTGAACATGGATTACTAAAAACATCCATGTCCAGGTTGCCTAATGCTCTCAAATGAAAATCCTATTGGTAACTACAAATTAGTTTCTTCCAAAGATTATATATTCAAACTCAACCCTGTTGAAAATGTCTAATCCTCTCACTCACTTTATACTTTGCCTGTTTTTGTAATGTCTCTATTGGTATCTGCTTTTCCACAGTTCATCATTGTGACTAAATCTTCACATGTTCTGAAACTTACATTCACACTCTAATCGAAATCCTATTGCTAAATAACTTTTGGTCCAAATCCTATATTCACTCTTCTTCTTAAAACCTACCTACTATCTTCCTAATCCTACCGACTATCACTTTTTGACTGGAGGTTCTCTTCTACATTCAATCATCCAGTTACAAGGTCTTATGCCATTGTATATCGATTTCTCTGAGACATTTTTGCAGAATGTAATTCAACGATAGGTATCCCAATCAAGGGCCCAATGATTTCTGGGCTTCAAATCTTACTTAGATTTCTGTTTATGTACATATATTTCACGTCTGTATTCTAATAAATATCACAGGTTCCAATAACATTATTCATCCAGTAGAATGGTTCCTAACCGAAAATGAAAATGTTATTAACCGTAACCATACACTGTTCCCTCAATCTAACTTTACAGAAGAGCAGTGACAGTGTTGGTCTTACAATACAGGAATGCATGGGATCTTCCACCTGCTGAGAACCTCAAAGGTACATGCAGAAATGATCCCTGGAGAAGATGTAGGCAGCGATGAAGGACCTGAGAGAGCAAAAGTCATCTCAATGGCAAACAACCTGGTAGAATTAAGGAATGTGTCTGAATCAGCCTCATTCTTCTTAATACAGAGAAGATAGACCAAACCATGCCTGTGTGGAGAGCTGTTCCCTGGTTCCTATGTTTGATATACGATTCGAACTTGTGAAAGTGTCACAGGATGTAGGGGCATCCTCCATCTCATGGGAACCTTGGAGGCAAATGTTAGGACAACGTGGTTTCCAAGGCAGTGACCTCATTCAGTTCCTCAAGGAAGTGACTTCACCTCACTTCCTTGGTGATGGAAGTCTCTGAACTTGGGATCCAGGAAGCCAGGCACCCAGAGCCATAACCCGTCCAAGTCCCAGTGGTCTAACTTGTTTGGATTTACGAAGGACAGAGTCAATATTTCTTGGTACCTACTGATTTGAGGATGGCCAAATGCCAGGAAACCTCTGAAGAGGGTCCTATCCTGATAAAGCAGGTAGTGGATCACCGCTGGCTCCTGACTACTTCACAGAGTTGGCAAAGTAGAGCAGATCTGAGACAGGACAGGCCATTTTGGGAGAACATAGTATGGCCCACCAGTCAGAGGATACTCCGGATATGACAGACCTACTTGGGGGAAGGAGGTGCCTTTGAGGGTGTGGGTGTGGGTTTGTGGTTTTGTCTCATGTTCTGAGAATACGAAAGAAAGGCGGTTTGATTGGATTGTAGTGAACTGTTTCTAGTAAGTCGTTTGACAAGGCGAGTCTTTCTATGTCTGTGTATCCCACTGTGTCCGTGGTTGTCGACATTAGAAAAGAGAATGCATCAGTTGATGTGTTCTGTCTAGTAGAAAGCTTCGCAGCATTCATCCTGCCCAATTGATGAATGGACTGCGGCTTGCCTCATGGATGGGCAACACCTACTATCTGCCTAAGTTCCTGTTTTCTTCCTGAATTCTGGCCACTCTCCCGAATAGGCACATAGTTTTGTGTTTAAGATATGTACCACCTCAAGCTCTGTTAAATGGCCATGTACTGGACAGCTGAAGGGAATTGGAGAATATCAGAAAACTCAGATATCAGTGTGACCAGGAAAGTCTCAGTGGAGAAACCCTGCTATGGGCCATTCTCTTACTATGTATCTGTTTCCCTGAATGTCAGGAAGTTCTTTGCCTCAGGCCACCCTCATGTGAAGCCTGAAAAAAAGAGTTTTCAAATGAAAATGAATGGGCATCACCTGTGGCTCTTTGCTTAATTTCTTTGCAAAGGGATGTGTCTGAATCACCCTTTGGCCCTGTGTGCGGTTGTGGCTTAGATTCTCAGCCCCTGATGGATCTAAAGAAAGATCCGATGTGTGCATCCAAAACCAAAATTTCAAAAAGATCAGTTATGATGGATGAAGTCTCTTGCCTTTCTTTGTTAGGTTCCTGAACTACATCAAGTGAGAATAGGGATCCTTTGGTTCAAATAAATTTTTGAAAGCCCTGAAGAAGTGCTTGGGTTTTCTTATGACTCCAATTCACATAAAGAATCTATACCTGACAGTCAGTAGTCCTCAAATTGGAGAAGCAGATCAGTATTAACTGCGGTCTTATTTTATCACTCCTGGTTCACATGCAGGGTGTCCAGGCCACCATGACTTTAGGCAAATGAGCGGCAAGGGAGCTTATTTTGGACACTAACCCATACCCTACTAGACTCTGACTAGTAATCCTAACATGATGGAGAATAATAACCCCAACAGAATAGAAATACAAGAAGTTTTGAGGATTCATGTTGTATAGTTGTACTTGCCTTTTGCATTATATAGGGTAGGAGTTATAAATTTAGTCAATTTTTAATTGAAACAGTTCTCCATGTGTTTTTAAAGTTCACAACCATGTGAATTCCTCTCTCCCTTTCTCTGTAGCCTATTCAGAACATGTATTTTTATATGCACATTTAGAATCCTACCTGGTATCACATGTACATTCTTGAGAGGTTGCTGACTTAGCAGATACAAATTGTCAGAAGAGATCACTCCTCTGAATGCTGTTGGAAGTGAAAATTCAAACTATGGGTGACTTCCTAGTTGAACAACATTATACATAAATCCACGTTTAGTAAAATTAATATTTTTGGCTCTGTGGATTATATATATTTCATGATATATATATATATATATATATATATATATATATATATATATATATATATATATATATATTGCTACATTTTAATGTCTGTTTGAGTGTGTGTGTGTGTGTGTGTATAGATAGATAGATAGATAGATAGATATACACTCTCCAGATTTTTGAAAATATGAAACATATGTGTCTTATTATATACTCCCTAAATTCATTCATGTACATGTATGTGGATTTATAATCAACTTTTCACAAGATTATTTTCAAAAATATTCATCCACCTGAAATACATATTTGTTTCCTAGTACTAAAAACAAACTTCAGTGAATGGTACATACAAATCCAAATATTTCTACAGTAACTGTCCCAGTTTAACATCAATGCTTGTAGATTCCTATGGGACATGATGTGTATTTTGACGTTCATTTTTTAACAAAACTGGTACATTATTATTTCTTCAGTTTATGCACATCATAGGATATATATTTCATTAACAAGTTCACAAATTTATAGGCATTTGTTTCGCTTTCAATAACTTCCTTATTCAAAACTCTTGTATTCCTCCAGGTTTCTTGTCTGGTCTCTTCATGAGACTTCTTTCCAAACTCATTATTTCTGAAATCCATAATCACCTTTGAAACAAAATTCACACACTCTTTATGATAATCCATAAGCCTAATATTAAAATAAGATGGATACCTGGTTGGATTGAATGATTGCATATCAATATAAGATTTCCTGTATATTTTCAGATATCAATTCAATCCATTATTTAAATTTAGAACTTGTTACATTGTTTAATCAAAGTTTTGTCTATTCATGCATTATCTCTATATTCCTAGACACAGGGTACACCCATTTGTAACGCCAGTACTAATTTATATATCTTCAAAATATTGCTCCCAGAAACGGTGGAATAAATACTTATGTCATCTGATCTACATATACATTTTATCACAGTAATTTTCTGGACACAAAAAGCAAAGTTCACACTTATGATTTTACCAAAGCCTTAATGGAAAGTGAGTATGCATTACTAAAAACATCCATGTCCAGGTTGCCTAACGCTCTCAAATGTGAATCCTATTGGTCACTACATATTTGTTTCTTCCTAAGATTATATATTTTACCTCAAGCCTGTTGAAAATGTCTAATCCTATCAATCACTTTATCATTTGCCTGATTTACTAATGTCTCTATTAATATCTGCTTTCCTACATATTTTCCACAGTTTATCATTGTGACTGACTCTTCACATGTGCTCACATTTTCATTCACTCTCTACCCGAAACCCTATTGCTAAAGAACTTTTGGTTTAAATCCTACACTCTCTCTGCTTTCTAAACCTACTGACTATCTTTCAAATAATACCGAGTATCCCTTTTTGACTAGAAGTTCTCTTCGACATTCCATCATCCAAGGTACAAGGTCCTATGCCATTGTACATCGATTTATCTGAGACATCTCTGCAGAACATAATTCAAAGCTAAGTATCCCAATCAAGGGCCCAATACCCTTCTGGGCTTCAAATCTTACCTAGATTTCTGTTTTCATTCTAATATTTCACTTTTACATTCTTGTAAATATTACAGGTTCCCAATACAATTATTCATCCTGCAGAATGATTCTTAACCCAAATCGAACCTTTTATTAACCCTAACCATACACTCTTCCCTCAATCTAAGTTTACAGAAGAGCAGAGACAGAGTTGTTTTTACAATACAGGAATGTAGGTCATCTTAAACCTGCTGAGAACCTCAAAGGTCCATGCAGAAATGATACCTGGAGAAGATGTAGGCAGCTATGAAGGAGTTGAGAGAGCAAAAGTCACCTTGCATGGCAAACCACCTGGTCAGGATGAAGGGTCGTGTCTGAATCAGTCTCTCTATTCTAAATGTAGAGAAGGTGGACCAAACCAGGCCTTTGTTGAGAGATGTTCCCGGGTGCCTATGGTTGATATACCATTCTAACTTGCGAAAGTGTCACAGGAAGTAGGGGCAGCCTCTATCTCATGGGACCCTTGGAACCAACTGTTAGGACAAAGTGGTTGCCAAGGGAGTGAACTCATTCAGTTCTTGAAGGAAGTGTCCTACCTCACTTCCTTGGTATTGGAACTCTCTGAAATTGGGATCCAAGATGCCAGACACCCAGAGCCAGTCCCAGTCCCACTCCCACTGGGCTCAGTTGTTTGGATTTACCAAGGACAGAGTCAGTCTTTCTTGGTACCTACTGCTGAGAGAATGGCCAAATGCCAGGACAGATATGAAGAGGGTCTTTCCTGAGAAAGCAGGTAGTGGCTCACCACTGGATCCTGACAACTTCACAGAGTTGGCCAAGGCAACCAGAACTGAGACAGGACTGGCCATTTCGGGGAACATAGTTTGGCTCAACAGACAGAGGACACACTGGAGAGTCAGAGACTTACTTGTGGGAAGGAGATGCCTTTGTGGGTGTGGGTGTGAGTTTGTGGTTTTGTCTCATGTTCTGAAAATAGGTAGGAAAGGTGGTTTGTTTGGTTTGGAATGGACTGTTTCTAGTAAATCGTTTGACAAGGTGAGTGATTCTAGTTCGGTGTATCCCACTGTGTACGTGGTTTTGGACATTAAAAAACAGAATGCACCAATGGATGCATCCTGTCTAGTAGAAAGCTTCCCAGCATTCATCCTGCTCAACTGATGGATGGACTGCGGTGTGTCTTATGGATGGGGAACACCTACTATCTTCCTAAGTTCCTGTTTTCTTCCTGAATTCTGGCCACTCTCCAGAATAGGCTCATGGTTTTGTGTCCAAGATATATACCACCTCCAAGCTCTGTGCCATGGCCATGTACTGGACAGCTGAATGGAATGGGAGAATCACAGAAAACTCAGATATCAGTGTGACCAGGAAAGCCTCAGTGGAGATATCCTGCTTTGGCCATTCTCTTACCTATATTTCTGTTGCCCTGAATGTCAGGAAGTTCTTTCCCTCAGCCCACCCCTTTGTTAAGCCTGAAGAAAACAGTTTTCAAATGGAAATGAAAGGGCATCACCTGTGGCTCTTTGCTTAATTTCTTTGTAAAGGGATGTGTCTGAATCAGCCTCTTGGCCCTGTGTGCGGTTGTGGCTTAGATTCTCAGCACCTCATGGATCTAAAGAAAGATCCCATGTGTGCATCCATAACCAAAATGGCAAAAAGATCTGTTATGGTGAATGAAGTCTCTTGCGTTCCTTTGTTAGGTTTCTGACCTACATCAAGTGAGAATAGGAATCCTTTGGTTCAAATGAATTCTTCAATGCCCTGAAGAAGTGGTTGTGTTTTCTCATGACTCCAAATCACATAAAGAATCGTTACCTGACACTCAGTAGGCCTCAAATTGGAGAAGCAGAGCTGTATTAACTGCAGTCCTATTTTATCACTCCTGGTTCACATGCAGGGTGTCCAGGCCACCATGACTTTAGGCAAATGAGGGGCAAGGGAGCTTATTTTGGACACTAACCCATACCCTACTAGACTCTGACTACTAATCCTAATATGATGGAGATTAATAACCCAAACAAAATAGAAATACAAGCAGTTCAGAGGAGTCATGTTGTATAGTTGGACTTGCCTTTTGCATTATATAGGGTAGGAGTTATAAATCTAGTCAATTTTTAATTAAAATAGTTCTCCATGTGTTTTTAAAGTTAACAAATATGTGAATTCCTCTCTCCCTTTTTGTGTAGCCTATTCAGCACATGTATTTTTATATGCACATATAGAATCCTACCTGGTATCACATGTTCATACTTGAGAGGTTTCTGACTTGGCAGATACTGCCGCGGTCCGGTTGGAGCAAAATAACCGGGGGGTGGGGGTTATGAATAACATGTGTATGTTGATATAGCAGGAGTGGAAGCCATTTATTGTAGGACAATAGAGGTATTTATACATTCCACCCAGGTTATCTAATTAACATAAACTAGATACTGCAGTCAACCAATCAGGAATCTCCACACTTAATGGCTCGCTTTTGTTACATCTCAAACCACTCCCTCTGGCATTTTGCCAGGCATCATCCAGACTTGTTTACACACTCTAACATTCCCCTGGCAAAATGCCAGGTGTTATTTTGACATGTTTACAGACTCTAACATTTCCCCCTTTTATTTAATTTAAATAAAGACCACAGTGGTTTTTACAGAAACACCATAAATAACCTGCTACAAACAGAAAGGGAGGATACAAAATGTCACAATACAAGCCAATTGATGAAGAACTTGGAGAAATAATACCAGCAATGACACTGTTAGCAAAGACACCGAGTTAAAATTTGTTATAGATTACAGTTTGTTGTCTCAGTCCAGGTAAAGCAGTGTCTCAATAGATTAACTCACAGTTCAGGTAAACCACAGTCCAGGTATGTTCTGCAGGCAGCTAGCTTAAATCACAGTCCTGGTAAGTTCTGCAGGCAGCTAGCTTAAATCACAGTCCATGTAAATTCTGCAGGCAGCTAGCTTAAATCACAGCCCAGGAAAGTTCTGAAGGCAGCTAGCTTGATCCAAAGTCTCCTCCGTTTCTCAGCCGAAGTCTCCTCCGGTTTTCAGCAACACTGGAAATTCTTCCACCCTTGTCCTCACCGGCACTGGGATGAAGGCAGGAACTCCTACCACTGGCTAAAGAAAATCCTATAGTATTCCACCAGGTGCTAAGAAAACAACCTTCTGAAAAATTTAGTACATTATCTCAAGGTTTTTTACATTTGAAAAAAGCCTTAATAGTGCTTATTATTTATTATCTTCCGGGTGTGGGAGAACCATTGTAGCTTAGTTATTGGCATTGAAAATGACCAAACATCAGGGAGCCAGTAGCATCTATGGCAGGCTGTAGCATCCTGGGCAGCCACAGATGGCCCTGGGGAGTGTCCAGGACTCAAACTGCCACGGGGCCCCGCTCCCCAGGCTGGGGGCGGGGAATTGCCGGCTGCCACTGCTTGAAAAGCCCTTGCTGCACAGTGACTGGCTTGAGCATGTGGCAGCCGAGGCGCCTATTCACACACACTCCGGAAACGAAAAGTATTCAGTAACAGCCTTTTGCTGAAACTTTTTTTCCTGATAATCCTTCTTCTTCTTAACTTTCTTTTTCTTTCTGATTAGACTTCCTGGGCTTCCATCAACACATGCCCTAATTGCACTTGTTTCCACTGGGGTGCCTCTTTCCATTATCAATTTACTTCTCACCCCTTCCTTATTTTCATCACAAAGACAATACAATACACTGAGATAAAACAAGACACAATCATACTGTATCAATCTTCTCCATTTTTTGAAATGACCGTTTTTCCTCTCCCCCTATCTGCCTAGGGATGAGCAGATTTGCTCCCATCCTATCTATGGATGGGCAGCTTTTATTCGTCACTTACCCCCAAGTGTCCCAGGGCTCCCTGTATGGGCCACCATCTGCAGCAGTCCCACTGCAGCAAAATAACCGGGGCAGGGGGTGATGAATAACTAGTGTATGTTGATACAGTAGGAAAGGCGTGATAGGTAGGAAAGGCTATTTGTTTGGTATTGAGTGGACTGTTTCTAGTAAGTTGTTTGACAAGGCAAGTGTTTCTATATCTGTGTATCCCACTGTATCTCTGGTTGTAGACATTAGAAAAGATAATGCATCAATGGATTTGTCCTCTCCAGGAGAAAGTTTAACAGCATTCATCCTGCCCAATTTATGAAAGGACTGTGGCTTGCCTTATGGATGGGCAACACCTACAATATACCTAAGTTCCTGTACTCTTCCTGAATTCTGTCCACTCTCCACAACAGGCTCATGGTTTTGAGTCCAAGATATGTACCACCTCCAAGCTCTGTGACATGGCCATGTACTGGATAGCTGAAGGGAATGGTGAGCATCTCAGAAAACTCAGATAACAGTGTGACCAGTAAAATCTCAGTGGAGAAACCCTGCTTTGGGCCTTTTCTTACATAATGTTCTGTTGCCCTGAATGTCAGGAAGGTCTTTGCCTCAGGCCAACCCTTTGTGAAGCCTGAAGAAAACAGTTTTCAAATGGAAATGAATGGGCATCACCTGTGGCTCTTTGCTTAATTTCTTCCAAAAGGGATGTGTCTGAATCAGCCTCTTGGCCCTGTGTGAGGCTGTGGCTTAGATTCTCAGCACCTGATGGATCTAAAGAAACATTCCTTTTGTGCTTCCAAAACCAAAATGGCCAAAAGGGCAGTCATTGTGGTTGAAGTCCCTCGCCTTCCTCTGTAAGGTTTCTGACCTACATCAAGTGAGAAGAGGGATCCATTGGGTCAAATGAGTTCTTCAAAACCCTGCAGAGGCTAGCCCGTAATTGCTTGGGTTTTCTCATGACTCCAATTCACATAAAAAATCTATACCAAACAGTCAGTAGGCCTCATATTGGAGAAGCTGGGCAGTACAAATGGCAGGCATATTTGATCACTACTGGTTCACAGGAATGGTGTCCAGGCCACCCTGATTTTAGGCAAATGAGGGGTAAAGGAGCTTATTTTGGACACTGTCGTGAGCTTTGCCCCTCATGGAAAACCCCAGCCAGAGGTTATGATGAGTGTCTATATGGAAGAAGATGAGGGCCATGTGGGAGTGTTTTGGTTTTAATTGTGGTCATTTGTGTGGTGGTTGAAATAGATGACTGGGTCCACCTGGGCTTGAAGTCTGGTGTGATTCCCCTTACAGACTGAGTTCTGAAACTGACCTCAGAGAAATATTGCCATGAGTTCTCTTGGGATTTTAGGAGGCCACGCATTAGAGTCGCCCTTGGAAACTGAGATCAAGTCCCAGGGTGGCTTTCCACAGAGCATCGGGAATCTCAGCCAGGATATCACATGATTTTATTATGAAAGACTTGGCAGCCATAGATGAGATTCAAAACAAACATGGACCTCACACTCTAGACCTCAATGGGCCTGGGTTCATGTGATCTTTTGGCCACTCTTTGGGAAGCCTTGACTGTGAGAATTCTCCAGAGCTTTCATTGAAATGAGCTTCCATACCATTTAATGGTTCTTGAAAGAATTGAAACCTACAGTGCCTCCAACTTCATCCGTGAAAAATGCTAGATAAATACCAAGAAATTTTTGAAATTCCCATAACCAGGTGTCAGAGGAGAACATTTGGATGTCCTGTTGCTGATCAGGAGTGTTCCAGACAGTGGTTTGATTGACTGGGTTTCATGAAAATGGTGTAGAACTGAAATGCCAGTATGTTGGAGCCTGCTGAGTATTGGGCCCAGAACTGTGGTGTGCAGGTGTGGGATAAAACATTTGTGTTGGGGCCATTTGGATCTACCATTGACTTCCAAATGGCTTGTGACTGACATGGTGCAGCCAGCAGACCCTTATATGTAAAGGCATCTTGTTATATGGAGAGGTTTCAGGGCAATGTTACAAATCAGGTTGCTATCTTCAAGTGGGCAAGCTATGTGGGATAGAATCCTGGTTGGTGCATTCTCTTGCAGACTCTGACCGACCACACGTGACAGAACTACCTTCAGCACTGTGTCCCAGTTGAACTTCTTGTATTTCGTAGAGCAAATACCAAACTCCCAGTGCAGCAGCAAGAAACACCATGAATAGTGGAGGATGACTAAATGGGTACACAGTCCACACAGGGAGACACTTAGCCTTCAGTGGCCACACTTTACCTACAAAGAGAGAATTCAGCACTTTGCCTCATTTTCATTGGAAAATAAGAAACCAATTTCTTCAGGTCACATAGATGCAGAGCCAGCTTTGATGGTCTCACAACAAAGGAAGCTAAAGCTCCTGAAAACAACATATATTTCAAGTGCCCAACCTCAGAGGCAGTTTCTCAAAAAGTCGTTAGGCCAGCAGAGCTCCATGTTTGTGGAGTGTTTACCTGTTAGACAAGGATGCAAGAAAAGACCACTGACTCCAATTAAAATCAAATTAAACTAAGCTTATTATTTTCACCAGCCAGGCTAACTCTCCCTCCCAAAACGGCCGGAACAAGACAGCAACCCCAACTTACCTACAGCCCAGCTTTAAAGCCCAGAAAGTTACACAAAAGGGGGGTTAGAGATAACAGAACTCGGACAAGCATCACACTAATGGTAGTTTATATATATATATATATATATATATATATATATATATATATATATATATATATATATATATATATATATATTTTTTTTTTTTTTTTTTTTTTTTTTTTTTGCTGGCCCCAACATCAGAATTTGTGAGGACCATTAGACCCTCAGAGATGGTCATTGTCTGTCCAGGGAAGGCCAATATTTATGATGTGTCGCTAATGTTTCACAGAGTGCTGCTATCTGGTCAGAGAGCCAGACATGGGTGAGTTCAAGGCATGGGCAGGCATTCCAAGCAGGTTCAGAATTTGCAGTAATTTATAGTAAAGCCAAAATTATCTTATCATGGCTTTGTGGCAAGATGGCTCCCAATTTTAATAAAAGATCAGGTTGGGCCTATCATTCCCCCCTTTTCTTATGTGTTCCTTTCAAATCTTTGATAGATTAAGGGAAGTGCACTGAGGAAATTTAAATCCCTCAGGTAACAGTCTCCAAATTTCTAGAACTCACCCAAAACGGGTCTCCCTGATTTTACCTGACTTAATTAATTACGTATATTGATAGTCTATTTATTTTTGGCTCCATTGTTGTAAGAAGGGAGGCCTCACGCATTTTGGATTCTTCTGCGCTGAGAGAGGGTGACGTAAGGGTCATGGCATGAGGGACATGAGTTGCCTTTTAGAATTTAGTTGAGGGACATGAGTTGCCTTTTAGATTTCAGCTTGGTTTGAAGTCTGGTTGGGGAAGAACAGGTTGTAAAGTCATCTGGGAATGGGTTCTTCTATGAGAGTAACAAAAACCATGAGTAATGAATAAATGTTGCAGCAGCTGGAACATGTCACCGTATAGAAGTTCCCTCACCATTCTTTAATATCCTCAGTTATCAGGACTGTCAACTTAATATTTAATTTTTTGTTTTACAGTTGTCCCTCCCCATAAGATACAGTTTATTAATTTAATGTCATCTGATCTTGCAAAATCCTTTTTCTAGTATGACCTCTGTGTCTAATAGAGAAACCTTTAATTCTGTTACTCAGGGCTGGATAATCGTACTAGCAAACACCAAGCCTACCTCTGTAGGTTAGGAATATCTGTAGGCCCTAAACTAAATTTTATGCCTCTGGCAGCTCCTCTTAATAGTCTCTTTTTATAGTTATCAGGCATTCCTGTCTGAGAATCCTTCTTTGTAACCTCCAGTCTTACTTATTTTGGGAGGCTAACATAAAGTGTATACCTTAAAATATTAATATTTGTTTTCTTGGCCGATTCATTTAACTTTAATTTTAAATCCTAATCTTAAACATCCAGCAAATAAATTTTAACAGCCTTATATTGAGAGTACTGGGCTTTAATATCTATAACTTAATTATTATTTATCTTTTCATTAATTGGGATATGTATTATTCTGTCTGTCTTGTAGGTGATGACTTATTATCTTAAATTAACCCATGTTGTGTTATTAAAGCAACACTTCGGTAAAAGACTAACAGGGAATCTTTAGATCACTTATAAGCAAATTAAAAATAAAATTTTTTAACAGTAAAAATACTTAGTTTCTGTAATAGCTACCCTGAATTTTTTGGCTGAGTTATACATTATATGCCCTGTTTGAGATCCTAGTAATCTTCACAGAAAAACAAAAGAACTTTTGAACATAACTTTAAATGAAATAAAATCTGACCTACTCCTTTTGTAGTCATTCTCACATGTAGTAAGATGGGACACAGAGCCTTATCTCAGGTAAGGCAGGCCTCTTTATAAATATTAAGTGTTTTAGTTCTAAAGCTGATCATTGTTTTTTAAATATCATTTTACAAAGTTTACATAAATTGTTTGAGGTCACATGAACATTATCTAACATCATATGACATCACATTTAAAACATGGATTAAAGAAAGGCTGAAAGATTTTAACCTTTACATATATTAGGCTCTGATTAACTTAAAAATACATTTAAATTGTTCCCCAATGAAAAAAGTAACATAAAACTTTACATATCTTATTGATAACAGGTAAATAAATCCCCAGTACATTTTTTTTAACATACAACTTCAGAATACCAGCTTGATATAATGCTCTTTAAATGTTTCTAACTTACAGACTTCTATACCTGGAAGATATGAGCACATTAATAGCATCAAAATTACATTGATATTTCTAGATTAACCAAGTTTAGCTTTTAAAGAAATGGCAGTAGAGTGCTCTAAAATAACAGTTCTTATTTAATCAGTTGTTTAATTTTTATGGTTGCTTGCTCTAGAAAAAAATAAAACTTAATAAACACAATGTTATGGGTAAACTTATGTTTTCAGAAATTTTTGTCTCTTTAACACATGACTGATTTTTACAATCTGATACAGACCTTAGTAAATCAATCGGGTATCTAACAAATGTACTCAAGAATGAGAAATTCCACATCAAATTTACTTTACTTATTTATTAAAATATTAGACAAATGTATTGAAGAGTGTAAACCATTTTTTTTGTTGAAGGAAAAGTCCTAGAATCAAGGCATTTTAGACATTTTGTAGATATTAATATTTTATTAGATTTTTGAACACCTATAAAAACTTGTAAGCTTAAATTTAAAAACATTTATTTTTATCTGTTTATCCAATTTAAATTGAACAATTTTAATCACGTGAATTAAAGATCTTTGGATCCACTTTTTTTAAATTAATTTTTATTGTAGGTTGTTCAAAACATTACATAGTTCTTGATATATTATATTTCACACTTGATTCAAGTGGGATATGAACTCCCGTTTTTACCCCATATACAGATTGCAGAATCACATCAGTTGCACAACCATTGATTTACATATTGCCATTCTGGTGTCTGTTGTATTCTGCTGCCTTTCCTATCCTCTACTATCCCCACTCCCCCATCCCCTCCCCTCTTCTCTCTCTACCCCCTCTACTGTAATTCATTTCTCCCCCCTCATATTTTTCCTCCTTTCCCCTCACTTCCTCTTGTATGTAATTTTGTATACCCCTGAGGGTCTCCTTCCATTTACAGGAAATTTCCCTTCTCTCTCCCTTTCCCACCCACCTCTCATCCCTGTTTAATGTTAATCTTCTTCTCATGCTCTTCTTCCCTACTCTGTTCTTAGTTACTCTCCTTATATCAAAGAAGACATTTGCCATTTGTTTTTGAGGGATTGGCTAGCTTCACTTAGCATAATCTGCTCTAATGCCATCCATTTCTCTCCAAATTCTATGATTTTGTCATTTCTTAATGCAGAGTAATACTCCATTGTGTAAAAATGCCACATATTTTTTATCCATTCGTCTATTGAATGGCATCTAGGTTTTGCTTCCACAGTCTTGCTATTGTGAATTGTGCTGCTATGAACATGGATGTAGCAGTGTCCCTATAGTGTGCTCTTTTTAGGTCTTTAGGGAATAGACCGAGTAGGGGAATAGCTGGATCAAATGGTGGTTTTATTCCCAGCTTTCCAAGAAATCTCCATACTGCTTTCCAAATTGGCCGCACCAATTTGCAGTCCCACCAGCAATGTACAAGAGTACCCTTTTCCCAACATCCTCGCCAGCACTTGTTGTTGTTTGACTTCCTAATGGCTGCTAATCTTACTGGAGTGAGATGGTATCTTAGGGTGGTTTTAATTTGCATTTCTCTGACTGCTAGAGATGGTGAGCATTTTTTCATATACTTGTTGATTGATTGTATGTCCTCCTCTGAGAAATTTCTATTCAGGCCCTTGGCCCATTTGTTGATTGGGTTATTTGTTATCTTATTGTCTAATTTTTTGAGTTCTTTGTATATTCTCGATATTAGGGCTCTGTGTGAAGTGTGAGGAGTAAAGATTTGTTCCCAGGACGTAGGATCCCTATTTACCTCTCTTATTCTTTCTTTTGCTGAGAAAAAACTTTTTAGTTTGAGTAAGTCCCATTTGTTGATTCTAGTTATTAACACTTGTGCTATGGGTGTCCTATTGAGGAATTTGGAGCCCAACCCCACAGTATGTAGATCATAGCCAACTTTTTCTTCTATCAGACGCCATGTCTCTGATTTGATATCAAGTTCCTTGATCGACTTTGAGTTAACTTTTGTGCATGGCAAGAGAAAGGGATTCAGTTTCATTTTGTTGCATATGGATTTCCAGTTTTCCCAACACCATTTGTTGAAGATGCTATCCTTCTTCAATTGCATGCTTTTAGCCCCTTTATCGAATATAAGATAGTTGTAGTTTTGTGGATTGGTTTCTGTTTCCTCTATTCTGTACCATTGGTCCACCCACCTGTTTTGGTACCAGTACCCTGCTGTTTTTGTTACTATTGCTCTATAGTATAGTTTGAAGTCTGGTATAGCTATCCCGCCTGATTCACACTTCCTGCTTAGCATTGTTTTTGCTATTCTGGGTCTTTTATTTTTCCATATGAATTTCATGATTGCTTTCTCTATTTCTACAAGAAATGCCGTTGGGATTTTGATTGGCATTGCATTAAACCTATAGAGAACTTTTGGTAATATCGCCATTTTGATGATGTTAGTTCTACCTATCCATGAACAGGGTATATTTTTCCATCTTCTAAGATCTTCTTATATTTCTCTCTTTAGGTTTCTGTAGTTTTAATTGTATAAGTCTTTCACCTCTTTTGTTAGGTTGATTCCCAAGTATTTTATTTTATTTGAGGATATTGTGAATGGGGTGGTTGTCCTCATTTCCATTTCAGAGGATTTGTGGCTCATATACAGGAATGTCTTTGATTTATGTGTGTTGATATTATATCCTGCCACTTTGCTGAATTCATTTATTAGCTCTAGTAGTTTCTTTGTAGACCCTTTTGGGTCTGCTAGGTATAGAATCATGTCATCTGCAAATAGTGATAATTTGAGTTCTTTTCCTATTTTTATGCCTTTAATTTTTTTCGTCTGTCTAATTGCTCTGGCCAGTGATTCGAGAACTATGTTGAACCGAAGTGGTGAGAGAGGGCATCCCTTAAAATTTGTTTTTATGAGTGCTTTTTTTATTATGAGCGCTCCTTATATATGTTAATTTCTGTATCATATATATGATTAAGAATATATATATATATATAGACATACAACAAATAACAAAAGTGTGCACACATAATAATAGTAAAGGCCTTGTAGCTTTTAGCAGGTGAAATCTCCATTGCCATGTTTTAAAAACTCCACAGTTGGTCAAAGATAGAACTGATCAGAAAAACATTAACCTAGGTCTGTAGGATCAAAATTATGAGTTAGAAAAATTAAAGGATCTAAGGAAAAAAATAAGAGTCCTAGAAAAAATAACTGACCAGTAATTAGTAAATACCATACTATTTACTTTTTTTTTTCCTTAAGCCTCATATCAGTCTCCTACTGATCTTGCAGGCTTCTTTCATTTGCATTTCAATCTAAGTCCTGGCTGAGGTCTGGAAGGAGCAGGAAAAAACTGCTATTCTGAGCAGACACCTCAGTTCTAACGCATTTTAACCATAATTTTCCAGATAGGATGTTGAAAATTTTGATACAAGCTTAAGACAAAATTTACAAAATTTTATATCTTTACATCTTGTGTTGTCAACAGATACCATACTATGATTTACTATCCTCGTCCAAATTAATGCACTGGTACACACAGTGACATTTTCCCAGGCTACCCAATTAAAAATTGGTGAAAAAAAAAGACTGAATGATTGGAAAATTTCTTGCCAACTTGGAAGTAGAGTTCTTTAGTTTTCCATCCTAAGTATTTAAGTTCTCTGGCATGAATTATCTGAAATCATAAACTAAACAATTATCTCAATCTGACTTTTAACGGCAAGATTCTGCAATGCTTCAAAAACCCAATAAGCTACCAGATTGTTACAATAAAACATCATCATTTAGACACACATTCAGGTAAAATCATTCCCAAGAAACAATATATAATATCAACACATTATTGCACATGTCTTAAAGTGCCAGAAACAAAGACACACGACAGACAGAAAGGAGCTCCAGACTATGACTGACAGACAGAAGCCTTTAAAACAGAGCAGATAAGAGAAAAATCTCCTACACCAGTTGCACCACAGATGTCCCCACAAGGGGACCAGATGTTTTCACAGAGGAGCATCCTGAAATGTAAAATCAAGGGTCTCCATAGTGACTTTCCTGCATTTAGTGTCCCCTTTTTTTTCCCTCTTTTTTAAGATGACAGAGGTGGCATTATCGTTAAATTGCAGGGAAAGACCTAGGGAATTCTCTGAAAAAATAAGGCTTCAGCAGCTGCTGGGAGTCCCTCAGTCCCTCCTTTTACTTACAGGATTTGCTCCTCTGTTTCAGTTCCACCACAAGCATGCTCCATCTCCTAACATTTCTGTAGTCAGCTCTCAAAAAGTTCCAGGGTGCGGGTGGGTTATCAAAATTTGTAACTTAAAGTTGGGTTCCTGAACTTGAAGCCAATTAATGCCAATTTAAAAATGAGGACAGGGTTTTGAGAAAAAGAAAAACGAAGGTTTATTGCTTTGCTAACAAAGATAAACACAGGGACTCTGCCAAAAGGTTGTGACTCTCTTTATCTGGAGGGACAAGGGATTTTAAAGGAGTTTCACTTATTAACCTGGGAGATACTCAGTTCTTAGGTCCCCCGCAGGCACTGCCCTCTGCAGTGAGTGTGCTCCAGGCAGCCAGTTAGGGGCTTCTATCATACTGCTTAACAAACGGGTGTAAAGTTCAATGCAGTTCCTTTAAACTCAGTCCAAAGGGTGTCAGGCTTACTTGCTTTATTTTCATGTCCGATATCCTTAAGTTTTCACCACAGAAATCACACAACAAAATGCACAAAAACAAACAAACAAAAAACATATAGAACACAGAACAAAACAACAACAACAAAAAAAAAAAAAAAAAAAAAAAAAACAGAAATCCGGCGCCGAAACAGGAAAACAGAGGAGCAATGCAATGTCTTCCTAAAGCTCCCCGTAGGAGCGCATGCGTGCCCGTTGGCACCTCTCTACCCTTCCAGATGAATTCCCTAGAGAACAGAACAGATGACAGAATGATTCTTGTTACTGTCCCAGACAGGAGTATATGTGAGCCTCCTCAGTCCACCTCTCTGTCATCAGAAGAGATCTCCCTTAACCGGATATCAGATGTTATAAAGGCACCAATTACCTATGGATGCCTCCTCCACCAGGTGCTTGCTAATAGTTTTAATGCGGTGGTTCACTGCAGTGCTCCCTGAACTGAAGGCTAACTCCAAGGCCTTGGACCATCTCAAGTTGCACAAACCCTAGAGTTGCTCTCAAGCTTGGAGCCCTGGAAGGAAGGCCAACTTCAGAATTTACAGCAGTCTGGTCTTGTGATCTTGTCCGGCAGGGTCATCTCACTGGGGAACTCCAAAATATTAGACCAGGAACGCATGTAAAGACCACTGACTCCTAGTAAAATCAAATTAAGGCAAGCTAATTATTTCAAAGGGAAAGGCTACCTCTCCCTCCCAAAATGGCGGGAGCAAGACAGCAAACCCACCTTTCCTATAGCCCAGCTATATAGCCCAGAAAGATGCACAAAAAGGGGGTTACAGATAACAGAACTTTAACAAGCATCACACTAACGGTAGTTTACTTTTTTTTTTTAAGCTCACCCCAACATCAGAAATTATGAGGACCATTAGAGCCTCAGAGACTCGTTGTCTGGCCAGGGAAAGAAAATATTTATGAGGTGTCACTAAAGTTTCAGAGAGGGCTGCAATCTGGTCAGAGAGCCAGGCATGGGTGAGTTTAAGGCATGGGCAAACATTCAAGCAGGTTCAGAATTTGCAGTAATTTATAATAAATCCAAAATTATCTTTTCATGGCTTTCTGGCAAGTGGGCTCCCAATTTTAATAAATGATCAGGTTGGGTCTATTAACCCTGTCCCTTACTTTTGGAAACTCCCCTTCCACATCCAAGCTTGTGAACTCCTGAGCATTTTCCATTCCAGATATGTATTCACAGATTTTCTAACTCTTCTCCTCTAATTGTGTATTACTTGGGGCGAATGTAATGTCAAGGCATTGTTCTGGATGAGAATGGGAAGATTTTTTGCATACACATTGGATTCATTATCTAATTTTTCATTCGAAATACTTAATCCCTGACACTAAAACCTACCCTACTGGACTCTGACTACTAATGCAAATATGATGGAGATAAATTACCCCAACAAAATAGAAATACAAGCAGTTCAGAGGAGGCATGCTGCATAGTTGGACTTGCCTTTTGCATTATGTAGTGTAGGAGTTATAAATCTAGCAAATTTTCAATTTAAATAGTTCTCCATGTGTTTGAAAGTTAACAAATATTTGAATTCCTGTCTCCCTTTCTCTGTAGCCTATTCAGCACATGTATTTTTATATGCACATATCAAATCCTACCTGGTACCACACGTACATTCTTGTGAGGTGGATGAATTGGCAGATACAATTTGTGAGAATAGATCACTCATTCTAAACGCTGTTGGAACTGAAAATTCAACCTATGGGTGAGCTTCCTAGTTGAACAACATTATACATAAACCCATGTTCAGTAAAATGAATATTTTTGGATCTGTGGATGATATATATTTCATGATTAATTTAGATTGCCATATATATTGCTACTTTTTAATGTCTGTGTGTGTGTGTGTTTTATATATATATATATATATATATATATATATATATATATATATATATATACTCTCCAGATTTTTCAAAATATGAAATATATGTGTCTTATTATACACTCCCTAAATTCATTCATATTCATATATGTGGATTTATGATCAACTTTTCACAAGATTATTATCAGAAATATTCATCCACCTGAAATACATATTTGTTTCCTAGTACTGAAAACAAACTTCAGTGAATGGTGCACACAACTCCTAATATTTCTACAGTAACTCACCCAGTTTAACATCAATGCGTATAGATTCCTATGGGACATGAAGTCTATTTTGACGTTCATTTTTATTCAACTCTGGTACATTACTATTTCTTCAGTTAATGCACATCATAGGATAAATATTTCATGCACACAATTTATCAAAT
Organism: Callospermophilus lateralis; assembly: GCF_048772815.1. Taxonomy (NCBI): domain Eukaryota; kingdom Metazoa; phylum Chordata; class Mammalia; order Rodentia; family Sciuridae; genus Callospermophilus; species Callospermophilus lateralis. Next base: position 308,857 of record NW_027512931.1, read on the forward strand.
TGATAGGCATTTGTTTCACTTTCAATCACTTCCTGATTCAGAACACATGTATTCCTTAATGTTTCTTGACTGCTCGTTTCATGAGACTTCTTTCCAAACACATTATTTTCAATTTCCATTATCGCTTTGAAGCAAATCTCACACACCCGTCTTGATAAACCATTAAAGTAATATTACCATTATATGTATAATTGGTTGGAATTAATGATTGTATATCAATATAAGATTTTCTGCATATTTTCAGATATAAATTCAATTGATTATTTAAAGTGTAATCAGTTATATTATTTATTCACAGTATGGTCTCTTCATGCATTATCTCTACATACATAGACACAGGGTACACCTCTTTGTACCCCCAATATTAATTTATATGTCTTCAAAATATTGCTCCCAGAAATGGTGGAAAAAAATACTCTGTCAACTGATGTACATAAACATTTTATCACAGTAATATTCTGGACACAAAATGCAAAGTTCACACTTATGATTGTACCAAAGACTAAATGGAATGTAAACATGGATTACTAAAAAAATCCATGTCCAATTTGGCTAATGCTCTCAAATGTCAATCCTATTAATGATTACATATTTGTTTCTTCCTAAGATTATATATTCATATTCAACCCTGTTGAAAATATCTAATACTATCACTCACTTTATACTTTGTCTGATTTCATAATGTCTCTATAGATATCTGCTTTCCTACATATTTTCCCCAGTTCATCATTGTGACTCATTCTTCACATGTGCTGACATTGACATTCACTCACTAACCGAAACCCTGTTGCTAAAGAACTTTTGGTCCAATTCCTATACTCATTCTTTTTTCTAAACTTACTTACTATCTTCCTAATCCACCTACTGTCCCCTTTTGACTGGATATTCTCTTCGACATTCAATCATCCAACGTACAAGGTCCTATGCCATTTTATATCGATTTATCTGAGACATCTGTGCAGAACATAATTCAAAGCTAAGTGTCACAATCAAAGGCCCAATTCCCTTCTGGGCTTCAAATCTTACCTAGATTTCTGTTTTCATACTTACATTTCACCTATTTATTCTTGTAAATATCGCAGATTCCCAATACCATTATTCATCCTGCAGAATGATTCCTAACTCAAATCGAATATGTTATTAATCCTAACCATACACTCTTCCATCAATATAACTTTACAAAAGAGTAAGGACACAGTTTGTCTTACAATACAGGAATGTAGGGGATCTTCCACCTGCTGAGAACCTCAAAGGTCCTTACAGAAATGATCCCTGTAGAAGATGTTGACAGCTATGGAGGACCTGAGAGAGAAAAATTCATTTTCCATGGAAAACAACCAGGTCAAAATGAAGGGATGTGTCTGAATCAGCCTCTCTCTTCTTAATGTAGAGTAGTTGGACCAAATCAGGCATGTGTGGAGAGCTGTTCCCGGGTGCCGATTTTTGATATACAATTCTTAGCTTGAAGTGTCACAGTAAGTAGGGGCAGGCTCCATCTCATGGGAACCTAGGAAACAACTTTTAGGACAAAGTGTTTGCCAAGGCAGTGACCTCATTCAGTTTCTGAATGAAGTGACCTACCTCACTTCTTTGGTGATGGAACTCTCTGAACTGGGGATCCAAGAAGCCAGGCACCCAGAGTCAGTCCCAGTCCCAATCCCAGTGGGCTCACATGTTTGTATTTACCAAGGACAGAGTCAGACTTTCTTGGTACCTACTGATGTGAGGATGGCCAAATGCCAGGAGAGCTCTGAAGAGGGCCAGTTCATGAGAAAGCAGGCAGTGTCTCACCACTGGTTCCTGAAAACTTCACTGAGTTGGCCAAGGAGACCAGATCTGAGAGAGTTTCCCAATACTATTATTCATCCCGAAGAATGATTCCTAACCCAAATTGAACATGTTATTAAACCTAACATACACTGTTCCCTCAATCTAACTTTACAGAAGAGCGGGGACAGTGTTGGTCTTACAATACAGGAATGTAGGGGATCTTCCACCTGCTTAGAAACTCAAGGGTCCATGCAGAAATCATTCCTGGAGAAGATGTAGGCAGCTATGAAGGACTTGAGAGAGCAAAAGTCATCTTCCATGGCAAACAACCTGGTCAGGATAAAGGAGTGTATCTGAATCAGCCTCTCTCTTATTAATGTAGAGAAGATGGATCAAACCAGGCCTGTGTGGAGAGCTATTCCTGAGTGCCTATGGTTTATATACCATTCTAACTTGTGAAAGTGTCACACGAAGTAGGGGCATCCTCCATCTCAAGAGACCATAGGAAGCAACTGTTAGGACAAAGTGGTTGCCAAGGGAGTGACCTCTTTCAGTTTCTGAAGGAAGTGACCTCACGTCACTTCCTTGGTGTTGGAACTCTCTGAACTTGGGATCCAGGAAGCCAGGCACCCATTGCCAGTCCCAGTCCTACTCCTAGTGGGCTCACTTCTTTGGATTTACCAGGGACAGAGTCAGTCTTTCATGGTACCTACTGATGTGGGGATGGCCAAATGCCAGAAGAGCTCTGAAGAGGGGCCTTTCCTGAGAAAGCAGGTAGTGGCTCATGCTGGCTCCTGAAATCTTCGCAGAGTTGGCCACGAAGACCAGATCTGAGACAAGACAGGCTATTTTTGGGGAACATAGTATGACCCACCAGTCAGAGAATACTCCAGATAGTCACAGATGTACTTGGGGGAAGCAGGTGCCTTTGTGGGTGTTGGTGTGGGATTCTTTTTTTGTCTCATGTTCTGAGAATAGGTTAACCAGTACCCTGGTTATTAATTGGTAGTTACATTATGCTTATAGACCCCAGAACTCAGGACAGGTAGAAAAAATAAATAGAACCATTAAATAGACCTTTACGAAATTACTCTTAGAGACCTGCATAAAAGATTGGACTATGCTCCTGCCTTATCCACTGTTTCATGCAAGAAATACTCCTCTGTTTCTTTGTGTAACCTCACCACCTGTGAAATTCTCTATGGTGCCCTTCCTCCAGTAAGGGACCTAACCCCAACTCTAAGACCTAAGGATCCCTTCCACACCCCCTAGCTTGACAGACTTAAAGCTCTTGAAAGAACTCATTGATATCTGTTCAAACAGCTGGCCACGGCCTACCAAACTGGGGACAAGGGGACTCCACTTCAATATAATGTAAGAGACTTCATCTACATAAGAAGACATCAGGTTTCATTCCTGGAACCCCGATGGAAAGGAACATACCAGGTACTACTTATAACACCTACATCAGTAAATGTATACGGAATCAATTCCTGGATCCATGCCTCTCATCTCAAGCCTGCGCTCTGTCCAGACTCTTGCTGGAAACTGGAAATGACTAGTAACCCTTTCAAATTGTGTATTCACCATATGAATAAGGCTATAGACTCTCCCCTTGGCCACCAGTAGTCCTAAACCTCATCAGGTGGTTCATCAGCGATGGCTGATCACAAATCCTACTAGAGAAGAAGTATGGTCTATCTCGCTTACAGCCCCCATAGGGACCTGGTGGCCATCTCTCCACCCAGACATTTGTCAGCTGGCTATAGGTTTTTCCTATTGGGATATATCTGATAAAGTGGATCCCACTAAAATTCTATTAAATACCTTCTGTATCATCGATAATGGAAACAAACATTATGGATGTAGGGACACGCGAGCAAGATGCAGGTTGGCTAGCCCAGATTACTATGTTTGCATGGCAGACTATCAAAGCCACAAAGAGCCACGGCTGTGAGGGGAAAAAGCCAACTTCTTCTGTAAGTCATGGGGATGTTAGCATACAGGGACTGCCTGGTGGAACCCAAACTCCCCATCAAATTCAGTACACAGCATTGGCCATATTACCAATTAGACAACCAAAACCGATGGACCCCAGAAGGCTCTCTAGATCCTCAAATTATGCATGACATTTTTAACTTCTACAAGTGATCAAAAGGGTGGAAGGAGATTCCCCTATGTGAAGACCTTTTCCCTCCTTCACTCACGTCCTGAACTATGCTTCTCCAATAGATCCTAACCCTCAGCCTTCTGCTCCAGACTCTCTGCTTTCACTCCCACCTGAGCAACCTGATTTCTCCCCTCCATTTACTAGATCAAAAAACCAAACCTCGGCCGGTTCTCAGACAATTGCGCCCTTGCTGAGGTATCAGGTACTGAGGTACCCCTCCACCCACTCAGTCCTCTTTTCTCCAGTAAGTGCCCAGAGCAGGTCCCATCAGGTCCTCTTACCAGCTAACCCAAAGCTCAAACCAGCTGAGGAGATCCCTCAGACCACTATCCAAGATGTAATGAAAGTGACCTTTAAAGTTGCCTTGTCATCACTGAAAACAGGTGACTAAGAATTTAAAGTCCCTCACAGGCTTTTTGGGATACTCACTCCTGTCGTCCCCTCTGCTCTACCTGTTCTACTGCTCAAGTTTTTGTTGCCAGGAAAATCACAAACCCCTTTCCCAATATTCTTTTACATCTCTCCTTCCTAATTCTCAGATAAACGGAGCTGCTCTCAGCCTTGCTTTCCACGTCTTGCCCCTCTTCACCAGGCCCACAGAAAAGTCTTATATGACCTTCTCCAGAAGTCTTCACCATTGCTGACTTTAGGACTTTCAGCAAAAGAGTCCCTATAAAAGAATTCAATGTAGATAAACTCCGTGTTTTCATGTCGCCCTGTTCTACATGGCCAGTGGCTGGAAAAATCAGCACTCCTAAGCTAGACACCCCCTTACGAGTTTTTCACAAAATAAGTGAACAAGGCCTCTGGCCTTGAGCTGGGGATTCTCAGAGATGGCTACAATTCTAAGTAAAGAAGTTACCAACTAGGCTCCATGGTAACAGCTGGCAGGGAGAAAAAAAAAGAGAAAAAAAAAAGCTCTCCCTGTCCCAAGTGTCCTTGAAAAGTTAACTTGCCGAGAACAGAGGAAAAAATAACAGAAACAAAAACTGCTTTTTGTGAACTTCTGCAGACTGTGAACTTCTGAGCCCCTTCCCTTACATGTTGGGTACAAATTCTGAAACTACCTAAACTTGGGGTTCAGAAGATTAATTGATTACAACAGAAGCAATACCCTCTAAATCCGTTTGCAACCAAATAGGGCTGTTTCCCTGTCTTCGGTGCTATCTTAGATTCCTTTCCTTTTCCGTACCAACAACAGTATAATTCTATATACTTAAACATTGTTTATGTTTTCATGAAATGGTCAACAGATGTGATTAATTATGTAATGGTGCAGATGTTTCCCAGAGTGTTCTAGGATGATGCATGTTCATTTAAAGATCAAATCGGAGGGCATACAACCTGTTTCCACCGGGAACCTGTATCTCTCACTTTAGCCATCCTATTAGGAATAGGAGTTGCTGCAGGAGTGAGCACAGGAACCCTAGTCCATGGGACACAACAAATGACCCAATTAGAAGCAGCAATAGACCAAAAATTAAAGATAATAAAACCTCCATCACAGCTTTACAGGAATGTTTAACCTCTCTCTCTGAAGTTGTTTTACAGAACAGGCGAGGGTTAAACCTTCTCTTCATGAGAGAAGGGGGACTTTGTGCTGCATTGAGGGAAGAAGGTTGTTTTTATGCTACCATACTGGAGTTGTATAAGAACCTATGAGTATATTAAGAAAATGCCTTTAAGAGTGTCAACGAGAGAGAGAGGCCCAAAAAGGGTGGTTTGAGTCTTGGTTCACACAGTCCCTCTGGTTAACTATGCTTTCATAAGCCCAGGCCTGTCCATTAATAATCCTCATATTATTGCTAACTGTAGGACCCTGTTGGCTCAACCATGTAGTTTCCTTTCTCGAAGCTCAAATTGGACAATTTAAACTTATGGTAATCAGACAACAATATACCCCACTAGGAGACATAAAATGTGACACCCTTCAATGATCACTTTCATGATTAAAAGTAACCAGAAGAAGAATTGGGGAATAAAAAGTTAATAAAATAGGTACTTGTCACTTCCTATTTTTCTGTATGCTTAATAAAACACTGTTGAAATCTTGAGAACTGTTTGCTAATCTTGTTCCCAGAATGTGCTGTCCCCAACTGCCAAACTGCAGAATGTACTCCATCATCCCGTTGAAAGCAAACTGCCCACTCTCCCTGACGCATCAATAAATTTCCCTCCCTGCCCTCTCCAAGGAAAGTATATAAGCTCTGTTTAAGCTGTTCTCAGGACTCTCTGCTCTATTCAAGTGAGCTCTGAGCCCCAGCATGCTGGACCCTCAATAAACCCTTTGTTGTTGCATGAGACAGTCTCTTGGTGGTCTCTTCCTCCTATGCCTTCCCGACCATTACAATATTCCAACTCTATATTCTTATAAATATCTCAGGTTCCCAATACCATTATTCATCCAGCAGAATAATTCCTAACCCATATCAAACATGTTATTAAACATAACCATACACTCTTCCCTCAATCTAACTTTACAGAAGAGCAGGCACAGAGTTGGTATTACAATACAGGAATGTAGGGGATTGTTCATCTGCTGAGAACCTCAAAGATCCATGCAGATATGATCACTGGAGAAGATGTAGGCAGCTATGAAGGACCTGAGAGAGCAAAAGTCATCTTCCATGGAAAACAACCTGGTCAGTATGAAGGGTTGTGTCTGAATCAGGCACTCAAATTTTAATGTAGAGAAGATGGACCAAACCAGGCCTGTTTAGAGAGTTGTTCCCGGGTGCCTATGGTTGATATACCATTCTAACTTGTGAAACTGTCACAGGTAGTAGGGGCAGCCTGCATCTCATGGGACCCTTGGAAGCAAATGTTAGGACAAAGTGGTTGCCAAGGCAGTGACCTCATTCAGTTCCTGAAGGAATTGACCTCACCTCACTTCCTTGTTGATGGAACTATCTGAACTTGGGATCCAGGAAGCCAGGCACACAGAGCCAGTCCCAGTCCCAGTCCCAGTGGTCTCACTTGTTTGGATTTACCAAAGACAGAGTCAGTCTTTCTTGGTACCTACTGATGTGAGGATGGCAAAATGCCAAGAGAGCTCTGAAGAGGGGCCTTTCCTGAGAAAAAGGTAGTTGCTCAATGCTGGCTCCTGACAACTTTACAGAGTTGGCTAAGGAGGACAGATCTGAGAGAGAACATGCCATTTAAAGGGAACATACTGTGGCCCACTAGTCAGAGGACACTCCAAATAGTCTCAGAATTACTTAGGGAAAGGAGGTGCCTTTATGGGTGTAGGTGTAGGTTTGTGGTTTTCACTTGTTCTGAGAATAGGTATCAAAGGCGGTTTGTTTGGATTGAGTGAACTCTTTCTGGTAAGTACTTTGACAAGGCGAGTGTTTTTATGTCTGTATATAAAACGGTGTTTGTGGTTGTAGACATAAGAAGAGAGAATGCATCAATGGATGTGTCCTGTCTAGTAGAAAGCTTGCCAGCCTTCATACTGCCCAATTTATGAATGGACTGCTACTTGACTTATGGATGGGCAACATCTGCTATCCTCCAAAGTTCCTGTTTTCTTCCTGAATTCTGGCCTCTCTAAAGAATAGGCTCATGCTTTTGTGCCCAAGATATGTACCACCTCCAAGCTCTGTGACATGGACATGTACTGGATACCTGAAGGGAATGACGAGCTTCTTAGAAAACTCAGATATCAGTATGACCAGTAAAGTCTCAGTGGAGAAAGCCTGCTTTGTGCCATTTGCTTACCTATTGTTTTATTGCCCTGAATGTCAGGAAGGTCTCTGCCTCAGGCCTCCCCTTTGTGAAGCCTGAAGAAAAGAGTTCTCAAATTGAAATGAATGGGCATCACCTGTGGCTCTGTGCTTAATTGCTTTGGAAAGGGATGTGTCTGAATCAGCCTCTTGGCACTGTGTGAGGCTGTGGCTTAGATTCTCAGCACTAGATGGATCCAAAGAAATATCTCATGTGTGCATCCAATACAAAAATGGCTAAAAGTGCAGATATTGTAGATGAAGTCTCTCGCCTTCCTATGTAAAGTTCCTGACCTCCATTAAGTGAGAATAGTGATACTTTGGGTCAAATGAGATATTTAAAGCCCTGTAGAGGCTAGCCTATAGGTGCATGGGTTTTCTCATGATTCCAGTTCACATAAAGAATCTAAACCGCACAGTAATTTGGCCTCAAATTGGAGAAGCAAAGCAGCATTAACGGCATGCCTATTTGATCACTCTTGGTTAACAGGAAGGGTGTCTAGGCCACACAGACTTTAGGAAAATGAGGGAAAAAGGGAGCTTATTTTGGACACTGTTGTGGGCTGCGCCCCTCATGGAAACCTGCTACCAGAGGTAATGATTAGTGTCTATATGGAAGAAGATGAGGGCCATGTGGGAGTGTTTTGGTTTTAATTGTGGACATTTGTATCGTGGTTGGAAGAGATGACTGGGTCCACCTGGGCTTGAACTCTGGTGTGACTCCCATTAGAGACTGAGTTCTGGAACTGACCTCAGAGCAGTATTGCCATAAATTTTGTCGGGATTTTATTAGGCCACGCATGAGAGTGACCCTTGGAAACTGAGATCTAAGGCCAGTGTGGATTTCCACAGAGCACTTGGAATCTCAGCCAGGATATAACATGATTTTATTTTTAAAGACTTGGCAGCCATAGTTGAGAGTCAAAACACACATGGAACTCACATTGTAGACCTCAATGGGTCTGGCTTCATGTGACCTTTTGGCCACTCTTTGGGAAGACTTGCCTGTGAGAGTTCTTCAGAGCATTCATTGAAATGAGCTTCCTCACCATTTAATGGTTCCTGAATTAATTGAAACCCATAGTGCCTCCAACTTCATCCTTGAAAAATGGCTAGATAAATACCATGAAATTTTTGAAATTCCCATGACCAGGTGGCACTGGAGAAACTTTGGATGTCCTGTTGCTGATCATGAGTATACCAGACGGTGCCTTGATTGACTGGGTTTCATGAAAATGGTGTAGATCAGATATGCCAGTAAGTTGGAGCCTGCTGAGCAGTGGGCCTAGAGCAATGTTGGGCAGGTGTGTGACACAAAATATGCGCTGGGGCCATTTCGATCTGCCATTGGCTTCCAAATGCCTTGTGACTGACAGGATGCAGCCAGCAGACCCTTATTTGTAAAGGCATCTTGTTATATGGAGAGTTTTGACCCTGTCCCTTACTTTTGGAAACTCCTCTACCACCTCCAAGTTTGTGAACTACTGATCATATTCCATTCCAGATTTGTATTCTCAGAATTCCTAACTCTTTTTCCCTAATTGTGTCTTACTTGGGGTGAAAGTATTGTCAAGGCATTGTTCTGGATGAGAGTGGGAAAAATTTTGTGTAGCACATATTTGCATACACATTGGATTCATTTTCCAATTTTCCATTCAGAATACTAAATCCCTGACACTAACATATACCCTATTAGACTCTGACTACTAATCCTAATATGGTGGAGTAAAATAACCCAAACGGAATAGAAATACAAGCAGTTCAGAGAAGGCATGGTGTGTAGTTGGAATTGTGTTTTGCATTATATTGGGTAGAAGGTATAAACTAGTTAATTTTTTTATTGAAAGAGTTCTCCATGTGTTTTTAAAGTAAACAAATGTATGAATTCGTGTCTCCCTTTCTCCGTAGCATATTCAGCACATGTATTTTTATATGCACATACAGAATCCTACCTGGTACCACTCGTACAATCTTGTGAGGTGGCTTACTTGGCAGATACAAATTGCGAGAAGACATCACAGCTCCTAAACACTGTTGGAACAGAAAATTAAACCTATGGGTGAGCTTCCTAGATGAACAACATTATACATAAATCCATGTTCAGTAAAATGAATATTTTTGCATCTG